>NC_045777.1:69184094-69505344 GCF_008692025.1 Phocoena sinus | reverse complement strand
AAAAATGAGCTAGACTTTTATCAGCTGATTTGGAGCAATCTGCAGAATGTACTGATAGAAGAAATGGCAAGACACAGAGAAGCACATATAAGCGTATTCTGATGTTTGCAAAACAATCATCAAAACAATTCCCTGTGTGGTGTGTGCACACACAGGTATTTGTATAATTTTATGAACACAGAGAAGATTCTGGAAATGTACATACCAGACTGAAAGTACTGGTTATAGAGTGAGGGTCAGGGAACGAATTGCTAAGGAAAGTGGAGGGAAGGTAAAAGAAGCAAAAAAGGAGAAACAAAAGATTACATGTAATAAATTAAGGATTCCATGGCAAAATGTTTTCATGCTATGATTCCTTTGATCTGGCATCAGATATGTGTATGTCTGAGTATGCACGTGTATGTATGTGTGTGTGTTCTGTGCGTATTCATCAGTGCAAAAAGTTAATGAAAAAGACACTGACCCAAGCTTTTCACAGGTTTCCCAAACCTTTAAGATACAATAAAAAGCCCTAAAATTTAAAAGGAAGGAAGCTTCTTAGCTCATTCTTTGAATCCTGATGGGAAAGCCGTACAAACAAGATACACATACCAATGGAAAACTACAGCCTAGTCCCACTGATGGACAGAAAGGCAAACTATGAGGTAATCCTCTCCAGGAGGGCATGAAAGAACATCACGGCAACGAAGGGTTCATTCAAACAATGTGAGGAGACTTCCGGCTTTGGTTCCAGCATGTAAAGATCTTGGAAGTCATCACACCCATCCTTCCAATAAGAAAAAGTTGAACAAGCAGAAAATCAATGACTTTTCTTGGATCCATCACAGAACTGAAGTCATAGGGTAAATCTCCACCTTGTAACGTACAAGTGAATCTACAGAGTTATGGCCAGGATCTGCTTATCTGGAGCCACAGACTGCAGGAACACTTACATGGTCATTTTGACAAACTGCTGGGGGCCAGGTATGGACTAGTGTGAGAATGAGAGATTCCTGGGGGCCCCAGTCTTAGGGAGTCTCTGATTCTACAACACCAACTGGGTGTCCAGTGATTCAACTTAATTCTGACACTAATTACCCAGAGTTAGTGCAGACCCTACAGGTTCACAGGCTTAGTCCAACACGACAGCCCCACTTCAGATGCAGCCACAAATGGAGTGGTCAGGTTACCCACACTTTTGCCAGCCAACTGCAAATCTGATGGTTCCTATGACTGCCTTCTTTGATTCTATAACTTGATAGAACGACTCACAGAACTCAGGAAAACACGTTATTTACATTAATCAGCTTATTATAAAGAATACAACACAGGAACAGCCAAATGGAATGTATGTGTGGTGCAAGGTATGGGAGTGGAGGGTAGTGCAGAGTTTCCATGCCCAACTTGGGTGTGACACCCTCCCAGTGCATCACTTACACAAAAGCTCTCTGAACTCCATTGTAGTTTAGGGGTGTCTGTGGAGGTTTCATTACCCAGGAATGATTGGCCATTGGTGATTGAACTCAATCTTCAGTCCCCCTTCCCTACCCTGAGGTTGGGGTACGGGGCTGAAAGTTCCAACCCTAAAATCATGACTTGGTCTTTCTGGTGGCCAGTCCCCATGATGATGCTCTCTAGGGCCCATCCCTCCCCTGCCAGGAGAGCAGCACACCAAAGAGTAAATTCCACGGATTTTGAGAGCTCTGTGCCAGGAACTAGGAACAAAGAACAAACACTTATTTTTTTATTATACCACAGAGGGCCTCCACACTTTCATAGATTTTACCTTCAGAAACCCCACCAGCAACTCACAGCGAACAGCAGAGAAAGATCAGCTTGTGGTTCTGGTGAGGGAGAAGGGAGACAGTAGAATTTGTCCAGCGCATTCTCCATTACAAAGGACTACCTTCTGGGGATGTGACTGTATGAGTTTTATCCTACCTGGGGGAAGGGTATTCCTGTACTCCTGAGTTTGAAGTCGCTGGCACCTACAGCTACAGCAAGTACACAGCCCAGCCCACAGCCATGTTAACATAAAACTTCACGTGATCTATTTATCTCAGTTCCTATTACCCAATACACCATGTCCAACTTTCAACAGAAAATTACAAGCCACGTTAAAAGGCAAAGAATGAAAGAACTAATGAACTTTAGGGTTTCTATTCATATCATTTCACTACATTACAGAATAAGAACAAATATATTTGATTATTCAAGTAGACACTGGAAAAGCATTTCATAAATTTCAGCCTTTATTTTTTTTTTAAGAAAACACTGAGAAAATATTTCCCAAGTCAAGAAAGTGTATCTACCAAAAGTCTATAATAAATGCCAGCATAAAAAAAATTCTCAATGAAATCAGGTGTGAATGAAAAATGTTCCCTGCGTATCAGTAAACAAAGGATGTCGCAGCCATCAAGACACCAGTGACCCCTGCCCCACGGTGAGCCCTGAGGGAACTCAGGGAGACAAACAGGCAGCCCACTGCCAAGCCCTCAGCCACTGCAGCCGCCCCCAACGGTGCACCCTGAGGGGACTTG
Source organism: Phocoena sinus (assembly GCF_008692025.1). Classification (NCBI taxonomy): domain Eukaryota; kingdom Metazoa; phylum Chordata; class Mammalia; order Artiodactyla; family Phocoenidae; genus Phocoena; species Phocoena sinus. The sequence continues at coordinate 69,502,825 of NC_045777.1, read as the reverse complement.
GAATGGGAAAGAACAGGATGCTGGCCCTAGACAGCTAAGGTGCGTATCAAACGAATAACTACAGTGAGCCCAGACTCTTGCATCTTCCCCTACAGAAAAGAGTGCTAAATTCCTTAACTTGAGATATCTGGTTTTCTTTAATTAACAGTAATCTTTTGATGTTCCGACTACCTGAACTTGGTTGAAAAACTCCTATATATCCTGGCTCCTCCCTGACCTCCTTGGAGCAGTCCCTCAGAGCCATCTGAGAGGCTGCTCCTGGGCTTGAAGTCCTCAGAAAGTCCGCCAAATAAAACATAATTCTCAACTTTTAGGTTGTGCATTTCTTTTCAGTTGACATAGGAAAAGACAAAATTCCTGATACCATATTTGTTATATAATGTTATTCTGGAGTTTGAATGAAAGCAATAAGACATGTGAAGAAGACGAAATATTGGAAAAGAAAAGGTGAGAGTCATTATTAGTAGAAGATATGATTGATTTACCTGGAAAAATAAAGAAAAGCAACTGAAAAACTATTCAAACTAATAATGCAATCCAGTTAGGTGGTCAGATACTTTATAAATACACAAAAGTTGTTTTCTGTCCTGTACACAAACAACAGTGAATTAAAAGGATTAATGATAAGATATGTCTTCTTCAAACAAATGAGATACAAAGGAAAAAACTAGGCAAGACAAATATAAAGAAAATTGCATAAATTTATAGAAGTATCTTAAAGAAGATCTGAATAACTCAAGAAGGCAAATATTTAAAATCTCCCCCCTGAAAGTATCTATAAATCCAGTCCTCTACAAATTAAATTATCACAGTATTTTAATCAAATTCAGTAATCTATTTTTAAAGGAAATATTTTTTAAAATCATAAAATTTCTGTAAAAAAATAGTGGTGGACACATGCTCTATCTGCAACCAAAACATGTTAGGAAGCTAAAGTAATTTAACAAGTGTGTTATTGACGTAAAAACAGATAAATGGATTAACAAAACAGAAGAGAGTCCAGAAATACAATCACGACTTGAAAGAAAGTTTGTGAGCCATGCAGGTGGCACTGAAATCAGAGGAAGCTCATAGAACTGACTTCAGCAACTGGGGCTGGCCTAACTGACTATACATTTGGAAAAATTTTAATGACATTCATCCATCACAATACACACACACAATTAAACTACAGATGAATTAAAGACCTGAACATTAAAAATTAGATTAGATGATAATATAGTATAATACTTTTATAATCTTGGGCTGGGAAAATATTAAGCAATAAACAAGAGAAAGAATCAATGAAAGAAAAAATTACTGATTTGACCTTGAGGTAAATTTAAAACATCTGTTTGACAAAAGACTAAAGAAAGTTATACGGTCAGATTCTAGGAGAAATTATTTGCATCATATATGACAGAAACAGGATATCAATGTCCATAATATTTCAGAACTCTTATAACAGATTTTTTTTAAAAAAAGAAAGGATACTAATTTTTTTCTAATCGGGGAAGATACATAAGACATTCAGACAAGAAGAAATATAAATAGCAGATAAATATTTGAAGATATGTTCAAGTTTACTAGCAATCAGGGAAATGGACTTGACTGTCAAGCCACTGGAACTGAGGCATTTTAACAGTATCAAGAAGAAGCTGGCAATCCGTTCCTGTACCCAGGCCCCAGAACTGGCTGGGTTCCCAGTCTTTCTGCTATCTTTTTATTCAATGTGATCTTTAATCCCACAAGCTACCCCATATCTTTCCACTGTATTTGCCCTTACGTTTTCTAGGCTCATCTTCTGTAACTTACAGCCTTAGTTGACAGAAATTTTAAGGAATATTTAGCAGTCCAAAAAGCCACATTTTCTACTTGTATTATTCCTATTGTAATAAAGTATCATGAACTGCACGGCTTAAAACAACAGAAATTATCATCTCACAGTTCGGGAGGCTGAAAGTCTAAGTCAAAATGCCACCAGGCCATTGTAAAGCAATTATACTCCAATAAAGATGTTAAAAAAAAAAAAATGCCACCAGGGCCAGTCTTTGAACCCTGTAGGGGAAGAATCTTTCTTTGCCTCTTCCTAGTATCTGGTGGCCCCAGGAGTCCCCCGGCTTGTGGCAGCATCCCTTCAATCTCTGCTTCCATCTCCCCTGGCTGTCTTCTCCCTGTGTGTTCTCTGTGTTTTCTCATGGCATTCTCCTCCCTGTCTCTTCCCTTTCTTCATATAAGGACCCTAGTCATATGGGATTAAGGACACACCCTACCTACAGTGACCTCATCTTAACTAATTATGTCTGTAAGGGTCCTGTTTCCAAACAGGTTGCATTCAGGGGTAATAGGACTTCAACAAATATTTGCAGGGAGCGGGTGGGGGGGAAGACACAATTCAACCATAACTCAACAATAAAGAGAGTGAAGTATAAATACACACAAAAACTTGGATGGGTCTCAAGGACATTATACCAGTGAAAGAAGGCAGTCTCAAAAGGTCACATATGGCATGATTCCATTGATATGACATTCTCAAAGAGACTGAACTACACGATAGAGAACAGATCAGAAGTTCCCAAGGGGTAGAAGTTGGGGGAGAATGTGACGAGAAATATGTTGGGGGGCTGATGGAACTATTCTGAATCCTGACTGTGGTGGTGGTCACATAAATCTTTACATGTGTTAAAATTCATGGAACTCTACACTTTTAAAAAAGTGATTTTTGACCACATGATAATTTAAGAAATAGAAATTTTAAAAGCCACAAATTAGAGTGCTGTTAGACCTTCAGACTGTACTCACAGAGCAAAAGGCTGATGCTTTATGGGCCATCAAAATATTTAGACTAAAGTAATATCCTGTGTTGTTTCTGCCTCATAAAATCAGCCCCAAGCAGAACTAAATGATTCTGACATACTCCCAGCTTTACATGTATAGCCCTTGATTTGATAGTTTTTCCTCCATTGAGAACTTTAATGCAATACTGTTTACTCATCATATACCTCACAAATTGATGATTATAGAGTCATTCCTATAAAACCATAGAAGTTCTTTTAAAAAAAAGAAAAGGGGGCTTCCCTGGTGGCGCAGTGGTTGAGAGTCTGCCTGCCGATGCAGGGGACACGGGTTCGTGCCCCGGTGTGGGAGGATCCCACATGCCGCGGAGCGGCTGGGCCCGTGAGCCATGGCCACTGAGCCTGCGCGTCCGGAGCCTGTTGCTCCGCAACGGGAGAGGCCACAACAGTGAGAGGCCCGCGTACCGCAAAAAAAAAAAAAAAAAAAAAAAAAGAAAAGGAATAGTGGAAACTAAACTACTTTGATGTAATTAGTGCAGCTCAGATGCAGAATCTGTTGCTATAGATAAATCTGTAATCCTCTGACCATTCCATCCTTAACAGAATTATTGTCTTTGGTATTGCCCAATGATCATGTTATTTTGCTCTTCACACAGCAACATACCTGCCACATAACAGATAATGTGCACGCCTTCTTGGTTCAGTCCATGATGATATGTAGAGATTTCTGTCGAGAGCAATGTATGATTTTTATGGATGGTATGGAGGTCTATTCTTAGATTTCACATTGTGGAATCTGAACAATTTTAGCCCATCATTCACCAAAATGCACTGAGCCCCCAAACGTGCCAGTATATTAGCATGGATGTCATCACCACCATCACCATCATCATCATCACCATCATCATCATCACCACCATCATCATCATCAGCATCATAACCATCATCATCACCATCATCACCATCACCATCATCACCATCATCATCATCATCATCATCATCACCATCATCACCATCATCATCACCATCATCACCATCACCATCATCATCACCACCACCATCATCATCATCACCATCACCATCATCACCATCATCATCATCACCACCATCATCATTACCATCACCATCATCACCATCATCACCACCACCATAATCATCACCACCATCATCACCATCATCATCACCATCATCATCATCACCACCATCACCATCATCATCATCACCACCATCATCATCATCATCATCATCACCATCACCACCATCGTCATCATCACCATCACCATCATCATCATCATCACCACCATCATCATCACCATCATCATCACCATCACCACCATCATCATCACCACCATCATCATCACCATCACCATCATCATCACCATCATCACCATCATCATCATCACCATCATCACCATCATCACCATCACCACCACCATCATCATCATCACCATCACCATCACCATCACCACCACCATCATCATCATCACCATCACCATCATTACCATCATCATCATCATCACCATCATCATCATCATCACCATCATCCTCACCACCATCATCACCATCATCACCATCGTCAACATCATCATCACCACCATCATCACCATCGTCAACATCATCATCACCATCACCATCAGCAGCAGCCCTGTGAAGAACTGGCATTTATTTCTTGCTCCCACTCTATACCCATGGGCTAACTGGTTGGCTGGGGGCTCTGTGTCACATCTCCCTTTTTCCAGGACCTGGTCTGCTCATCACCTTGGCCAAGAAAAACAGGAGAGGTCTGAACATCTCAGGTGCGGTGGTGTGGGATGTGCCATGAGGAGATTGCCAACAAAGGCTAACGGCTAAGAATGGCCTCTGGACTCACACCATTTGAATTTGAATCTCTGCTCCATCACTTACTATCTCTATGACCCCAGAAAGTAACTGAACCTCTGTGCCTCCATGCCTTCATCTGTAAAATGGGGGTAATAATAATAACTACTTGACAAATCAGGAAGATTCAATGAACCAACCCAAGGCTCAGCGAATTACTATGTTCTCTGCTTGACTCTATCTTAGAAGGCAACTTAACGGACTTAAACTAGGCAGTAACAACATCTGCCTTAATTGCTTTAAAAATAGGACTCATTCTAGCTTTGCTGTGGAAAGTGGATGGAAGAGGCGGGTACGGTGGATATCAGGTTGAGAATGAATTTGCTGTCCTTTCTTCTGTGTGTATACATTGGGGAGGTTAGGGAGTGGAGGCATCAAGCATGAATTTCAAGTTTCTAACTAAGAGACTTCATTAATCAAGAGTTACCAAAATGTTGAGTTGAGGATTTGTGTATCATCCAAACAGGAGTACCCAGCATATGTGTGGCTCTATAATTAGGGAAAGGTCTAGGCTGTGGATATCAACATGGGAGAGTCAACATATAGAGAGAGGGGAGCAGAGAGAGGTGATCATACTTCAGAGAGACTTGGTAGAGTAAGAGGCAAAGGCCAGAGTTTCAGGAGTGCTTAAAGACTTTCAGAGGAAAAGGATTCAGAAAAGAGACAAAGAGGATTCAAAGAGAAGCAAGTAAAACTAAGGGGAAGTTAGAAGCTATCTGTCATGAGAGGCTCTGCTGCTTTTCTCATCTATGCTTAGCAGCACTGATTCAAATCCCAGCTCCACAGTTTACTCACCTGACTGGGTGATTCCCTATGTCACCTTCCTCATCTCTAAAAGCAGATAATATAGAACTCACCTGATACTATTGTCATCGATGAGCGAGTGTATAAAATGTGCAGACCGGGACACGTAGCCCATGGTCCCTAACTATCTACCATTGTTATTGTATCACAGCCAGACCCCTTAATGACTTCTCTGAAGTGTCAGTAGGTATTTCTCATTAAGAGATTGTATGTCACCATCAAAACCAAACTGAATGGTACCTATTAGGAGAAGTGTCAAATGTGATAAATTCTTGGTTGTTTACTAGGTCTAGTGTGAGTATTTCAAGCACACTAGCTCCTGATCTGCCTGTCCATGTCCCACGGTTTTCCCACTTAACCCCACTCTCCCCTCTATTGAAGCAACAGAGATTGTCCGCCCAAGTCCTCTTACTGTGCCCCACCAGCTATGCCCCAAAGCTTTCTTTCAGAGGAACCTGTGTTTCAGCTACCTCTGGCCTCCAGAATGTGGGAAGGGGGCAGTTCTGTGCCCCACCAGCTATGCCCCAAAGCTTTCTTTCAGAGGAACCTGTGTTTCAGCTACCTCTGGCCTCTAGAATGTGGGAAGGGGGTAGTTTCAAGAGTAACCACAAAAGTTAACAGTGTTGGGAATTATTCTGGAAGAAAGAGAAGGTCACACGATGGCAGTACACTCAACAAATACATTGGAAGCTGGCTCTCTGTGGCAGAGGACAAATGGGAGGCTCTTTACTCAATCAGCCCAGTCTATAGGACCACATGAGCATCAGTGCTCACAGAGACAGGAACAACGGGAAACAGTGATGACGGCCATTTGCAACTTGCCCTCCTGCGTGGAATCAAGGACAGTGAGCAAATAATAAACACGAAATAAAACAAAAGGGGCATAGTGCCCAACGTGCCAGGCATCTGTGTGGAAAAGCGAGCACGTATTATAAACCCCCAATGGAGTCCAGTGCTAGTAGGGATGGGGCAGGAAAATGGGAATGTGTTGCGTTATTTACGAGCGCCACAATGCTTGGCCATGTCTCAGTTCCCTTGGCAAAATATTCCCTGAGTGATTTCTCCAAGCTCCATTCTTTAGGAGCCCAAGGATTGCCAGCTGTTCGACTATAGGAGTGAAATGGGAAATTACCAGGTAAAAGGTCCAAGTTGAGTCCAAAGACTTTGTAATGGGCCAATAGACTCAGCATCGCCCTTTGCGGAAAAAGTATTTCCACATGAAAACCTATGCCTTTTTCGTCCTCACCTACCACCACTTCTTGCTCCGTCCTTAAAAGAAAAATAGTTACTAGCCACAATGACCTGCTAGTAAAGTCCCAAACAGGTCCAGTGTTTTTATGCCTTGGTGCCTCTGTATGAAATTTCCCTCTCTTTCTTCACTTTGAAATCCTTCTGCACACAGCAGGCACAGCCTCTGAATACTCAGGAGACCCCAGGTCTCTGTAGGGGGTTGCAGAACCAAGAATAACAGTAGTAATTGTTTTTTTTGGGGGGGGGGGCGGTGGTGCTGGGAGCAGGGAAATTGAAGTAGCAAAGAAATAAGAATTTTGTTTTTTCTTTCATGAATCCTAGAGAAAGTTAGTTGAGTAGATACAGATAATACAATGTACTAAGAGCTAAAATTTAGATGTAAGAAAGTGACAGAAACAGAAAGGAGAGATCCACTTATACTCAGGGCTAAGAATTTCTAGAAAGGTTTCATATGGGAGGTGAGATTTGAATATCATCTCAAAGGCTGAGTATAATTTCTCAAATCAGTCAAGATGTGAGGCTTTTCCAACCCATACAGAATTTTCAAACTTCTGATACCACAAGGAAGAGTTTTAAAAAATATATACATAGATGCTCACGACAAGACACACTCCTGGAACAAAATAACTCAAAAAGATTGAAAATAAAAGGGCAAAATGTCAGTTAAATGTAGAGAAAAAGAAAATAGTATGAGTAATTTAAATATCAGAAAAAAACAGAATTCAATATAAGAGACATCGTAAGGGACAGAGGAAGATATTTTAGTAATAAAAGATAATCAGGTAAGAAGCTACAAAAGTTGTGAAGAGTTATGCATCAAACAAAAGAACTTCAAAATAAATACAGCAAAATCATTCAGAATTCCGAGGAATGACCACATATTTCCTACTCAGATTTTCACAGATCAAAAGAAAAATTTAGAAAATATTTCAATGACAACAATTAACAAGTCTGAGTAAACAGAAGTATGATCATACATATACATATATGTATGTAAATACAGTGGACCCTTGAACAATGTGAGGGTTAGGGACACCACCAACAAAAATAATCTGCATATAAATTTACCATTGGCCCTGCATATCCGAGGTTCCACAACCCTGCATTCAACCAACCACAGATTGTGTAGTAATGTAGTATGCATTTATTGAAAAAAAATGCACATATAAGTGGACCTGCATCGTTCACACCCATGCTGTTCAAGGGTCAACTGTACACAGGTCTGCACTTCACAGGTACATTTTGTACCCAGAGGACATACATCCTTTACAAATAAATTTACCAAAAATTCCAATGTTTTTCTCAGGCCATAAGCAAAATCTCAAATTCAAAAAAAAGCCAAAATTGTTAAAGGTGCATAGCAGAATTAATGTGGTACATTTAGAAATTATTAACAAATATATAGCCAAAAACCAAAAGGAAATAACAACATCACAAAACTATCTGCTTTTATATTGAACACTGTTTTCTGAATAACTCTTGGGTTAAACAGAAATTCGAAACTGAAATTTCAACCTGTTTAGAAGTGAACAACTAGAACACTATGTATCTAAATTATGGACTGTGGCATTACTCAGGAAAATTTATAACAGTAAATGCCTGTATTAGAAAACAAGACTGGAAATAAATGACTAAACATTCAGCTTGGAAAGCTGGAAAAGAACAACAAAAACAACAATAAAAAAACTGAAGAAAGTAAAAAAAAAAGAATGAAAAAAGATAAACAGGAATAAATGAAGTAGAAAACAAAAGAAAAGTAGGAGACTGCAGCAATAAAACTAAAAGCTAGCTCTGTAAAAAGAGCAATAATATAAACAAACCTGTAGCAAGACCTACCAAGGAACAGAGCACAGATAACAATTTTAAGAATGATAAAAGGTATATGTATAACTACAAATGTACTGGAGTTTATACTATATACACAGATTTATATCAACAAATCTGCAAATTCAGATTAAATATTTTATTTTTAAGGATTGTTGATCTACCAAAATAAATTCAAAACCGTTTTTAAAAAGCAAAGAGAAATTTTTAAAAATTAAAAGTCAGCAAAATAACACCCCCCCTACAAATCAACAGACTTAGATACTTTTATGGCTGAGTTCCACCAACATTCTTATAGCAAATAACCTGTACTTTATTGTGACTCTTTTAGAACACTGAAAGAGATGGAAAGCTTTCCAAATCATTCTCAAAGACAAATATAAAACTGAAAAGAAAAAAAAAACTGTATTTCAACAGAAACAAAACACTCAAACAAATGTACCAATTTAATACATAAATATGAACGCCAGAAATCAATACAAAAATCAGTTGTTTCCCACACATGGTCACCTTATCTTTGACAAAGGAGGCAAGAATATACAATGGAGAAAAGACAGCCTTTTCAATAAATGGTACTGGGAAAACTGGACAGCTACGTGTAAAAGAATGAAACTAGATACATCCTAATACCATACTCAAAATGGATTAAAGACCTAAACGTAAGGCCAGACACTATAAAACTCTTAGAGGAAAACACAGGCAGAACACTCTATGACATAAATCACAGCAAGATCCTTTTTGACCCACCTCCTAGATAAATGGAAATAACAAAAATAAACAAATGGGACCTAATGAAACTTAAAAGCTTTTACACAGCAAAAGAAACCATAAACAAGATGAAAAGACAACCCTCAGAATGGGAGAAAATATTTGCAAATGAAGTAACTGACAAAGGATTAATCTCCAAAATATACAAGCAGCTTATGCAGCTCAATATCAAAAAGACAAACAACCCAATCCAAAATGGGCAGAAGACCTAAACAGACATTTCTCCAAAGAAGACATACAGACTGTCAACAAACACATGAAAGGATGCTCAACATCACTAATCATTAGAGAAATGCAAATCAAAACCACAATGAGATATCATCTCACACTAGTCAGAATGGCCATGATCAAAAAATCTACAAACAACAAATGCTGGAGAGGGTGTGGAGAAAAAACCCTCTCGCATTGTTGGTGGGAATGTAAACTGATACAGCCACTATGGAGAACAGGATGAAGTTTCCTTAAAAAACTAAAAATAGAATTACCATACGACCCAGCAATCCCACTACTGGGCATCTACCCTGAGAAAACCATAATTCAAAAAGAGACATGTACCACAATATTCATTGCAGCACTATTTACAATAGCCAGGACATGGAAGCAACCTAAGTGTCCATTGACGGATGGAATAAAGAAGATGTGGCACATATATACAATGGAATATTACTCAGCCATAAAAAGAAACGAAATTGAGTTATCTGTAGTGAAGTGGATGGACCCAGAGTCTGTCATACAGAGTGAAGTAAGTCAGAAAGAGAAAAACAAATACCATATGCTACCACATATATATGGAATCTAAAAAAAAAAAAAAAAAAAAAAGGTTATGAAGAACCTAGGGGCAGGACAGGAATAAAGAAGCAGATGTTGAGAATGGACTTGAGGACACAGAGAAGGGTAAGGGTAAGGTGGGACGAAGTGAGAGAGTGGCATGGACTTATATATACTACCAAATGTGAAATAGATAGCTAGTGGGAAGAAGCCGCATAGCACAGGGAGATCAGCTCCGTGCTTTGTGACCACTTAGAGGGGTGAAATAGGGAGGGAGGTGCAAGAGGGAGGAGATATGGGGATATATGTATACATATAGCTGATTCACTTTGTTATAGAGTAGAAACTAGCACAACATTGTAAAGCAATTATACTCCAATAAAGATGTAAAAAAAAAAAAATCAGTGGTTTTAATCTAGCAGTATCTACACCAATAATACAGCAGGATCACGTAAGAGTTTTCTCGGGAATACTATGATGGTTCATCATTAGGATTTCTGAAATTAACCACCTTCATGAAATAAAGGAGAAATTCTATATGACCATCTCGATTCACACTGATAATTTTGAAAAATATCTACCTCAATTCCCAAGAAAATTGCACAGCAAGTGAGAAATGGAAGGAGATTTGATTTCATCTGATAAAGGATATCCAGCAGATATCTATTAGAAACACCACACTTAGGAGTGAAACATTATAGGCATTCCAATTAAAATGAAGGATTAAATGCAAAAGTTTATTATCACTGTTATTATTCAAAATTGTTTGGGATATACTAGACATTGTACTTAGTGAAAAAGAAAAAAAATCTGAGAGGAGTTAAAATTATAAAGAAAACTACAAATTGTCCTCATTTGAATGTGTTTTAACTCCTGACATAAGGGAAAAAAATCTGCTAAGGGCTTCCCTGGTGGCGCAGTGGTTGAGAGTCCGCCTGCCGATGCAGGGGACACGGGTTCATGCCCCGGTCCGGGAAGATCCCATGTGCCACGGAGCGGCTAGGCCCGTGAGCCATGGCCACTGAGCCTGCGCGTCCGGAGCCTGTGCTCCGCAACGGGAGAGGCCACAACAGTGAGAGGCCCACGTACCACAAAAAAAAAATCTGCTAAAATCAACTTAATATTTTTAATTAAGAAGAACGTTATAAAGGTTGCCAATTGCCAACAAAAATCAATAGCTCTCCTCAACATCAATAGGAATTTACAATGGGAAAAGATCCTAATTATAATGATACCAGTATGAAATACCTAGTTACACACATAACAAAAAATACACAGGATGAAAGGAAAATTACACAATTTTACTGAAGTACATTAAAAAATACTTAAAAGTTTAAGTATTAACCTTTTATATTACTTATTTTATTGAGTATTATTTCAATGCAATCCCATAAAAAATTACAATGTGATGTGTAAATGAAACTTAATAAACTGCTTGTAAAATTTATCTAGAGAAGCAAATAGAGAATATGCCAAAATAAAAATCTGGTGTTAAGAGACGGTTGGAATAGGCAAAGGTATTTGCCACTCTGGAGTTTGATTATGATACTGAGAAACTCGCTATCCAGAGAGTGACAGGATGGTGGGCTAGGAGGTCCCCTAACAAAAACAGTGATTTAACAAGTACCCATCAGCAAAAACAGTTCTGGATGAGCTCTGGAGTACAATTAAGAAACTGTAGCAACACAGCAGAGCATAAAAACAGAGGATGACTGTGTAGAAAAGTGTAGAAAGCATTTTACTTGCATTATTTCATCACCAGGCTGGCACAGCTCAGTGTCAAGAGGGATCTCCTTGGCCACAGCTTCCCGCCATGGGGGAAAAGGAGAGCAAGAAGACTCCAGCAGCCCTTGCCACCACTGTAGATGCCTCCAGCCTTCACTGCTGAGGACCCCTGAAGTCTTGACCGACACCAGTGTTGACCCCAGCTACTGGAGCTGCCTGCAGTCCACGCTGCTAGAAAGAGTTAGAAATCACACACACAAGAAAGAACCAAAGAGAAATTCCGGAGCTGAAGAATACAATAAATTTAAATTAAAAATTGCAATAGAAAGTTTCAAAAGCATACTCCACAAAGCAGAAGAAAAATCAGCAAAGTCAAAGACAGACAAAGACACCACAAGAAAAGAAAACTACAGGCCAATATCCCTAAAAAAGATAGTAGCAAAAATTATCAACAAAATACTAGCAAACCCAATTTAACAGCACATTAAAAAGATCATGTAGCATGATCAAGTGGGATTTATCCCCAGGATGCAAGGACAGCTCAACATATGCAAATCAATAAATGTGATACACCACATCAACAAAATGAAAGACATATTGTCATCTTAATAGATACAGAAAAAGCACTTGACAAAATTCAACATCTCTTTATGATAAAAACTCTCAACAAAGTGGGTATAGAAGGAACAAAACTCAACCTAATAAGGCAATATATGACAAGCCCACAGCTAACATCATACTCAATGGTGAAAAGTTGAGAGTTTTCTCTCTAAGATCAGGAGCAAGAACCCAAGAGTGTCTACTCTCACTACTCCAATTCAACCTAGTACTAGAAGTCCTAGCCAGGGCAATTAGGTAAGAAAAATAAACAAAAGGCAACCAAATCAGGGAGGAAGAAGTAAAACTGTCCCTGTTTGCAGATGTGATCTTATATGTAGAAAATCAAAACAAAAAAAAAAACCCTCTTAAGACTAATAAATGAATCTAAGTAAAGTTGCAGGATACCAAAATTAACATACAAAAATCAGCTGCATTTTTATACACTAACAGTGAACTATCTGAAACGGAAAACAATCCCCTTTACAATAGCATTACTATTGTATTTGTATAATAGTATTATACAAATACTATACTTAGGAATAAATTTTACCAAGGAAGTGAAAGAGCTGTACACTGCAAATGGTAAGACGTTGATGAAGGAAACTGAAGACACACAAATAAATGGGAAGATATCCCATGTTCATGGAGGAAGAGTTAATATCATTTAAATGTCCATACAACAGAAATTCATCTATAGATTCAATGCAATCCCTATGAAAATTCCAAAGACATTTTTCACAGAAATAGAAAAAAACAATCCTCCAATTCACAGTGAACCACAAAAGACCCTGAGTAGCCGAAATAATCTTGAGAAAGAACAAACTTGGAAGCATCACATTTCCTGATTTCCAAGTGTATTACAAAATAAAAAAGCTGAATTCATACAAACAGAGTAGATTGGTGGTTGCCAGGGACTGGGGAGTAGGGAAAATGAGGAAATGTTGGTCAAAAAGTACAAACTTCCAGTTATAAGAATAAGAAGTTCTGGGGATCTAATGTAGCATGGCGACAATAATTAACAATATTGTACTGTAGGCCTGAAAATTGCTAAGGGAGTAAATCTTAAATATTGTTACCATAGCAACAACAACAAAAAATGGTAATTGTGTGAGGTGAAAAATGTGTTAAGTAACCTTATTGTAGTAAAGATTTTGCAATATATACACGTGTTGGATCATCACATTGTACACCTTAAATTTACACAGTGTTATATGCCAATTATGCGTCAATAAAGCTGGGGGTGGGAACATTATAAAGCAATAAATAAAAAGGAAGTGAGAGAAACTCCTACTCACAGTCGCAACAAAACAAATAAAATAGGAATAAACTTAACCAAAGAAGTCAAAGATCTGTATAGTGAAAATTTTAGAACATTGATAGAGGAAATTAAAGACACAGATTAATGTGTCTTCCTGTGTTCATGCACTGAAGAATCAATATTGTTCAAACGGCCATACTACCCAGAGTGATCTACAGATTAAATGACATCATTCACATGGAACCACAAAAAATCCTGAGTAGCCAAAGCAATCTTGAGCAAGAAGAACAAATCTGGAAGCATTACATTTCCTGATTTCAAAATATATTACAAAGCTACTATGCTTCTACAAAAGTAGTATAGTAGTGGCATAAAAACAGACACATAGACCAAAGAAACAGAATTGATATTCCAGAAATAAATACACATATCCACTGTCATGTGATCTTCAACAAGGATGCCAAGAACACACAATGGGAAAGCACAGTATAGGAAAACTGGATACCCCTAGGCAGAAGAACAAAACTGGGCCCTTATCTCACACCATATATAAGATCAACTCAAAACGGATTAAAGACTTGGAGGTAAGACTTGAAACCATAAAACTACTAGAAGAAAACACAGAAAAAAACTGCCTTGAGAGTGGTCTAGGCAATGATTTTTTGACTATGACATCAAAAGCACAGGCAACAAAAGCAAAAATAGACAAATGAGATTTCATCAAACTAAAAAGCTTCTGCCCAGTAAAGGAAACAATCAACAGAGTGAAATGGAAACCTACAGAATAGGAGAAAATATTTGCAAACCGTATACCTGATAAAGGGTAGCATCCAAAATACATAAGGAACTCATACAACCCAAAACAAAACAAAACATAACAAAAACAAACAAAAGAAAACAAACCTAGTTAGCCAAAAAAACCCCTAATAACTCAATTTTTAAAAATGGACAAAGGACCTGAATAGACATTTCTCAAAAGAAGACATACAGATAGCTACATGAAAGATGTTCAACATCAATAATCATCATCAAAGTGCAAATCAAAACCACAATGAGACATCACTTCACACCCGCTAGGTTGGCTATTATCAAAAAGACAAAAGATAACAAGTGCTGGTGAGAATATGGAAATAAAAGAACGCTTGTACACTGTTGATGAGAATGTAAATTGATACAGCCATTATGAAAAACAGTATGGAGGTTCCTCAAGAAACTAAAAATTGAACTACCATATGATCCAGCAATCACACTTCTGGGTATATATCCAAAGGAAATGAAATCAGTTACCTCAGAGATATCTGCATTCCCATGTCCACTGCAGCATTATTCACAATAGCCAAGATATAGAAACAATCTAAATGTCCACTGAGGAATGAGTGGATAAATAAAGTTTGATATATAAAAAGAGTATTATATATAAACATATAAATATTATTCAGTCTTAAAAATGAATGAAATCCTGCTATTTGCACATGAATGAACCCACAGGACATTATGCTGACTGAAATAAGATAGACACAGAAAGACAAATATGGCATGATCTCACTTATGTGGACCGGGTGAGGAGGAAACGGGGAGATGCTGGTCAAGGTACAAAGTTTCAATTATGCAACATGATTAAGTTCTGAAAATCTAATGTATAACAATGTGGCTATAGTTAACAATACTGTATTGTATACTTGAAGTTTGCTAAAAGGGTTAATCTTAAGGGTTCTCGCCAAAGGAAGGAAGGGAGGGAGGGAGGGAGGGAGGGAGGGAGGGAGGAAGGAAGGAAGGGAGGGAGGGAGGGAGGGAGGGAGGGAGGGAGGGAGGGAGGGAGGGAGGGAGGGAAAGAAAATGGTATCTGAGGTTGTGAGGTGAAGGATATGTTAATTCTTTTGATTGTGGTGATTGTAAACATATATCAGTGCATCATACAATGTAAACATGCATCAAAGAATCTTATACCTTAAATATATACCATTTTTGTTTGTCAAATACACCTCAAGAAAGCTGAAAAAAACTCCTCTCACTGTAATCTAGACCTTTTTTTACATAAGAAAAATAAACTTCCTACTTGTTTAAAAACAAACCAAAACTATTCATTTGTGGGGTGGGCAGGGTAAAAAGTATTTTCCCACATAAATAAAATCAAATCCCAAATTGATTTTTTAAAGAAACATAAGAATCAGAAATATGAATACACGAGAAAACAGAAAAGAATTCATAATGGAAATAATGAAAACTAAAATCACGAACAAATGTAATAACAGAACTGACTACCTTCAACATGTAAATTCCTGTGAGCTGAAAGATACTCGAAACTTCATTAAGATACTGATGACAAATGGGAAAATGCGACTTAAATGGCAAGCAACAGGAGGTATTAATACCAAAGTGGCAGGCACTATTGGTGAGTTAACCCAAAACTCCTTATCAACAGTCTTTTGATTGTTCCTATCTCCATTCCAGCCATTATAAACTTCCTTGCAGATTTGGGGAAAGCTGTAGCTTTCTGATAAAAAGGACAAAAATATGGCACTAATATTCTGTGATCAAGAGGAAAAAGCCAAGAGCCTTACAGAGATCCCAGTCCTGAGAAGACTGAGCCACAGAGCAAATGCCAACAGCCTCACACCTCTAGGCTTCTTGCTGAGTAAGAAAAGTAAACCCCTACTCGTTAAAGTCATCGTTAGTCCGGTTCCCTGTTCCTTGCAGGCGACACTTCCAAATACCATCAGTAATATAAAGGAGTATAATAGGACTCACCAAGATAAAAATAACGCAACAGAAAAACGGACAAAGGCCAGAACTGGTAATTTAGAGGAAAAGAGAAACAAATAAACAAATGTGCATTAAATTTATAAGAATAAACTTTACCAAAGGACATATTAAACAGTAAGATGGCATTTTTCAGCCTTCAGATTGGCAAAAATTAAAGAGAGAGAGAAAGAAATACGATACCCAATGTTGCCGAGAGCACAGGGCATCACTATTATTATCATATGCTATTCCTTGGTACAGCCATTGTGAAAGTCAATTTTTCAGCATCATTTAATCAAAACTTTAAACGGGCCTTCTCCTCGACCCTTGACCCCCAGCATTTCCACTTTCTCAGACTCAAACAGAAAAAAATGTGTATGTACCCAAAGATACACGTTCCAGGAGGATCACCGTTGGATTGTTTGTAATGTCAAAAGAGTGGAAAATACTATGTGAGCATTATTAAAGGAAGGGCTAAATGAATAATCTCATTCAGCAGCTAAAAAGTATGAGGACAGCTATATGTACTGATACAGAAGAATGGCCAAAGTACGTTTTTTAAAAAGAAATACAATTTCAGGAGTACTGGCACTCAGAAAATAATTTCTGAACCAATACATGTGAATGTCTAGTTGAATGAACAAATGATCCCAAATTTGTTTAATAAGCAGCAAAACTATAAATATATCTTTGCCAAAGAATAGAAAGCGGTACTGGATGGACACTGAAGTGTCAGAAATGAATACACACAGGGAGAATAATTAACGATGGACCAGAATGGGGATGAGGGTTGTTCAGCAGTTGGGAATTATTGCTTTAACTCACTGCAGATAAGCTCAGGGATATCAACGTAAAACTTAAACTGGAGGGAAATACTGTCTGTTTCAAGAACCCAGGATACAAATTTCAGGAGGCTAGGCCAACTTGAGAGGAGAAGCCATTCAAAACCCATTAGAATGAAGTTCAAGCAGTGTCACAGGTGATCACCTTGCATGAAGCAATCCTGATTCTTCACATGATAATGCAGTCCAAGACTTGCATGATAATCAGAAAATCCTGCAAACAATGCTGCAGGCTGCTGCCATACAAGTAACAGGACTCATTAATAGCCATGACTGAAAGACTGAAGTTGATTGTAGTTGTTAAAGGTAGAGGATCTTTTGACAAATTCCCCTGCCATGGTTATTTCCAGACTCTCTGCCAGAGGAGCTGAGCTCACTTCGGTAGCTCATCTCTGAAGATAAGCTTCTACCCGACCTTCCCCCAGTAAACCACGCCTCCCAGTATTCGTGCCCCGATATAGCTTCCTCCTCTCAAATCTGGGCTGGTACTGGGATTTAGTTTTGACAAACGGAATACCATGGAAGTGACACAGGTCAGGTCTAAGGCTAGGTCGCAGAAATCTTGCATTTGGGCTGGGTCTCCTGGAATGCCTGCTCTTAGGATTGCTCCCTGTTGGAAATCAGCTGGCCTGTTAAAGGGTAACTTCCTTGAGACCTCCCTGAAAACCCCAGGCCTTATGGAGAGGCCATATATAGGAGCTCCAGTGGATAGCTCCCAGCTGACAGCCAGCATCAACTGACAGTAGAGGAAGTGACCCCAGACAAGCCTTCGGAAGCCACTATGTAAGCATCCAGGTTAGGGGATGCCCCGAGAAAGAGAGCCAGGAATGGCTTTTTTTTTTTTTTAATTTATTATTTATTTATTTATCTGGCTGTGGCCGGGTCTTAATTGCGGCATGCGGGATCTAATTCCTTGACCAGGGATCGAACCCAGACCCCCTGCATTAGGAGTGTGGGGTCTTAACCACTGGACCACCGGGGAAGTCCCAGGAATGGCTTTCTTGACATAAGAGAATCCATTCTGGTCTAAGCCATTTTGTGATCTAAGCCTGACCGCAATGCTTGCCCTTGAACAGGTCTCAATAATTAATGATCTTACGGGAACAAAGGAATGAAGGAACAGAAAAAAGGCAGTCAAACAACGGTGCAGTGATAAGGCAGGGTCCTGGTTCCTCCTCAAGGGATACACATAATAATATACCTTTGAGTTCTGCAGAAGCTGAGGCCCTCACCCAGGTGGAGGATGGAAAGATGCTGTTGACCCTCCTGACTTCTATCAACTAAAGCTTGGAC
Organism: Phocoena sinus; assembly: GCF_008692025.1. Taxonomy (NCBI): domain Eukaryota; kingdom Metazoa; phylum Chordata; class Mammalia; order Artiodactyla; family Phocoenidae; genus Phocoena; species Phocoena sinus. Next base: position 69,484,298 of record NC_045777.1, on the reverse strand, counting down.
TCTGTTGACCTTTGCCCCAATTCTATGCTGAATTTTCCTTTGCTCAAGCCCTTTCGTGAATATGCATGTACCCTTCCCTTGAAACTTCCCCAGTTTTGCTGTTGGGGACACACTGCTTTGTGAAAGATCCCCGGCGTTCTCCTTACTTGCTGCAAGTAATAATGAGTCCTTTCTTCTTCCAGTCTTTGGCTTAGTTGTGTCTACTGGCTTGACACCCACCAAGAGGTGAACTCAATTTTCAGGTAACAACTATTTTACGGGAACTGCTTTAGAGACCATAATGAGAACTGCCCAGCTAAGCCAAATTAATCCACAAAACTCTGAGAAATAATGATAAACTGTTGTTTTAACCCACTAAATTTGGGGGTGCCAATAACAATCATTCACTTTCCAAGAAGACAATGGTCTGAATGAGGAAGGAATGAAAGTTACGCTGTGGAAGTGCAGGGAGGTATCCATCCTTCTTGTCAAGACTTAGTCAATGGCTGACAGTTATGACTCAGGTTGCTCATCTCTTTATAAGCTAATTTCATGAAATCCACTACCTCCCAGGTAGATACTATTATTAGCACCATTTTCTAGACGAAGAAGCTAAGGCTTTAGAGAGCCAGAAATAACTTGTTCCAGGTAGCATAGCTAGTAAACAGTGAGGCTAGTACATTCAAAATTACCTATTCTCTCAGGAAATACTGATAGAACACCTATATGATCAAATACTTACAAAAGGGCACTAAGCTCCTTGAGTTCAAAATAGTCATTGGTCCCTGAAGATTCTGATTCCTAGGATTCTGGTGGTAGAACCATATTTCAATGACTTCCTAATAATGGGATTAATAAAGCAGAAACACAAAGAAAGTTTTCAGGACTCAATTCAATTAATTTACTGGGTATCTAAAATGTGCCCATCCAGGTCCTAGATTCTGGGAATAAAACGATGAAAAAGACACAGTTTCTGTCTTCAAAAATATCCCAGCCCATCGGGGAAGGAGGGGGGGGGGTGGGAGTAGGGGAAAGAAAGAAAAAAGAAAACCCACAGTACAGTATGATACATACCATTTTCAAGTTGTCTGAAGTGTTTTAAAAGTAGCTAAGAAAAAGCCCACATTGTTTCAGTGTTATCAATTATCCAAACTTACTTTAACATAAACTCAGATCTTTGGGTGTGAAATTGTTAGATTTCTACATCAATACTGCAAGTATTTCACTCAACCTAAAAGAAGTGGTTCATAGTTGCCATATGTAATCCCCAAACTTCAGCCAAAGCTTCAAGACTCCCTGAGGTGACCTTTTCTTCAACAAAAAGCAACCTCATCTGAGCCACTTCCCTGCCCACTGGAACCGGGCATGATCTGTAGCTGGACTTGCCATATGACGAAGATTCCAAAATGTCAAGGAGCCACTGACTTCCGTATTTGTGCCAACACATTGCAAATATGGTTTCTTATAGTGGTGGGGCTGGGCTCAGCCCCAAAGTGCCAGATGGTCCTGAGTACTTGAGAATAAAGCCATCTGCAGAACGATTCCTTCTACGGCCGTTACAATTTGTACTGATTATAAGTCTCTATCAGAATGTGTTTAGAACTCTTAGCTATGGATAATCCTAGCCTCTTCATTACAGCTCTGGGTTTAAGACTATACTTTCAGCTGTAAGAATGGGAGAAACATATTGAATGAATATTCTGCCTATCACCCACTGATGCAGGTCCTTATGTGCATTACACCACCTCCACTGGAAACTCACAGACCAGAGGACAAGTTAGACCCACTTGTGAAAGCTAACCTAATGATGCAAGATGATCCATAGGACTGACCATGGTTTTGAATTAAACATGAAGGAATAAAATGTTAGAAGAATTAAATACTGGATTTCATTTGGCAAATGATGAGACTCTTCTTTCTAGGACAAAAAGCCTACTTTACCATGGATGGCCTAGGAAATGGGTGTACCACCACAAGCTCACCCATGAGTCATATTCACATGGGTGCTGGCTGTAAAAATAAAAACTCTTCACTGTTTATTTGATTCAGGACGTTAGCATGTGTAGTATCTCATAAGAGGATATTCTGTAGGTGATGAAATCCTTTTCTGAATCAATTTTGGCCCCAGTAGGTTGAGACATTATATCCTCACAGGGCTCAAAGCATTAAGGTACTCATAAAATTAGTTAATGACCCATTTACAAATGCCCTTTATGGAAAAAATCACTTTTCTATTCCAGGAAGCTGACATTACATTATCTTTACCATTACAATGTGATAGCATCTGAGAACTATTTACACGAAGGCACTAGCTAGACTAGAAGTTACACGAGGACCAACAATTTATTTGATATTGGGAGTAAAATAAAATACTAAAGTTATTTATTATAAGCTATCAAAACACTCTCTAGTGGAATAGTCAAGATGTCTTGCTCACATGACACAGCCATGCTATGTGGGGAAACTTCTGGCTCATAAGAGATTGCTTCTCAAAATGGCTAAAGGAATCCTAAACCAATTTCAAACTTCCATTGCAATAACCAAAGCTTTCTGTCCAGTATTTTCAACAGAGGTTTCCCAGAGAGGCTTTTAGGACATTTAAGGAATTCTGGACAGGAGTCTTGTCTGAACTATCTCCATCACACCCCCTCATCTTCCTGTGAGTTATCAGGATAAAAAGGATGTGCAGATGATCAAGACACCTTACTCTGTTGTAAGAAGAGACCAACCGAAAAGGACACTCTGGTTTCTCCCGATCAACACGCCATAGGCGGTACAACTCAACCATTTCGTTCTGGGCTGAACCCATGTCTTAGATGATAAATATTTAATAAGAAAAGCATTCCAGATTTAATAAGGAAAGCATTCTCTGCCTATACTTTGCTTCTTTTAATCAGTACTGTTTGCCTTTTACTTGCGAAGGACTAGATCTGCCCTAAAATTCAGCCCATGATCCCAATGGCACATAAAGCTCAAAGTCCTGGTTGGCTCTTGTGATCATTACTTTATTAATAAAATTAGGGGACAGGACGAGGGCAGAAAACCCTGTCTAGGACCACTTCAGGCTGGCATTCTAAATCCTCACTCTGCCAACTTATCAAAGACAAAAAAGTAGAGTGATGGTCACTGATCATCACTACGGCTGTTGTTCAAGGCCCCTGTATTTTAATAAATGCTAGAATAGAGCACAATATCCTCTTGCCAGAAAAAAAAAAAAGAGAGAGATCATGTAAGTAACTCAAAGAGGGATCTCCTGTCGGAGATCACTGAATCAACAATAATTCTGTGCATTTGTGTGTTGGGGGGAAGGAGGATGGGAAATGAGTGGGAGGTGCTTTTATTTTGCTGGTAACCCCTCATAACTGCTGAGGAACTACTACTAATTGTCCTAAGGCAGGAAATTCTGGAAAAATTCTTTAAAACTGGGGGAAGGGAGGATCAAGCAGGGAATGTTATTTTTTAAGCCTTTGTCTCTCATGAGAAGAAGGCCACGGTAGAAGGACAAATAGTCTTCTTTTGCGAGATTTCCTTTGCTGTCTGTATGATGTCTTCATACAACCAGATATTTCTTCCCAGACAGATACATAAATAGTACACTCCATAAAGACATTATCTTTGTTCCAAGAAGTTAATCTTTAAAGATCTGTTTTAAAAGGATCAATACCAAAGAGGATATAAACAGAGTGCTGGACTTAACATGTGTCAGATACTTTAATTTTCCAAGACGTTTTATGCAGGGTTGGTTCCTATATGGTAGCCAGTCTTCAGGTTACTTGACAGCTTTAAAATGAGGACACACCTAAACCTGCCAGATCCCCTTAACCAATGGTCAAATTTCACAGCGCCAAGGCCAATTTGGTTCCATTTTATTTATGTGGAGCAGTGACACCTAGTGGCAGGGAAGGCAAATCACAAAAGACAATTCTCTGGTGGTACCTCCCCATCCCTCAAGGGATCCTTAATTTCTCACCGGGATTACTGAAAAAAAAAAAAAAAAAAGACCCCAAAAGGGCTTACGTATTTTCTTGGAGATATCCAGTGACTTATGATTAAGGGCCATCTCAGTGGGCTGGATCTACTCCAGCTTCTCTGGAAAGATGCAAACCCCGTATAGTGCTCAAGAATGGGAGGATCCATAAAGAGACATAGAAGGCACTGATGTTCTAAAGAAGGACCGTGAGTAAATAGGGCATCACAGCTCTTCAACAGCCAACTGAGGACACTGGGCGATTATCCAAAGATTCTGGAGTGAACAGCACACTGAGGACATTTTACCAGAACACGATGAGATGGAAGAATGAACCGCAAATATGAATCACCATCATAGACTCATTGGTTTTCTGCCATTAGACTGTGAGTTCCCTGAAAGCTGAAACTATTATCTTTTCCTTTTGTTAAAACCAGTTACATGTGTCTGACAAATAGCAGGTAACAGTAAATGGTAAATGAGAGGGAAGTAGAGCGATAAAGAAAATTAATCCGTCAGGCGAGTACTTCTGGGAAGACTGCATAAGATAAGAAGCCTGCAATATACTTCCACTAAAGCTGAGACAGCTTTTAGCAAACTTGATGTAGTTAAGTCATAGTACTAGTAGTTGATATTCAATGAATACTTATGATACACTATTCAAATGTATTCCTCTCTTAGCATCCCCATTCAGCATCTGAGAAACCAAAGCACCCTTCATCCAGCTAGGGAGCTACAGGGTTGGGATTCTAACCAGGCACCTGACTCCAGCACCCCTGCTCTTCCCCATGATGCTATGCTGTCTCTCTTCAATAAAAGTGATTTTTTAAGTTCTAAAAAAAGCATTTAACTTACAACAAGACTTCTTAAAGAGTGAGATCCATTATTGCAATGAAAATATGATTCACATATATTATTTCTTCAATGATTCTGTTCTATCGAAGGAATCCAACCTTCCATACACCATGCACTGAACGGGCTGTCCTGGTTGGAATATCCACATACCCCCTTCAGATAGATGGAGGTAGGCACTGAGCCCTTCCCCACCCCAAAGACATTTGCTTTGTTTTGTTTTTTATGACTTCAGCATATTTTACAAGAGATAGGCTCTCCACTCCTCCACTCTCCACCCCCCCCCCCAGACTTTTTAAGAACAAGATTATATCATTTCTTAAGAGTTCCTGGAAAATGTCTGGAAAGTGGGCCTTAACAGTTTTTTTTCACAAATTCCTTATTGAAAAACTCTTCCCTCCTGAGGCCATACAGAACCCCTATTTTTCCACCTAGGACCCTGGTCATTCAGAATGAAAGGAAAGCAGGTTATGGGTATATTTCACATTTGGGGTTCATATATGCCTCATCTGAACATGAATGAACTGGAAGGCATCCAGAGAGTTTTCTGACTTGATAATATTCTGCAGTGGAAAGATCGTAACTGGCCTTAGGAAGGAAATGTGGTATCTCCTTAGCTCCATTTGTAATGATCCATGAACTGAAGATTGAAAACTCCACTGTAATTGGCATCAACCCATACTGAGCTGAGAAGATCTGAGGTCCCCAAGAGGGGCTATGAGCACATAACCACATAGCAACTCCTCCTTAAATTCTCTTTCTCATTATTATTGTACCCAGTGTTACTGAAGAATAGCTCTCAGATACATTTTGGGGGTGCACTTAGAGACCAAATCAATAGTCTCGAAATCACCTTAACTATCAATTGTGAATTTATAATCTGAATTCTTGCTACCATAGGTTTTCTGTTCCTCCTACCCTTTATTCAAGAATTATGCAGTGCTGTATTCTAGGTCTATTGTAATTTAGCATTCACAGTCCGCGGTGCCTTTGGGACTAGATTACCTCCCTGCGTGATATTGTTTTTCATTTCTATGCTGACAAATACACCATTTCAACTGTCACTTAAGCAACCAGTTCAAGCTCTACTGTTATTTTAACTCCATACTGTCAAACAGGTGGATTTATAAATGTGTTACCTGAAGGAAACGTTCCCCCAAATAGCAGAAGTCGAGACTTTATTTATTTATAATTATTTGTTAGATTTGTAAAAATGTTCCTGTTGCCGGAAAGCCTCCGGCTAAATACAAATTAGAACACTTTTGAATGTAGTAAAAACAGCAGTGGCATCATTTTAATTACCCACTGGGGGAAGCCAGGCAACAAAGATGTATTTCTTTCTTTCTTTCCTTGCTTAATGTAACTGCCTGCTTAGGGATATGAACTTCCGGTCTGTGTGTCTGCCACACTGACTGCATTGCCAGCACCCATTTACCCCTTCTTAATAACATCCTGATTTTTTTTTTTTTTTTGGGTGGGGGGCAGTGGTAGGAGGGAGAAAGAGATTATTTTCTCTTATTTTGTAGGCTTAGGAAGAAAGTAATTCAGGTTGACTTTCTCCCAGAAGAGAAGACTAGCTCTTCCCTCCTCCTGGTCTGGACATGGTTGTGGTTTTTGCTGCCCAGCCCTCCAGAATATACTTCTATCCATTTCCATTTCTTCCAGCCTTCTTTTCCATTCCTCTTGATACTTTCCCACTAAGTTCTCTTCTGCTTACATGAGCCAGCAACAATTTATATTACTTGCAATCAAGAAACCTGACTTACATAGAAGGTTAAACCAAAAGCAAAGAAAAACAGTGTGGACCACCTTCTGGCATAAGAGACAGTATGTAGGTTGGTTTCCAAACCCAAGGGGGTTTGGACAGTATGTAGGGTGGTTTCCAAACTCCTAGACCAGTTAGGGAACCACACTATTCTTTAAAGATAGCAGAGACTAGTCACTAAAGCAGGGTTCTCACCTTCATACAGATCTGATTTTGACTTCTGACACTGCATGTACTGTACTTGAGCGAGTTCCTTCAACCTCTCTGAAACTCAGTTTCTTCATCCATCAAATGGGTTAACTCTAATGAATACATGAGAAAATGTATGTTAAGCACTTCTCTCCAGAGATAGCAATAAAGAGTGCTCAATAAATGTTGGCTAATTTGGGTTTTTTTTCATCATCTGTCAACTGAGGAATAATAATACCCACACTCACTCACAGAGTTATTTTCAGGACGAAATACGTGAAACAATACTTTGAAATATATAAAGAGTCCACAAATATGAAACCGGAAAAAACAGACAAGCTGCTCTCCGGCTCACGCACAGAATTGAACTGGCTCATACAGCAAGGCAATGCTGGCCCAGCGTTTCCTCTGGTAAGGGATGTTCAGCAAGTAGTTGGAGGTTTTCATGTTCCAACAAAGGTGGGAAAAGGGAAATTACCCTGGGAACAAAGAGACCTATTTTAGGAAAGCCTCTCCTTAAAATTAGTTGTCGATGATATATTTTAGACATTCAAACAAAGAATAATTTAATGAAAACCAACATGCCCATCACTCAGCTTAAGAAACAAAACCTTGCTAATAGCGATGAAATCCTTTGTGTAGCTTTTCCTACCACATTCCTTCCCCTGTCCCCTAATTCTTCTACATGTGCATTCATCCCTAAACTATACGTAACTATATACACACAGCTATATAATTCTTCTTGCAAATTTTAACATTATAAAATAAATGGTGGTGGTATACTGCATGGATTCTTAGGCAACTTGCTTTTTTTCCCTCTCTCTCAACATTATGTTTTTTGTGGGTTTTTAAAATTTTACTGTAGTTGATTTACAATGTTGTGTTAATTTCTGCTGTACAGCAAAGTGACTCAGTTATACACACATATACATTCTCTTTCACATTCTTTTCCACTATGGTTTATCACAAGATATTGAATATAGTTCCCTGTGCTATATAGTAGGACCCTGCTGTTTATCCACTCTGTATATAATAGTTTGCATCTGCTAATCCCAAACTCCCAAGCCTTCCCTCCCCCCACCCCTTCCACCTTGGCAACCACAAGTCTGTTCTTTCTCAACATTATGTTTCTGAGATACAACCTTTGTTGTGTATGGTCTTGTTCAGTTCTGAATAGTATGATTTCATAGGAATGTGTCATAATGATGGTGATGGACATTTATTAGATCACTTCCGGTTCCAACACTTTCTCATCCAACTCCTTTGTGCCTCAGCTCCAGAATACCTCCAGGCTAGTAGTTCTCAAACTTGAGAGTCCACCAGCATCACCTGGAGGGCTTCTTAAAACAAAGGTTGCTGGGTCCCTCTCCCAGAGTTTCTGATTCAGTAAGTCTGAGATGAGATTCAAGAATTGAGACCATATTCAAGCCCCTGGGTCCCTGTCCCTTGAAGTAAAAGGCTTTTGCTTTAGTCTCCTGGGCCTCCCTTGAGTCTCAAAAGGCTGACTCAAGAGTTAAACGATTAGGAATGTGAAGATGTAGAAACGAAGACTAGCTATTGGGTGGGGAAACTGGTACCAATTCAGACTATAAACCTGCCACGTGGCGGAATCACCAAACTCCCAGTTCCCTGAAAGACACAGATACAGGCCTGACCCACAGTCCTGAGTCGTTTTTACAGGAAGCCGACCCCCTCCAGATGGAAACTGCTGACCACAAGAACGCAGACCCTAGACTGGTTAAAACCAGAAGGTTGATGATGCTTGAAACTTCACCTTGATCCCCCAAATCCCAGTACTATGCAGGCACTGATCATACATCCTGCAGCCCCCTCCCTCCCACTGCCTTTAAAACCCCTTCCCTGAAAGCCAACGGGGAGTTCGGGTCTTTTGAGCATGAGGTACCTGTTCTCCTTGCTTGCCGCCCTGCTATAAATACTGCACTTTCCTTCACCACAACCCGATGTCAGGAGATCGGCTTTACCACGTGCAGGCGAGCAGACCCAAATTTGGTTTGGTAACAAAATGTGCACTTTTAACAAGTTTCCAGGTGATGTGGGTTTTGCTGCTCCCTGGGGCCACACTTTGAGAACCATCCCTCTAGGTTATATTTAAGAGGGGAAGTGGCAGGACTTAGAATACAAACACCTTCAGCTTTGCTAGATATTGCCAAGTCGTTTTCTAAAGCAGTTGAATCGACTATATATGGGCATTCCCCACTCTCCAAATTCTCATGGACCCTGGGAAAATACCTTTATCATTTTTTTCAGAGTCGCCAATTAGTATTTCCCGCCAGGCAGAAAGCTGCTCATGTCGTATTAGTTCCATCAGACCTACCACACAGCACACACCGCAAAGTTGGTTATAAATGGGTGGATGCTTGGCAAAGCCTCCAAGTTCACCTGGCAGCATCCTTACCCCGGGGTAGAGAAGACTCCAGTCTGCGAGGCAAGAACTAAAACATCTTCTATGACAGCGACATGCGTGGTGACACTAGTTACTAATTTCCTTGGATTTCAAATTCTGCCTTTTCATCCAATAATCCTCTGTGTATAACCAAAATGGAGCTCACGCTGGCCAAGTCCCAGCTGTCCTTTGGGGTTCATATTACATGAGCACTTGGCGGGGGGTGGGGGGGTCTGTCCTCAGGGGAGAGGTAGAAACCCTCATATGTACTGAGTTTCCACCACATGTCAGACACTTGATCTCATTTAATTTCCATAGAAGTCTATGTTGCAGGCCTCATTATCTCCAATGCATATAGTTGTAGTAATAATAGTAATAACATCATCTAAAGTTATTGAGTGCTTCCTGTGTATAAGGCACTGTCTAAGCTCCTTGTATGGACCAATTCATTTAATCCTCACCACAGTCCATGGTATGATGAGCAGTGGTTTAGAGCAATTAAATAATTTGATCCCAGCTGCATCCCCAGTCAATGAAGTCCTAATCTGTTTGACTCCAAGATCACTGTTCCTTCCTGTTTTACCATCAGTATCAGTCACTTCACTTGTTCACACACAAAATGGAATCCCAAGTTTGGGGAGATGCAATCTCAGCTTTGTTTCTATCAGTTCAGCTGGAATGAGTCCCAAGGATTCCCAAGCCACTGAGGAGAAACACACAAAGACTTACATGAACAACTCTTTTTTTTCCCCCAAAGGAAACTAGCTAGATTCAGTGCACCAAAACTCCAACTGGAAAGCTTTTAAGGAGGGTGGAAAATAAACATGAAATTTAATTTGAAAATATATTTACTGACACCCCTCTGTCAATCAGATGTCTCCCTGGCATTTGCCCATGTCTAATAGCCGTGAACTTCAGCTGAAGGAAGGCTTTCTGCTACCGATCAAAATTATTGTATCACAGACCATTCACATTCAGAAGCCGTTGCCTTTCCTGGATCCTATTTTTTGTTTCGGGAAATACTGAGAGAGTCTTTGCTACAGACTGTGCTACCAGGCAAGATGAATGATCGTCAAAATACAGGCAGCGAAATTTAAAAATATGGATAAAGAAAAGATATTAATATCCTTTCTAAGGTAACCAGTACTGTTTGACAAAGAAATTGCCCAGTGCTTATGGTTTATGCAAATAATATATGTTAATGTCAAAGCTGCAGAGTATATAGCTTTGCCTATGAGTGTTTGTGGAAAATACATGCCAATACATTTTAAACCTTATCCCCATATAAACACGACGATTTCATAAATATACAGCACCTTGTTCTTAAAAACATTTATTATAATTTTATGCAATGCAAATCCCATTAGAATAAATTATTTTTTGCTAAAATGGCGAAGTCAGCAAAATTACAGGGAAAATATAAAGTCCCTGCCATTGTGTGCTTTTCAATCACATCAAGATGAGCCCAATACCATGTTGAATAGAAGTAGTGAGAGAAACAAAGAACCCAATCAAAAAAATGGGCAGAAGACCTTAATAGACATTCCTCCAAAGAAGACATACGGACGGCCAGCAGGCACATGAAAAGATGCTCAACATCACTAATTCTGAGAGAAATGCAAATCAAAACTACAACGAGGTATCACCTCACACTGGTCAGAATGGCCATAATTTAAAAGTCTACAAATAACAAATGCTGGAGAGGATGTGAAGAAAAGGGAACCCTCCTACACTGTTGGTGGGAATGTAAGTTGGTGCAGCCACTATGGGAAACAGTATGGAGGTTCCTCAGAAAACTAAAAATAGAATTACCTTATGATCCAGCAATCCCACTCCTGGGCATATACCTGGACAAAACTGTAATTCAAAAACATAATGCACCCCTATGTTCACAGCAGCATTATTCACAAGAGCCAAAACATGGAAACAACCTAAATGTCCATCGACAGATGAATGGATAAAGAAGATGTGGTACATATATACAATGGAATACTACTCAGCTGTAAAAAAAGAATGAAATAATGCCATTGGCAGCAACACGGATGGACCTAAAGATTACCATACTAAGTGAAGTAAGTCAGACAGAGAAAGACAAATACCATATGATACCACTTGTATGTGGAATCTAAAGTATGGCACAAATGAACCTATCTATGAAACAGAAACAGACTCACAGACATAGAGATCAGACTTGTGGTTGCCAAGGGGGATGGGGGGAGGAAGCGGGATGAACTGGGAGTTTGGGGTTGGTAGCTGCAAACTATTACATGTAGAATGCATAAACAACAAGGTCCTATTGACAGCACAGGGAACTATATCCAATCTCCTGGGATAAACCATAATGGAAAAGAATATGTAAAACAGGAATGTCTCTATGTGTGTAACTGAGTCACTTTGCTGTACAGCAGAGATTGGCACAGCACTGTCAATCAACTCTACTTCAATTTAAAAAATTTTTTTAATTTCATTGACAATTAACAGTAAGTTTTAAAGACAGAAAAACCTTTAAAGGGATTTGAGGAACTGCAGTTTATTCCGTAACTGTCAGTACATGTTCTGGACTCCCCACCTCTACCTGAATGATATCTGCATCTGTCCTAGACACCTGTGAGGTGGAATCAGGGCACAGATGATAGTCACTCCCCGCTTACTGCTTGAATAGAGGGCACACAAGCTCTGAGACTGTTGCGAGGCTGACCCCATGCTTACTTGACCAGAAGAAAGCCAGTCTGTAGGGCTGTGTGGCTCTGAGTGGCTCCAAGAAAGAGGCTGAGAGAGTAGCTTGGATCCCAGTGGCGTTCTGATTCTTGGTTCTCGTTCCTCGTTCCTGCTGAGTTTCCAATTTCTGATTCTAGCCTCCTGAGAGGTCTGGCTCTATTTTGTATTAAGTTCCATGTTATACCTTTGAATCCTTATAATAAATCTCCCTTTCATTTTTCCTTAGCCTGGTTTGAATGATCTCCTGTTACTTGCAAATGAAAGGCATCAACAACAGATGCAGCTTTCACGAAGGTGGGAGCTAAAACCGCGGATCATCACTGTCTTGAAGGGCGCATATTCTGGAAGGCTTGAAAAGGGCAAGCATGTCTACGCTTTATAAAGAGATAAATGGCTCAGGGAAATTATATATCATGGAAGGTATTAAAATCACCTCTGCAATCACTAACATAATCACCCCACTCTATACAACCACAGCTTCCTGATCCCTCCAACTTGCCTATTCAACTGCTCCCTTCATGACCCCCTTGGCGTCACCAAGACATTTTGTCACGGCCCCACTACTCTTTTCCCTTTCTTTCTGTGTCCTCCCCACACCTTCGTTTCCCTCTCTGGTTTCACGGTCTTTGGTCCTTATTTCTACAATTTCCTTGATAATATCCTTGCCCTTTTGCATTTCCCTACACTCACCCGGACAAAAATCCCAGCCCCAAATGAACTATATCCTCCCCTTTTCCATGTGTTATCGGCTGAATTGTGTTTCCCCAAAAATTCATGTTGAAATCTTAAACCCCAGCACTTCAGAATGTGACTGTATTTGGAGATAGGGTTCTTTAGAGAGGTAAGTAAAGTGAGACCATTGGGGTGGGTCCAATCTAATACGAAGAGTTAGGGGAACTCCCTGATGGTCCAGTGGTTAGAATTCTGCGCTCTCACTGCCGAGGGCACGGGTTTAATACCTGGTTGGGTAACTAAGATCCCGTAAGTCACGTGGCATGGCCAAAAAAAAAAGAAGAGTTAGGACACAGACACACACAAAAGAAAGACTACGTGAAAAGAGAGAGGATGTTCATCTATAAGCCAAGGAGAGAGACCCTCAGAAAAAAAACGCGCCAACACCTTGACCTTGGACTTCTAGCCTCCAAGACTATAAGAAATAAATGTCTGTTATTTAAGCCAACCAGTCTATGGTACTTTGTTATGGCAGCCCTGGCAAACTAATACATGATGCAGGCCCCTGAGCATCTGAGAGTTGCTGGAGAAAACTACACACCTGGTCAGGATGCTTTCATTATAAAGTTATGATCATTGCCAACCCTAACTGAACCCTCGGCAGTGCCCAGGAATCCTGCTACAGTTCTCTCTGAGCAACTTATGTGTCCTACCCTTAATGACTATTTCTAATTTTTTCCAATCTCCTCAAATCTCCAAATGTCCCCCACTACACTTCCCATCCCTCTCAAGGATGACCTTAACTCCTACTGCACACTACAAGAAGGGCCATCAGAAGCAAAAGCCTTCAACTCTCTACCCATACACCTACAATCCTATCTACACAACCTGCTTCACTCATGCTCTGGTTCCCATTGCCCCGCACCCCAGCCTTCTTAGAATCTTCTCTGTTTTCAATCATTCTACCTCAACTAGCTTCTTTCCATCAGTATGTAAAAAGTGCTCAAGTTTCTCCCAGGTTATTTCAGTCTCCCTGACTATAAGACGAACATAATTACAGCTACCTTAAATGGCTGTTATGAGTGCTATATGCAAGGGTCTAGCACGTGCCTGGAACACCACAGACACATATGATCCTACTTACATTTCCATCAGAATGTCAATGTCTCTGTCTCTCTGTCTCTGTTTCTCTCTGTCTCTGTCTCTCTCTCTCTCTCTCTCTCTATATATATATATGTATCTAGATTTATATTTTACATTTATATAAATATATGTAAATACTTACTATAATATATATTATATGAAAACTGTATGGGCTTCCCTGGTGGCGCAGTGGTTGAGAGTCCGCCTGCCGATGCGGGGGACGTGGGTTTGTGCCCCGGTCCGGGAAGATCCCACATGCCGTGGAGCGGCTAGGCCCGTGAGCCATGGCCGCTGAGCCTGCGCGTCCGGAGCCTGTGCTCCGCGACGGGAGAGGCCACAACAGTGAGGGGCCCGCGTAACGCAAAAAAAAAAAAAAAAAAAAAAAAAAAACTGTATGTCATAGATTTTGCATATAAGGAAGAAGAAATACTTTTCTTTTCCCAGTAGATATTTAAAGTTTAAAAAGCATTATTTTAATCTCTAAACTCTGACACACTGATTTAGACTGTGCTTGATGAGACCCCCAGAGAATAAAACACGTTCTGTGTCACATGAAGAGGCCAGAACATGTTGTTCAGTACAAAACCAGTGAGGTTGCTGGCACTGCTTCTGGTGATTTACATGCAGAAGTTGACACTATAAAGAAAATGCTGCCTTGGTTAAAATAAAGTACAGGTCCTTTTCCAGACAACACAGAGGGAGCACGGGGACAGAGGATGGGGGAAGTGCTGCTCTGGGACAGCCACGCTGGGGAGGATAAACTCTGGAGTGCAAAAGCATGGAATCTCTGTTACAACTGCTGCTCTGGCAGGGAACCACTAGTCCCCCAGCCTGGATATCTTCACCATGGAAATGACCTTTGAGCCCCCGGCCATCACCATCACGAGAAACAAGGGGACCAGCATATACAGTTGTCACTACCGATGCTCTCCTCCTTGCCACTGGACAAGAAGCACCACATGCCCTGTGTCACGCATCAGTACTGCTCTGACTCGGCCAGCTCAGTCCACTCCCTTCACCCTGAGGCCAGCATGCCCTGATGCCCGAGGAGGAAGAAGAACCACTGGTGCCTTCCGAGTAGTTACTGGAGAAGCTGTGTGGCCAACTGTGTGTTCAAGAATCTGGTGGTCACTGCACGCACAAGTTCTGTAGAAGATGTTCTTTGAAGTCAGAGCTATGTCTCAGGACAACACCAGGCTGATGGTGGTGATGCAGTGACCAGCAGACTGAGGGGCTCTTCATCCACTGTGGGCATGTCTGCAGAGCTGTGGAAGGTGGGCCTGTGTCAGCGCTCCCTCAAGGTCAAGCTAGCAGTGTCCCACATCTGGCTCTACTTGGGGGCCATGGATAGGACATGGGAAGATGCGATTTGCTCACAGAGTCTCCAGGCCAGGCCTTGGCTCTCCCTGGAAGTGTCCTGAGTCTGTCTGAGCCAGACCACTTCATTAACAGGCCTCTCTGTTATTGTGTTTGTCATACAGGGATGTGTGGTTTAGCCAGTGTGCTCCCAGCCCCGGACTCAGTGAGTTTCACTCTCCACTCAGTCCTGCTTCTCCAGGGCTGCCAAGACAACACCAGGCCACCCACACCCTGTTGTCAGATACAGTGCTAGCTCCACCCACCCTTGTTCCCTCCTAGATGTACTGCAGACCACTCCAGTCAGGTCTTCTATTGTTTTCTACACTGTATATAAATTTGATTACTTTTGGATTTTTTTTCACACACACACACACACACACACACACACACACACACTGTATTTTACTTTTTATTTTCTGATTTAAATAAAAACTGAAAAGGCAAAAATATGTAAATATATAAAGAATAGTGGCCTTAGAGGAGATTTCCGGCAAGTCTTATAAATCCAATATATAATAGATCATCCCAAATGATTAAAGGAAAATTAAGACTGGGAAGAGTTGTGTAATGACATTCACACCTCATTCCTGTATTTCCTTTTGCCTGTGGCCCTTCTTGCTTTTGGACAGATAACAGTCATTGTCAAGGGGTGGCTAAACAGAGAGAAGCACAGAGTCCTTCTCTTGCTTTTGTCTTTGAAAAATGTAGACCTTTGAATTTCAGAAACCTAAGCCCTGAGGGAAATCAGGAAGCAGAAAATACGATGTGTAAGTGCATCCTGTGAATAGAAAGAAATCCCTGGACTAAAAGAATCAAGGGCACAAATATGACCATTGGTACCAATTTCTAGGAATCCTTTTTCAGCAAAACAGGGATAGGACTAAATGTCAAGAAGAAATTGGGGCCTGAATTGCCAGTCTCTTCCTGAGTTATTGTTATGAAAATGAAAGCAAGAACCCAGAGGAACACCACCAGCCCCACTACCCCTCCCGCATATGGAAGAACAAGTGTTGAGATACAGACACACTGTGAGGGGGACTAGAGGAATCTCTATAGCCCAGTGGTTCACAGCAGGGGATGACTCTGACCCTGAGGGAACAGTTGGCAATATCTGGAGACACATCTGGTGTCATAAGTGGGAGGGAGGTGTTGCTACTGGCATCTATTAGGTAGAGACTAGAGATGCTGCCAATGACCCAGCAATGCACAGGACAGCCGCCAACAAAGAGCAGTCTGAACCGAGATGTCAGTGGTGAAATTGTTGAGTAGAATCAGCTACATAACTGCAGGACCCAATGCAAAATGAAAATGTAGGTCCACATGTTCAAAAATGTCAAAGTGGTAATGGCAGAGCGTTAAACCAAGCACAGTTCTTTCTAAGCATGTGGACCTGAGAAACTACACAGATTGCACATCCATGAAGCCATTCCTGCTGCTGAGAAGCCTGTGCAGGTAGCCCTTTTAACATCAAAGGGCCATGAGGCCATCCCCCTAAAAGGAAGTCTGGGAGTGGCTGGGCTTCCCTGGGACTGTCCTCTGACCTGCAGAAGCTCCAAGGAAGAGATCAGACGTAGACATATCATGTACCATGAATACAGAGGAGGACAAAAAACAAGTAGATTTAGGAAGCCAGTCTATGAGGCATCAGATTCATCCAACTAGAGAAGAAAAATCTCAAATATGCAAAGCTCCCCAACTGTGACCGCAGGAGAAATAAAAGCGTGTTTCTAAAGGCATTGGTCCTGAGGAAATCGTCAGGCAAAAAGTTATAAAAAAATCAGTAGAGGGCTTCCCTGGTGGTGCAGTGGTTGAGAGTCCGCCTGCCGATGCAGGGGACACGGGTTCGTGCCCCGGTCCGGGAGGATCCCACATGCCGCGGAGTGGCTGGGCCCGTGAGCCATGGCCGCTGAGCCTGCGCGTCCGGAGCCTGTGCTCCGCAACAGGAGAGGCCACAACAGTGAGAGGCCCACGTACCGCAGGAAAAAAAAAAAAAAAAAAAAATCAGTAGAAAAAGAAATGTTTCTCTAATTCAGGGGTCCTCAACCTCCAGGCCGTGGACTGCTACTGGTCCTGTTAGGACCTGGGCTGCACGGCAGGAGGTGAGCAGCGGGTGAGTAAGCGAATCTTCACGTGCCGTTTCCCATCTCTCCCCACCGCTGGCACTGCCGCCTGAGCCATCCATCCCCCACCTGTGGAAGAACGGTCTTCCACGAAACTAGTCCCTGGTGCCAAAAAGATTGGGGACCGCTGCTCTAAGTTACCTAAATTCTTTCATTTGCTAAATAGCAGGACAGGTGTTTGAACCCAGATCTGCCTTCTCCAGATGCAGGAACCTCAACAATAAGCAGGTAGGTCCCAGGAGGTCAGTGAGCAATTGTCAGTGGGTCAAACTCAGGGCCGGGACCATCCCTCTCTCTGCACAGGACATGACCGTCACCATGAGCTGGTGGGATGGGAGAATGATACATTTCTAGGGATCTCAACTTTCAGCAAGAGGAGGAAGATCATTTAAATCCTTCTTACTCCGTGGGCATTTCCTCAGGACTCCAGGCCAGGATCAGACTCTGTAATGAATGTTGAATCCCTTGCCCTGTCTGTTCTACAAACAGCCAACCCATGGTGTGAATGAAAGACATCTCTCCCGTTAGTAAGAGCCTTCGGGTTATGAATGAGACCACTTCCTTCCAGAGCATCCCTGGAGCACGTGTCTAGTGAAGTTGAAATTTCACCTGGGACCGCACCTCTGAGTGACGACTAGATTCCATGGATGAATGACCATAGAATCACCAGCACAAAACAGACGGGACACGCATTTTCACAGGCAGAAGTCAGTCTGATGATCCCATTAGAATTAGGAAGGAATGGACACAAGACTTCCAGGGGCAGAGGGCAGGGAGGATCTGTGATCTCTTAGTGTACTTCATCTTTGGAAAGCTGCCTCTCTGCAGGGCAGACATACATCAACAGAAACCATCCAGGCCTTGGTGGGACCATGACCCTTTGTGGTTTGCAGCATCACCCAGGGCAGCCCTCAAATGTCATATAAGAGCAAAGGCCGGGACTGCAGTGGATTGATGGAGGAAAACTGTGTGTGTGATAACACATTGTGTGTGTGTGTGTGTGTGTGTGTGTGTGTGTGTGTGTGTGTGTTATGGTTCTTCCCAGCCTTGCAGAGTTGCAGACTCTGAAGCCCCCACCAATGGATCAACCCTACTGTGTTTCTTAAGCCAAATCCTCCTGGGAAGATGATGGTCTTACCAATAGCTGGGGATTGGGGGACCCTAGGCCAATCCTCTCTGACTTCCTTTCTTCTGCCTCAGTTCCCCTGCCTCTCATGCAGGTGGTGAAGAGTCTGGAGTCCTGTAGGGAACTGCAGTCTGTATGCCCAGTCAGTTCACACCCTACTTAGTTCTCTGAAGTGACCTTTTCATAGTAAGTTTGACCTCCATCCTCTCTGTCCCTCTTTTTAATCTGTCTCCTCTTCACACACCCCAGCCTGCCAGCACAGGCCTGTCTTCAGGGATCACCACTCCTGAGAACATCTCCGGATGAGAAACACAAAGATAGAAAGTGGAAGTGAAAACAGAAAGACATCAAGACTTAACTGAACAACCAGACCCAAAATCGGGAGCTTTTACAGTGTCACACGGTGGCTAAATGAAGACACCCAGGGAGTTTCTTTTCCCTCTTGCTTTTATTTTCTAACTTTCTCGTTTCTTTATCGAAGATCTTTACAGCAGCACTGTTTATTCTTATCTCTTGATATATAATAGAACTGACACCTCTCATAGGAAATGGGCATATTCTCTCCTTGGCCAAAATAAATGACATGTAGGCCAAAAAAGATGCTTGCCACCCTAGAGATACTTCGGACTGGTAGAACATTTACTCTGCAATTTCCATGGTCTTTTACAAACATTAAGTCATCGGTCCCTCCCAACACTCTGCTGGATCCACATTTCACTGGTGAAGAAATTTTGGCCAGGAGAAGTCAACTAACTTCCCCAAGATGGCAGTGAGTGCCAAGGCAAGGGGTTTTATGGCTCCCAAGTTCCAGAAACAGTCTCATAGGAGAAAAATATTAAGTAAATCGTATCACAAATGCATAATTATAAACCACAGTAAGTAAAACTGGAGCTGTATCTCCAGCAACAGATGATGAGTCAAATAAATGATGGTTCATCCGTATATAATAAATGACTAGTGTACTCAATAAAAATGAATATGCATAAATACATTTACGTATTTACAGTATGTGCTCTATATACTGATACATAAAAGGAAAACAGGGTACAGAACAGATTATAAAATATGATCCTAATTTTCTTAGAAGAAAAACAAAAGACATATAGACATAGCCCAGGCTTCTAACTGCTATGGATACTGCCCTTCTTCTGGGTACAGACCATCCTGTTAGCCCATCCTTTAGGACAGGGATGGGAAAACCATAGCCCATGGACCAAATCCACCCTGCTATCTGTCTTTCCAAATAAAATTTTACTGGAACACACACACCCACTCATTTACATATTGTCTGAGCCTCCCTTTATGCTACAACGGCAGAGCTGTGTAGCTGTAGCAGACACTGTATGACAGCAAAGCCTAAAATATTTATTATCTGGTCCTTTACAGAAAAAACTTGCCAACCCCTGTACTAGCCTACCCAGGAATCTGAGGGTACGCATGTTCTGACATTATAGTATCTGAAGTCCCATCTAAGTGCCCGTCTTTGTGTGAGCATTTTGCAAGCATCCCTCACTTCATTAGCTCAACGGGCCTGTAAGGTAGGTACTGTTATTAACCTCGCTTTGTGTAATAGGGCAGAATGAATCTGACTCCACACTGGACCTTTTTCTTTCATTGTAACCTTTATATTCTATTGCTTTTGCTACATGTTAAGAATGTTGCCTATAGCCTGAAGTACACAGAACAGCCCATTCTCAAGGCTCTGGCCTTTAAAGGTATAACAGTTTTCCATTCATATAAAGATAAAAAGTTGCAGAACAGAGAAGAACATTTGTCTTGTTGGAGGTTTACAGGAACATCGTGACCTGACCTACCCAGACAGTTGCAAGAACAAAGGATTCCGGCACCAAGAAGTTTGCAACGACTAACCACACCCCCTCCCCTTTCAGTATAAAAGAAGCTTGAATTCTAGCTTGGGGAAGATGGTTCTTTGGGACAGGAGTCCACCATCTTCTCAGTCTGCTGGCTTTCCAAATAAAGCCGCTATTCCTTGCCCCAACACCTCATCTCTCGATTCATCAGCCTGTCGTCTGGCGAGCAGTATGACCTTGGACTCAGTAACGTTTGCAGATGAGAAAACTGGGGTGCAGGGAGGGTAAGTAACCTGCCCAAGATCACACCGCTGGTAGAAGAAAGAGTTGAGATTCAAATGGAGCTTTCACAGGCAAGGACACACTGACTCCAAAATTAGTGTAAGAGAGACTCATATGCTTCTCCTTACCTTTTGGTTCTAACCTCTGGCTTCATAAATAGAGCCACCTCTAGCCTTATCTCTGTCTGAAGTCCTGTAATTCTGTCAGTATCTCTAACTTTGGACATAAATGATTAATAATATTAATCAGATCGGACATCAGTAGGAACGCCGCGGTGCAGCCAGGGCAAACCACAAGTCTGGACGGACATCAGAGGTACAGATGGCAATGGTATTGATCACCGCTGGAGCAGTCAGCTGTCAAAGGAAGCTTCTGGATGAGGGCCACCACCTGAGCCTTGATTGTGGAGGGTTTTAAAAGCTAGGACAGTGGGGGAAACGCAGTCCAGCGAGAAGGCATAGGGTATGCTAAGAGCAGAGCTGGAAATGGTCTCATGGAATGCTCCCTAACACTGAAGGTACCAAAGCCCGCAGGGCAGTGGAGGAAAGGAAAGGGGAGGGTAGTAAATCATAAGTACATGTTTAGCCCTTATGGTACAGTCATGAACAAGCATTTACACAGTGGTATGTATATTGTTTTACGATAAATTCCTTTCATTTTAATTTCTCCTTTATATTACAATTAGGTCACATAGATTTTTAAATTATACGTGTGGATTGGTTACGTTATCTATGAATTTCATTTCAGGGGGTCCTACAAAATATTTTTTATAAAAAGGGAACACTGGGTTAAATGGATGTCGAAAACCAATAGCCTAGTACATTCAGGGAATAGTAGGGGTTCCATGAGGCTGAAGCTGGGTGGAGGGTTGGAGATACGAGGTGTAAGAGGATGAGTTGAGTGAGATAGGAAGGAAGCAGATTATGGGAGAATCCTTGGGCACAGAGGCCATTTTACCATGAAGCTAACGACACTGAAGTTTGAGTTAGCCCCTCACATGCTTGGGGCCAGTCCAAGACCTTGGGAGGAACCCTACAACATACTCAGGTGGTCATGTTTTTTTTTTTTTTTTTAATTTGAAATATATTTTAATGTCCATTTTGCTTAAAGAGGGTCTTCCCCAAAATTGCATATGGAGGGCCCCACAAACTCTGGACAGCTCTGCTTGGGTGGAATCCATGCTTCAACAATGTGGAACACAAGGGTGTGTTTAAGCAAAGAAGTGACAAAACCCCTGGTGCAGAAAAATCACTGGGCACTGTTCTCTCAAGGAGATAAATGTTCTTGTTTCTCATTTCCCATTCCACAGCAGTGAAACAGGCAATGTGGTTCAGATTTGCTTTGTGTACCATCCACATATGGAACTAGATACATCGCTGCATGGTCATGATGGCCCATCCGCCATCATGCTCTCCATCCAGCAAGTCCCACACACCCGACTGTCCCAGACGCATTTCCCTCACGGAACAAACGAACTATTCCTGGGTTGGAGGGAGGAAGACCAGTCCTTGCACCAACCCTAGCATGAGGACACATCTTTTTTTTTTTTTTTTTTTTTTTTTCCGGTACGCGGGCCTCTCACCGTTGTGGCCTCTCCCTTGCGGAGCACAGGCTCCGGACGCGCAGGCTCAGCGGCCGTGGCTCACGGGCCCAGCCGCTCCGCGGCACGTGGGATCCTCCCGGACCGGGGCACGAACCCGCGACCCCTGCATCGGCCGGCGGACTCTCAACCACCGCGCCACCAGGGAAGCCCCCAGTACACATCTTTATATTCCTCATACCTTCCTGAATTTGTGGCTCCATTGCCTGGATAAGGCACAACTACACCAGCACTCATTGCAAATATGTTCATTCACTCTACAACCATCCTTTGTACTCCTGCTACATACCAGGTCTTGTGGTAGATGCAAGAAAGATGGGCAACAAGGTGATTCATGTGTAGTTTTTGAAGTCTTTGCACGCCACTTACTAGCTAGGTGAATTGTGCATGATGTGATTTCAAATTTACCTTTACCATAAAATGGAAATGATACCAGTGAGCATCTTGTATTTCCGTCTGTCCCACAAGTCTTCCTCTTTCTTGTTTAAGTTTCCACTGTATTTCATAGTTATCTTTTTGAGGTAGAGCTTTCATACGATAAGATGCAGTTCTTAAGTGTTTAGTTTGATGGGTTTGGATAACTGTGTACGTCCAAGTAAACTCCACTGAAAACGAGACATAGAACACTTCCATCACCCCTGGAAGTCCCTTTAGGCTCCTTTCAGATCAATCCCCCCCAGCCCCGAAACAACCACTTCTTATTTCCATGACCGTGGATAAATATTTTCATACGTAAGTATCTTTTTGTGTCTGGCTTCATCTCAACATCATAATTATACATTCACGTTGTCATATATACCAGTTGATTCCCTTACTGTTGTTGTTGAGTGTTATATATTCCATTGCCTCTGTATATCCACAATTTGTCTATTCACTCACCCAATGATGGACATTTGGGTTGTTTCCAGAGTTTGGCTATTGTGAATATAGCTGCTGTGAGCACTGCTGGGCAGGTCTTTTTGTGGCCACGTGATTACATTTCTCTTGGGTAAATATCCAGGAGTGGAATTTCTGGGTCATTGGGTAAATGGATGTTTAACTTTATAAGAAATTAATGAACAATCCTCCAAAGTGGTTGTAACATTTGACACCTCCCCCAGCAAGCAACGTAATGTTCCTGCAGCCTCTCCATATCCTAACTCTTGCTTTTGCCCATTCTGGCTTTTCTTTTGTTCGTTTTTACCATTCTAGTGGTTGTATGATGGTATCTCATTGTGGTTGGAATTTGTATTCCTTGTTGACTCATGATAATGAACACCCTTTCCACCCACTTATTGGCTATTTGTTTATCTTCTTTTACGAAGTGTTATGTTCAAGGCTTTTGCTCATTTTAAGGTGCTTGTGGATTTGTATTGTAAAATTTGTAGGCACTGTTTATATGTTCTGGACATGGATTCTCTGTCAGATAGCTGTACTGTGAATAATGTTTATCCAGTCTGTGAGCTGAACCATAAGTGTAACCACACCTACCACCAGGAATTTTCAGTGATATGAACCAACAGAATCCTCTTTTTTAAAGTTCAATTAAATTGAATCTCTGGACTCTGTCCTTTTCAAGTGGGAGTCTTGTTTGACACATTGAGAAATACCTACCTCACAGAGTAGATGAGATTGAATGTGATAATACATGGAAAGTCTTTAACACAGGATCCAGCCCATAATTAACTGTTTCTGTTGGTTTTACTAACATAAAAACAAATAAACAACAAAAACAGCCCTTTCTATGATCAAGAAAATAGTATTTCTATAGGAGGGGAGAGGCAAGAAAAAACTCTTGAGGATTTATGGGCCAATCTTGTGACTGAATATAGAAAGGCATGTCAAATAAACTTTCCAACGAAAGACTGGAAGATTATTAGGCAATAGTAAAACTTGGAAAGGAAGATGGCAGAGGGGATGCAGTTTCTAGGCAAAAGGAAGGGTATGAAAAAGTTCAATGGGATGCAAATACCTGTGGCATTTAGGCAAGGCTGCAGTGTACAGGTTGAGACATGATGGGAAATGAGGTTAGGGACGTAGGTGAGGTCAGATTATTGAGAGTCTTTGCCACACAGTGTTTGTTCTTTGTCCTACAGACCTAGTTTCTCAACATGCATCCTCAGAGCAGCAGTATCAACACCAACATTATCTGGGAGCTCATTACTATTGATCAAATCAAAATCTGAATTTTAAAAACACTCCATGTGATTCATATTCAAATAAAGTCTCTAGAGCACTGCTACAGACCAGGGGTCCCCAACGCCCGGGCCGCGGACCAGTATCAGTCCGTGGCCTATGAGGAACTGGGCCGCACAGCAGGAGGTGAGCAGCGGACAAGCCAGCAAAGCTTTATCTGCCGCTCCACATCGTTCCCCATCGCTTGCATTACCGCCTGACCCACCGCTGGCTCGCATTACCACCTGACCCATCGTTCTCATTACCGCCTGACTCATCGCTCGCATTGCCGCCTGAACCATCACTTGCGTTGCCGCCTGAACCATCACTTGCGTTACCTCCTGAACCATCGCTGGCTCGCATTACCACCTGACCCATTGCTCTCATTACCGCCTGACCCATCGCTGGCTGGCATTACCGCCTGAACTATCCCCACCCCCACCCCACCCCTGTCCGGGGAGAAACTGTCTTCCAGGAAACCGATCCCTGGTGCCAAAAAAGTTGGGGACCGCTGCTACAGACAAGGAGAGTCATCTGAAGATCTGAGCAGGAGAGTGATTTGATCAGATTTACGGGTTATGAATTCGGAGGCAACACAGAGAATGGTCTGGAGGAGGTTCGACCACAGACAGGAAGGTCACTTAAGAGTCCACTGTTGTTAGATCTCACCAGACCTCAAGAGTTAGCGTCATTTTTGATTAAAACACTTTCAGAGCTCAACTTATACTGAAGGTATCCCTATAATATTGTTCTAAGACCTTCCTGGAGACATTTACTAATATTACTAAATCCTACTAATAATCATCATCATTATAATATCGAGAGTTATCTGACACGTAATGAATAATGCCAGGCACTACAAAGGGTACCCCCTGCATATTATTTCTAATCTTCATAACAACTTTGAAATGCCGGCAACTACAACAGACACGTATCTGTCTGCCTCCTCCGCACCCATTTCCCATTTAGATCCAGGGAAGACCCTTATTTTCAGCCAAGTGGTTTGACTGGGACTGACAGCACCCCTCAGTTCCTTCTTAATAGTCTTGGTGATTGGTTCAGGGAAGGTCATGTGATCCGGTGAAAGCCAATGAGAAGCAAGAAAAATGTCTGGGGGTCCTTACGAGGAAGAAGTTCCTGTAGGAGCTGCCCAAGGAGATGTTCACCCTTTCTATGTAAACTATGATAGGAAGGTGAGAACCTGAGACGTTATTTCTGCTACTATGAGGGAAGCCACTCTAAGGATACAACTGCCACTGAAGACCAAAATTACAGAGAATCACAAAAAATATAGCTACATTCCCTGATGAGAATATGAAGCTCTAACTAGATCAAGCCACACCTGGAATGAGTGACTTCCAAAATTTTCTGTTAAAGAAACCAATTCCTGTTGTTATTTAAGCCAGCAGTTCCGTCATTGTCACCAACTGTTTCCCAATTGACAGAGTGCCGTCTTTTTCATTTTCCAACTAAGAATCTGAGAATTAAAGAAGCTAAATTATGTGTTTGACCACACAGTGGATATTTAAAATCAAATCTGTCTCACCCAAAGTCCATGCTCCTTCAGCTAAGTTTTGATCCTTCTCAAACTTAATTTTTAAATCAACATTAAAAAACATAAATGAGGAATAAGATTTAATTGAAAACTATATGCTGCATAATTTGTACAACCAAGGGGGAAAAAAATCACAGCTTGAGAAGGTGAAACATTTTCCATCTTCCACTTATGTACTTATTTAATTTTAACTTGCTAAGTCATTCAGGCAATATCTGCTGAAAGCCTTTATTACATGTGGACACTGTATTAGAAACATAAAAATGAATAAGAGAATGATCCTGAATGTGTACTCTCCAAACAACAAAGCCCCCAAAAAAGAAGAAAAAAAGATAGTTTTTTTTTAAAAGGAGAAACAGATAAATCCGCAGTTAGGGTTGGAGGCATGAACACCCCAATCTCAGCAAATGATAGAACTACTAGACAGAATATCAGCAAAGGAACAGAAGTTCTGAACACAATTAGCCAACAGCATCTAGCGAACACATACGGAACATTCCATCCAACAAAGCAGAATATATATATTTTTTCAATCATCACAGAGCATTCACCAAGAGAGAGCATACTCTGAGGTATAAAATATATCTCAAGAAATTTTAATGAATTGAAATCATACGAAGAATTTTCTTTGACCACAGTGGAACCAGACTAAAAAGCGATAATAGAAAGACAACAGGTGAAATCTCTGAACACTTGGAAAATGAACATCATGCTTCTAAAAACAAAAAATTTATGAGTCCAAGGGAAAGTCTCAAAGGAAATAAAAATTACTTATAACTAATAAAAATGAAAATACAAAATATTGGGGATGCAGCTAATGCAGAGCTGTCAGCAAAATCTATAGCATTAAATGCTTACTTCAGAAAAAAGGAAAAACAGCAAATCAAAAAGCTAAGCTTCTCAGAGCACAGGGAGATCAGCTCGGTGCTTTGTGCTGACCTAGAGGGGTGGGATAGGGAGGATGGGAGAGAGGCTCAAGAGAGAGGAGATATGGGGATACATGTATACGTATAGCTGATTCACTTTGTTGTACAACAGAAACTAGCACAACATTGTAAATAAAGATATTTAAAAAATAAAATAAAAAACCCAAAAAAATTTTTTAAAATAAAATTTAATTTAAAAAATGCTAAGCTTCTACCTCAAGAAACTAGAAAAAGAACAAAATAAACCCAAAGCAAGCAGAAGAAAGCAATGATAAAGAGCAAAAATCAACAAAGTTGAAAATAAGAAAACATGGAGAAATCAATAAAACAAAAAACTGCTTCCTTGAAAAAAATCAATAATATTGGTAAAACTCAAGAAAAACTGGTGAAAATAAAAATAGCAAAGCCAAAATTCACCAATATCACAAATGAAACAGGGGATACCACTACAGATCTTACAAACATGAAAAAAATAATAAAGAACAATCATGTACAACTTTACATTCATAAACTTACCAACTTAGAAGAAATGGACAATTCCTCAAAAACCACAAGCTACTAAAATCAGTGAAGATGAAACAGAAAGTCTGAATAGTCCTATAACCATTGAAGAAATTGAATTCATATTTTTAACACTACTGAAAAAGAAAATCTCCAGACCTAGGTGGTTTTATTGGAAAATTCTACCAAACATTTCAAGAATAAACACCAACTGTACATAATCTCTTCTTAAAAATAGTAGAAGAGGGACCACTTTTCAAATCACTTCATGCAACCGGTATTATTTTGTTTAAAAAAAAAGAGACAAAGGCAATATCAAAAAGAAAAATACAGATCAATATTTCTCATGAACTTAGATGCAAAAACCTTTTAAAAATATTAGCTAATTCAACAATGTATAAAAAGAATTATACACCATGACCAAGTGCGAATTACTTCAGGTGTGTAAGGGAAATTGAACAGCATCCCATAAGGGATCTCTTAGGATAGGAAGCCCCAGTCAGTATCCAGTAAGTAGCATCACGAAAGGAGCCTGATTCCGTCACACCGCTTTGCCACCCAGAAACCAAACAGACACAGGCACCAGAGTTTTGACAAACAGCGAAGTTGCTGATTGGACTGGCTTGGTCCCCAAAGGCCCTTTGCATCCTACCTGAGGCTGTGGTCTCCTTGACCTTCTAATGCCAACCTAGGTCATCCTCTTCTCCAGCTTGAGAAAATACTGTAATAACAATAATAGTAACTAACGATTATTAAGTGCTAGTAGCAAGCGTGAGCCAATGAAAGAAGCTCATTAAACATTATTTCACTTCATCATTCGTGTTACGTGATCGAAGGACCCCAGAGGACATAAGGGCAAACAGAAGAAAACCCTAGAAAAATGCTGTGCGATTCTGGGGCAAGTAACAAGCTGGAACATGACTGTCCACATTCCAGGATAAATTTAAAAGAGAACGAACACCACCTCCACCACCACAAGAGGCTTGTGAAAAGAACGTGGAACTTTGAAGGAGGATTTATACATAACATACAACAAGCAGAGGAGGATCATATTTTCAAGACCAACTGCTCGGGAAATTTTACATACCATCTGCTTTTCACTCTCAAGGAAATCACAGAAAACACAGACCCTGTAAAATAAGAGGAAATAATAAGACAAGTTACTGCGGGAGAAGTAAAAGAGACGCTGATAGAGTTAGGGAATTAATTCAAGGAAAGAAATAACAGTTCACAGAATTAAAACATTAAAGGGGCTAAACAGCTGAACTGACAATTCAGGAAATTTCAACACCTTCTTGAGCAAAACAAGAAGCTCTTTCTGAATGCACAAGAAAAAGGAAAGGAGATAAAATTAATTAGAAATGACTTTTATAGTGGTTCCTATAAATATGTTGATGACGGTGAGACAAAATACAAACTCAAAACCCTGAGGAAGCACATAGGACCAATGGGATAGAAGCTATGACCACAGCCAGGGTGGTCACAGTT
Organism: Phocoena sinus; assembly: GCF_008692025.1. Lineage (NCBI taxonomy): Eukaryota > Metazoa > Chordata > Mammalia > Artiodactyla > Phocoenidae > Phocoena > Phocoena sinus. The sequence continues at coordinate 69,455,687 of NC_045777.1, read as the reverse complement.
GGTCCTCACTTCGTACAGATGAGGCAGACCTTTTATAAGCTGCATCCTGCAGATGAGCAAACTGAGGCCTTAATAAGCTAGGTACCTGCTCAGGGTTACGACGCCTGGGAACAGAGCTGGAATTCACACCCAGAAGTCAGTCTGCCTCTAGAGGGAGGGGTGAGCAGGGGGGGACAGAGAGACAGAGAAGAGAAAGTGGGGGCACAAACAGAAGGAACCTAGAAACCACAAAAGGGAAGAGCTCATTTACGAACCAAAGAAAAAAGTGAAAATACAACCACATCTGGATACACCTTGATACCGCGCAAATTGGTTCCAGGACCCCTACCGATACGCAGCGCAGCAAATACAAGCTTTGCTTTTCAGAACTTTCTGGATCCCCCATCCACTCACCCACCCAATGTTTCCCCATCTGAGGATGTGGAAGCCTCGGATGAGGAGGGCCAACCGTATGCAGTTCTGATGAAAACCTGTTGCAACCAGGCGACTGTATATTCGGATAAGTTGAAACTCCCTGAGAAAGCAACAAAAAAGAAACTCTCTTGACAGAAACTGACCAAGAAAATGAAGCCCTCGCCGATGACCTTTCATGAAAGAAAAGAAAAGTCTATAAGAAAACTCAATAAAATGAGGAATGAATTAAAAAATAAAAATAAAAACCTCCCTTGTGAGGAAGGCACATCATAAAAGCACCAAAGTCATGAACTGAGTGCTGAAAAATCTGCACATAAAATTCTCCTGACCTCCGGCACCTGGCACAGTGCATCACCTGGAAAATATTAAGTGCTTGAGAAACATGAGCTCCATCATATTCAGTGATGATAGGAAGGCGGAATTCTCATTAAAGTCAAGAACAGGAAAAGGAAATTGTCTCAGTTTTTCTTTTAACACCATTCTAGAAATCGTTGGCAACGTGAATATATAAGACGAAGCAATACTGGATAAATTTTGGAAAGGAAGAGGTAACTATAAGATTATTTGTGGATCATACATACCACTAAGAAATCCAGATTCCACTAAACTTATTACAATTGTTCAGTAGGGGGTCCAGGATACATATCATTAAATTATTATATGTTTATATATTAAATTATGCATATAATTTAAAATCTTCTAGCTTCCCCAGATGGCAATAATATCCAATACCCGATTACCGCATTTACAATAGCAACAAAAAATGTAAAACACCTTGAAATAACTTTGTAGAAAAATGCACACAACCCAGATGAAAACTATTTACCCTTTGATGGAGAATATAAAGCTAACAGAATACACTGTTATATAAGCCAAGTTCTTAGATAGGACAACTCAATACTGTATCAACTTTTAAGTCCTTACACATTGACCTACAAATTTAATATCACTGAATAAAATCCCAAAGTGATTTTATTTGGAACTTCACAACATTATTCTAAAATTTATCAGCAAGCATAAGAAGATCAGGATAGTTCAAAAAATATTGCAAAAGAGTGAGAAGGAGGAAAGTTGCAGTTTTAGAGAATAAAATATAGTGACAAGTTAAAAAAATTGTTCCTGAGACCGTAACAGAGGTAGATCAGTGGAACATAAACACAGAGGTAGATCAATGGAACGTAATTTTTAAAAAAGAAAAGAAAATGACCCAAATATATATGTTTAGTGCACCCTAAAGATATCTCAGATATGTAGGAAAAGAACAATGTTTTCAAGAAATAAACTTAGATAAGACAGGCTTAAACCACACCTCAAGGTCTTACACAAAGATAATTTGTAAATGAATGAAAAATTGAAAAATAAAATAATAATAAACTGAAGAAAATGAAGTGAATATACACGTCATCCTTCCCTGCTTTGTTTTTCTCCATAGCACTCATCAGTTTCTAAAACATTTTATCAGTTCTTTATTATTTCGTTTACTGTCTAGAATACAAGCTCCAAGAGGGCAAGATTTTTAACTATCTATCCCCAGTGCCTGGGAAAGCTTCTAGTATGTAGTAGCTGAGCAAAAAATGTATGTTCAATAAATGAACAAACAAATAATATCAGATTATGAAAAGTACAAGGAAAAGAAATACGCATAAAAGGCAAATTAAATTTCTCTCTTCATCAAAAAAGGCAAATAAGGGCTTCTCTGATGGCACAGTGGTTAAGAATCCGCCTGCCAATGCAGGGGACACGGGTTCGAGCCCTGGTCCGGGAAGATCCCACATGCCACGGAGCAACTAAGCCCATGCGCCACAACTACTGAGCCTGCACTCTAGAGCCCACGAGCCACAACTACAGAGCCTGCGTGCCACAACTACTGAAGCCTGCGCACCTACAGCCCATGCTCCACAACAAGAGAAGCCACTGCAATGAGAAGCCCGCGCACCACGACAAAGAGTAGCCCCCGCTCGCCGCAACTAGAGAAAAGCCCACGCGCAGCAACAAAGACGCAACGCAGCCAAAAATAAATTTTTTTAAAAAGGCAAATAAAATTATATAATTAACGGATAAAATATCTCCAACCTTAAAAGCTGACTGTCTATGATTAAATCACTAGCTTTTATAGGACAGTAAGAATGAAAGTGAACAAAGATGACGTCCAAAAGAAAAAATGCTAATGGCCGATGAACATTTAAAATGTGTAACATCACAAACAACCAAAGAAATATTAAAAGTGAAACGTACTTTGTTTCTCCTCTGACTGGTAAAGAGTGATCACACTCTGTCTTTGCCCAGTATGTGAGGAAACTCTTAACACCAGTAAGCAGAAGTAAATTTTGGTACAATTTTTCTGGAGAACAGTGAGATGTGTTCAATTTTATATAAGCATGCCCGTTTACCAGCAATGCCACTTCGAGGAAATTGTCCTACAGAAAAGCCTGCACGAATACAGTATTCAGACAAATAGGAACACAGATTTTTGATGCACTGCTATCATAATAATAAAATTGCAACAACTTAAATGCCTCTGATATCAAAGAAGATGCACTCTGCTGCATACGAAGGTGGGTCAGAACTGCACAAATACTATCTGTGATAAGCCGAGCAAAAGACAGGAAGTTACGGGCTTCCCTGGTGGCGCAGTGGTTGAGCGTCCGCCTGCCGATGCAGGGGGCGCGGGTTCGTGCCCCGGTCCAGGAAAGATCCCACGTGCCGCGGAGCGGCTGGGCCCGTGAGCCATGGCCGCTGAGCCTGCGCGTCCGGAGCCCGTGCTCCGCAACGGGAGAGGCCGCGACAGCGAGAGGCCCGCGTAATGCAAAAAAAAAAAAAAGATAGGAAGTTAATGAACAGTATGGGTGCCTTGTCTGGGTGTCTATACAACAAGTGGTTCTCAAACTGTGGTCCCCAGACCAGCAGCATCAGTATTATCTGAAACTTGTCTGAAATGCATATTCTCAGGCCTTACCCCAAACCTACTGAATCAAAAACTTTAGGTATGGAACTCAGAAATCTGTGTTTTAACGAGCCTTCTAAGACATTCTAATGCACAATAAAGGTTGAGGACCACTGGTAAATCTTGAATAATAGACACCAAACTGTATATAAAAGCTGTCTTGAGGAAGACTTTCATGCGAAATTTCATTTTTCTCCTTTATATATTTCTATACTCCAACTGATATGTATCAGATTTGAAATTAGTAAAGTTATTTCCATCAGAGAAAGAAAGAGGGGGAGAGAGAGGGAAAGAGATTGAGAGAAGAATGTGACTGATCAGTAGAAAAACGGACAAGAAATTTAAATGGGTGATGACACTCCCACAAAAAGGCAAAAAAATTTCTAATAAAGGTACTTTTTAAACATTCATTTTGACTAGAATTAAAAGAAATTTGTATTAAATTTTAGCAATTGTTTCCACTTATCAGATAAGCGTCATTAAGAAAAATACTAAAACTGAATGGATTCACTGGTATAGTGGACCCAGAGGCTTCTGACAAATGTTACAGAGAGAGCACTGGAAATTTATAGCAAAAGGTATAAACCTGGCCATGTATTTGACCTGGTGACCCAAATTCTAAGGATTTCTCCTAGTTAAATATTTGAGGGTACGTTTCTTCAATAGTAATGAAAAATAAATTGAAAGCACCCTAAATATTTTACCATATAAAATTGATTAAAAGAACTATGTTATACAGTGCTACCGTAACATAATTATTTCATTAAAAAGGATGGCACAACTACAGATATATTGACATAGAAATATACTAACATGTAAATTATCCAGAAAAAAATATACCTGTCAATATTAAGCATTTAATATGTCAGGCAGTATTCTAAGAACTTTATAAAGAATAACTCACTCAATCCTAACAACAATATGAGAAAGTAAAATTACCATCTTACAGATGAAGAAACACATTTGGAGAATTTGAATAACTTGACCATCAGGTTATGAGAAGTGGGGGCCAGCTGTGCTGTCAGCCTCCACACTGGTAATTGCTGTGCACATAATATCATTTATATTGTTGATGATGGTTCATGGAGAAAAAGTCGGAAAGGTTAGCCACTGCAACAAGAACAATGGTTATCTCTGGATCATGGAATTAAAGGTAATTTAAATCTTGTTTTCTATCAGTTTATCTTTTGTCTCTGAAGATTATATAAGACTTGTGCTATGTAAGTGATATTTAACTGCGGACATATTTTTTTGTATATTAACAGAAAAGAATGAGGAAGAGCTCACTACGAGGGTAAGACCTACAAAATCCAAGCAACAGAGAAGAAACCTTTGAAAGGCATGGAGTTTTGAAAAGAAATGGTACTTCAAAGTAACAATGAGAAACTGAATGTGGGTGGCATGGAAACCACTTATAACACCATCATCCCACTTCAAGACTGCAGCTACCAAAAAAGGTAAAGCTCAGGAAAATTTTGGTTCCAGTCTGCTCCATGAAAATTAAAATGGCAGCTTTTCCTCACTGAAGAGACCCCAACAATTGGGGTATTCAAATTGCACGGGACGTTCCTGCTCCATATACAACATCAACAAGATTATACTTGGATTCTTCCAGAAAGCTTTTACTTGCTCATTAAAAGAGGTCACATATGTTCATACCTGTGTTCTGCTAACAACAATCTCAACTCAATGTCCAGGGAAACGCTGCAGGAGGAGACAGGTGGGCATTCTGATGCATATAGGTCTCTGGATGAGGCTGTGTCACACTGGGATCACGGGCTCCGAGAGAGGACTGGAGACAAACATCTGAATAATTAGGATGCTGCAGAGACTAATATGTCTCAGCACTTCCCAACTGCCAGCAGTCGGTATTCAGATTTCTCCAATCGAGCCATACTAGGGCATCCAAACCCTTTCTTTGTGGGTGAACCTGTGCTTGTGGTAGATTATATGATTGTTCAAAGTTTTCACTGCCTCTCCCTATGCAAGGTTTATTTTTCTCCACCCCACTAACATCAAAATTGTCCATGTGACTTTCTTTGGCTAATGAAATAAAAATATAAGTTTCCCATAAACACTTCCAATCAGAAGCTTTAAGAGTCACTTTGCGCTTACAGTATTCAGCTATTATGTTCTCTTTTCTTCTTGCCATAAAACCACTGATACAGCAGATAGGTGCAGCTCTATTAGCCCGAATCCCAGAATAAATAAGTTGTGTAGCATAATTACAACTGACCCACAATGGACATGAAGTGTGAGGAAAAACCTGTGTCGTTTTAAGCCAGAGACTTTGGGGCAATTTGTTACTGCAGCAAATCTCAGTATAAACTGACTGATACACTACCAAATCCCTGCTTTCATACTTGGAGACCCACTCAACACCAAGACTCACATCCTCCTAGAAGCTCTAAGAACACTCACAAGAGTGTTCACAGAAGCTGGCCTGTGTGCACCTTCCCTGTTGTAGCTGAAGGAGTTTTTAACTGTCCTTTGGATTTGATGATTTGAATCACTGATCCCTCTCTGGAATAAAATGGCAGGCTGATTTCCTTACCCCTTCCTCCTACCCTAAGCTCACCATGTAATTATACCAAAAACCTCTCCTTTCTTCCAGAACGTCACATGCCCTCTGCCACTCCTGTGATGACAGGATATGAGAAACAATGGACAGCTTCACCAGCAGAGAATGAAGTGGGCTTCAGACAGCAGCCAAAAGACAAGGAAACAGGAAATCCCTTGTTACAGTCAATATCCTCGAGGGCTTTTGGTTTCTCAAGCCTTGCATAAAGAAATTTACAGTTTGAGTAACACTGTTTTCCAAGAATCCAGGATTCCAGCTGTTATTCATAGTTCTACCCACTGATGACAAAGCATAGCTGTCACTGGCAATAAAATGCAAGCATCTGCTTTCTGAATGGTTTATGAGCAGTACTTTTGGACCTCTGCAAACCTATCACTTGAGTATTACAGGGGAAGACTTGGAAGGAAATGAAAATACAGGGAGCTTTGGGAATGGTCAAGAGGCATTAGTAACAACAATAGCAAAAACAATACCAATAATATTATCATTATTAAATATGATAGCTAACAATAGCTCTTGCTGGATGGCATATAGTGTTCTAAAGTCCCCACTTGCATTAATTCTTCTGCCATTCCTAACTTACCTGAGAATAAGGTACAATTTATTATCCATACTTTAAAAGATGACAAAATAGAAGATTAAAAAGGTAACTTGCAAAGGATCATATCATAATTAAATGGAAGATTTTGAATTTGAGTCTCTTAACAGCAAAGTCCAAGCACTTATTCATCATATTATATTGCCTGAGATTAAGGCTACAAATAAATAAAAATACCTGGGCATTCTTCCATATCTAGAATCTTCTTTCAAGACAAGTAACATAGATGAAGGAGAAAAACTTACTGTGTAGATGGCGTATGTTTGAGTCCAAACAGTGGCATTTTTTCACTGTGTGATTTTGAATAACCCACTTTAATCACTCCTAAAAGATGTTACCTCATTTACAGAATGAGGAAAATGATTCTCATTTTATCAATATAAGATTGCAATGAAAACAGAAAGTGGTAATAGATGGGGACAACTATAAAGTCCAAAATGCTAAATAAGTGTCATTTATAATAGGTAGTTCATTTTTGCAGTGCCATAATTGCTTGCTCGATGGCAACAATGGACTGATACTGACCAGCTCTACTGGACCAAAGACAGGAAGTCTGAGTATAATGTACAATTCACAGCATCCGCTGTCTTCTAAACTGGAGTAGCTTGTAATAGACCAACACTCCCACCAAGAGCAATGATAGAAAACCAATAACATATCAAAAGTCATTCGTTTGAAAGCACCAGAGTTTCTGTGGCAGTCAGAATTTAAAATCCAGACCCCAGAGAAAAGGAAAGCTCGCTGAGGTACCCCCAACTCTCTGAACGCTGGTATTTTCCACAGGACATTTGTCAATTTTTGCCGCAGGTTAGGAAGCTGAAATGATAGGCAGGTGTAATTGTTACAAGGGATAGAAACCAGCAGAGGTACAGGCAATTTCACAGGGCTGGGGTTAAATTAAGTTGGGGTTCAGGGCTGCCAAGTGAGCCAGAACTTGAGGAGCAAAGATCAGAGACAAGGAAAGAATAGAGATTTGAGACCCATATTCAGTACCAGTTTTCTTCTTGAGGCATTTACCTATAAATGTCACAGAACAGGTTAAGAAGCCAGACTAAAAGGGGTGAAAAGAAAAAAGATTTTTGACAGCCTCACAGTGCTAGAGAGACAAAAATTAGATTTGAGGACCTGCCAAGGAGAACAGTTCTAGATGTGATCAGCCCTAAGTTGGGACACCTAGAGGGTGAGACCCTAGGATGGAGGTTGAACAAAAGGTAGATTGACCCTTATAAAGAATGCAATCCAACCTCAAGTCAGCTCTACCCATGATGGTATGAGATGATTTGTCCCCTGCTGCCTGCTATAGAAAAAGGTGAATCTTCTCTGAAGAGCAATAACACCATCCAGAATTTCTACAGTTTGACATCCTTAATGTCTAACGTCTACTGAAATTACCAGAACATATCAAAAAGTAGGGAAATAAATACACAATTAAAAGAAACCCACAAGTGACTTAGTTATTGGAGTTACAAGACTCAGATTCTAAACTTCGATTAGAATGTCCAATAAAATAGATGAGATATTAGACAAGTTGACCAAACAACTGAAATATATAAACAAGAATAAAATGGAAATTCTAGAGCTGAAAACTACAATAACTGAAATTTAGAACTCAGTACGCAGGTTAAACAGCAGATGGGACACAGGTGAAGAGAGCTGGAAGAATGCATGGGTAGAAATACTCAGAATGAAGCATAAAAGGTAAAAAAAAAAGATGACAAGTACAGAAAAGAACATGAAAGAGATATATATGTAACCCTGTGAAAAGGTTTACCATATATGGAATTTGAGTGCTACAAGAGAAAAATACGGAGAACAGGACCAGATCAATATTTGGATAGATAACAGCTCAGAATTCTCTAAAACTGGTGAATAACATCAAGGTATGGATTAAAGAAGTGATACAACTTCCAAGAAGGACATCTATAAAGAAAACTACACCTAAATACCTCATATATAAATGATTGAAAACGAAAGAAACAGAAAATCTCAAAGCATGAGGTTGAGGGGATATTGTCAAAGGAGCAAAGTTTAGACTAACAGCTGACTTTTCAATAAAACTGTGGTAGCCAGACACACTGGAATGGCACCTTGAAAGCAGAGAAGGAAACAACCACCAACCTAAAATTCTATACTTAGAGAAAACATTCTTCACTAAAGAATAGAGCAAAATAAATGAAATGGATTAATTGAATAAAGGTGAAATAAAAATATTTCCAAACATACAAAACTTCAAAGAATTTATTGCCAATAGACCTGCACCGAAGAAACACTATAAGGAATTATTCAGGAAGGAGGAAAATACTTCTACACAGCAACAAGAAATGCAGAAAGGAATTTTTTTTAAGTTTAAATATGAGAATTAATTTAAAGGAACATTGCACAAAAAAGTATAAAGTTTTGTAGTATATAAGATATATGTAAAATTAAAATACATGACCACAATCACACAATAGGCTAGAAGGGATAGAAGAAGTTAAAGTGTTCCATAATACTAGTATTATTTGTGAATTGATTAATATTAGACTGTAACAATTCAAAGATTCATGTTTTAATCTCTAGGGAACCCATAAAAGAATATCTACAAACTAATAGATGGGGAAAACGGAATATTTTTTTAAAAGGTTGAACTAACCAAAAAGTAAGCAAACAGAGAGAGAGAGAGAGAAAAAGAACTATAAAACATAGGGAAAATTAAAGATAAATGGCTAGGGCTTCCCTGGTGGCGCAGTGGTTGAGAGTCTGCCTGCCAATGCAGGGGAAACAGGTTCGTGCCCCGGTCCGGGAAGATCCCACATGCTGCACAGCAGCTGGGCCCGTGAGCCATGGCTGCTGAGCCTGGGTGTCCAGAGCCTGTGCTCCGCAACAGGAGAGGCCACAACAGTGAGAGGCCTGCGTACCGCAAAAATAAATTAATTAATTAAAAATAAATGGCTATGCTATATAAAAATTGCAACATATCAGCAATTAAATATAAATAGTTTAAATGAACCAACTTAAAGTACCACACTGAATTAAAATTAAAAACTATATACTGATTTTGGGCTTCCCTGGTGGCGCAGCGGTTGGGAGTCCGCCTGCCGATGCAGGGGACGTGGGTTTGTGCCCCAGTCCAGGAGGATCCCGCGTGCCGCGGGGCGGCTGGGCCCGTGAGCCATGGCCGCTGAGCCTGCGCGTCCGGAGCCCGTGCTCCGCAGTGGGAGAGGCCACAACAGTGAGAGGCCCACGTACCAAAAACAAGAGAAAAAAAAAAAAACTATATACTGATTTTATAAGAGACATACCTTTAATGTGAGAACAAACAAAGACTGGCAGTAATGGGCTAGGAAATGTTACAGCTTGCAAACACTAAATAGAAGAAATTGATGTAGCTATAGTTATAAAAGGCAAGGTAGACTTTAAAGCAAGACATACAACTAAAGATAAAGAAGAATATCTCATACAAATAAAATGGTCAATCCTCTTGGAAGATATAAACATTCTAAATTTGTCTACAGCAAACAGTATAACACCAAATATATAAAGCAAAAAAGGATATAACTAAAAGAAGAAATAAGCAAACACATAAATAGAAGACTTTCACAAATTCTTCCAGTAACTAATAGTAAATGGTAGAGCAAGCAAAGCAAAATACTAGAATTAAGTTTTTTAAATCTTAACATGATTAACAGTATTTACCAAAATGAAATATATAGAATGCTACACTTAACAATGATATAATAAACAAAATTTTCAAGTTTATCTGAATGTTTATTAAAATTTATCATATTCTGGATCATAAAGTAAGTCCAAGAAAATATAATTCAGAGTATGTTGCTTGACTACATTAGAATTCAGCAACAAATCAATAATAAAACAAAAACTAGGAAATCAAAAATGTTTAGAGACTAAACAATATAATTGTAAACAAACCATGGGGAAAGACCTTATCAACATGGAAATTAGAAAATAGTTTCCTGTGAATCTTAATGAAAATAAAATTAGTAGAATGTAGCTAATGTTGTAATTGGAAGGAAATTTATAACCTTAAATGCATCTATTAGAGAATAAGAAAAGCTGAAAACAATAATCTACTAAGTTAAGCTCAAAATATTAAGAAAAGAGCCAAATAAACTAAAACAGAAGGAAATAAATAATATATATAAGGGCAAATTTAATATTAAAACAGAGAAAAATCAAAGAAGGTGGTTCTTTGGAAAAAAAAATACAATTTCCTAACCACCTAGCAGATAGTCAAGAAAAGAAAAAAAGGAACAGCATAAATTACAATATCAAGAGTGAAAGGGGCATCAATCCTCAACTAAATATTAGCAAAACAAATTCAACAGTACATTGAAAGGATCATACAACAATACAAAGTGGGATTTATCCTAGGTATGCAAGGATGGTTCAATATGTGCATACCAATCAACATGATCCACATTAACAAACTGAGGAATAAAAATCATACGATCATCTCCATAGACACAGAAATAGCTTCTGGCAAAATTTAACATCCATTTGTGATTAAAAAAAAAAAAAAAACTCTCCAGAAAGTGGGCATAGAGGGAATATACATCAACACAATAAGGACATATATGATGAGCCCACAGCTAACATCATACTCAACAGTGAAAAACGGAAAGCATTTTCTCTAAGATCAGGAACAAGACAAGGATGCCCACTCTCACCACTTGACAAGAAAATGAAATAAAAGAAATCCAAATTGGAAAGGAAGAAGTACAACTGTCACTGTTTGCAAATGAAAGGATATTACACATAGAAAATCCTAAAAGATGCCACCAAAAAACTACTAGAACTCATCAATAAATTCAGCAAAGGTACAGAATGCAAAATTAATATACAGAGATCTGTTATACACTAACAATGAACTATCAAAAACAGAAGTTAAGGGCTTCCCTGGTGGCGCAGTGGTTGAGAGTCCGCCTGCCGATGCAGGGGACGCGGGTTCGTGCCCCGGTCCGGGAGGATCCCACATGCCGCGGAGCAGCTGGGCCCGTGACCCATGGCTGCTGGGCCTGCGCATCGGGAGCCTGTGCTCCGCAACGGGAGAGGCCGCAACAGTGAGAGGCCCGCGTACCACAAAAAAAAAAAAAAAAAAAATCATAAAAAAAAAAAAAAAAAAAACAGAAGTTAAGAAAGAAATCCCATTTACCACTGCATGAAAAGAATAATATACCTAGAATAGATCCTAACTAAGGAAGTAAAAGATCTGTACTGGGAAAACTGTAAGATGCTGATGAAAGAAATTAAAACAGATAGAAATATAAACTGTGTCCAAAGGTTAGAAGAATTAATATTGTTAAAATGACCAACCTACCCAAGAAAATCTATGAGATTCAGTGCAATCCCTATCAAAATACCATGGCATTTTTCACGGAACTAGAACAAATAATTCTAAAATTTCTATGAAAATACAAAAGATTCTGAATAGCCAAAGCCATCTTGAGAAAGAACAAAGCTGGAGGTATCACACTCCTTGACTTCAGGTTATACTACAAAGCTACATAATCAAAACAGTCTGGTTCTGGCACAAAAACAGACACATAGATCAATGGAACAGAACAGAGAGACCAGAAATAAACATACGCATTTATGATCAATTAATCTATGACAAAGAAGGCAAGAATACACAATGGGGAAAAGACAGTCTCTTCAATAAATGGTGCTAGGAAAACTGGACAGCTACATGTAGAAGAATGAAATTCGAACATTTTCTGATACCACCTACAAAAATACACTTAAAACGGATTGAAGACTTAACTGTAAGACCAGAAACCATAAAACTTCTAGAAGAGAACAGAGGTAGAACACTCTTTGACATAAATCATAGCAATATTTTTTGGATCTGTCTCCTAAAGCAAAAGAAATAAAAGCAAAAATGAACAAATGGGACATAATTAAACTTAAAAGCTTTTGCACAGCAAAGGAAATCAACAACAAAACAAAAAGACAACCGGTTGAATGGAAGAAAATATTTGCAAATAATATGACCAATAAGGGGTCAATATCCAAAACACATAAATAGCTCATACAACTTAATATCAAACAAACAAACAACTTGTTTTAAAAAATGGGTAGAAGACCAGAATAGACATTTTTCCAAAGAAGATATACAGATGGCCAACAGGCACATGAAAAGATACTCAACATCACTAATCATCAGAGAAATGCAAAGCAAAACCACAATGAGATACCACCTCACACCTGTCAAAATGGCTATCATCAAAAATTCTACAAATAACAAATGCTGGCAAGGACATGGTGAAACAGGAACTCATACACTGTTGGAGGAAATGTAAATTGGTGTAGCCTCTATGAAAACAGTATGCAGGTTCCTCAAATAACTAAAATTAGAACTACCATATGATCCAGCAATTCCACTCCTAGGTATATATCTGAACAAAACAAAAACACTAATTTGGGGCTTCCCCGGTGGCGCAGTGGTTGAGAGTCCGCCTGCTGATGCAGGGGACGCAGGTTCATGCCCCGGTCCGGGAAGATCCCATGTGCCATGGAGCGGCTAGGCCCGTGAGCCATGGCCGCTGAGCCTGTGCTCCGCAACGGGAGAGGCCACAACAGTGAGAGGACCACGTACCACAAAAAAAAAAAAAAAAAAAGAATTCCTGTTCAAAGGACAATATGAAGCAAAAGGACATGTCACAAACTGCTTGAAGATATCCAACATGGAACTTCTATCCAGAATACATAAAGAGCACCTAAAAAATCAATAAGAAAAAAAATTAATAAACCATTAAAAACAATGGGCAAAAGACTTAAAGATCCACCTCACAAAAGAGTATAGTCAAGTGTTGGATTAGCATAAGCAAAAGTACTCAATCTCATTAATCATCAGAAAAATCTTAAAAGCCATAATAAGATACACTACAACCATCAAAAAAAAAAACCCTAAAAACAACTGACAATACCAAGTGCTGGTAAAGATGTGCAGCATCTTGAACTCTCAGACACTGCTGGGGGTAATTTAAATTGTCAGCAGCAAATTTCAAAAAACTGTCACCTAAATTTGAAAGTACACATCATGACCAAGGAATTCCACTATTTGGAATATACTCAACAGAAATGTGTATATATGCCCCGCAAAAGAATGTTCAAGAATGTTCATGGTAGCACTGTTTATAATAACAAAAACCCAGACTCATCCTCAACATTCATCAAGAGTAGAATGGATACGTTATTTTCAGTATACTCACACAACGAAATACTACACAGTGATGAAAAAGAATGAACGACAACATGAATGGATCTTACAAACCATGTGGCACTAATGAAACCAGATGCAAAAACTATAACATTTTATGATTCCATCGATGTCAAGTTCAGACAGGCAAAATTAATCTGTGGTAACAGAAGTCACAATAGTTTAGGGATTGGATGGTAGTGATGGTGTGGGATGCAAGCGGGTAGTGTTCTATTTCTTGATCTGGGTGCAAGTTACATGGGTATATTCATTTTGTGGCAATTCATCATAGTGTACGTTCAGGTCTTATGTACATTCCTGTATGTGTTATATTTCCATTAAAAATTACTTTTAAAAATCCAGTTCTACTCATTACTAGCTTTTCATGAGATAATAAAAAAGAAAAATCTCTTTTGACCTGGGTTCTTTTATCAGTAAAGGGCAAAATTGGAATTATATAAGATCTTTTGTAGCAGTCATTTCAACTTCTGGTAGAAAACATCCATGCCCGCCCTACTCCCAGATCAGGAATTTCAGGTAGAATTGATCCCCAATCCCACAAAACCCAGGCCTGGCCAATCAGAGCATTCCACCTCCTGGCCACATCATTGACTGATTAAGAAATGAGCATATAACCCAAACAGGATCGATGATTTTAGGGCAGCTTTTTGATGGAATTATTCGACAAGAACAGCAAAGGTTACCACTGAGACTGATGAACTAGTGAACACAACCCTTAGCATTGCTATCACACTGTGAGATTCTGCCTGAGAACAACAACAACAAAAAAAACCAGAAAAAAGCAGAGATGATGATGATGATGATAGACAGATAAATAGACAAAAGATGACAGATGGAGCCGTAGACAATACACAAGTGATGGACAGAAAGAAATAGAGAATAAGCAGATTATTCACAGAGACTGACTTACGACGACATTATTTTTGAGAATCTGAATATAGTCACATCCAATCTTGGACTTTTCAGTTTTGTGAGCCAATAAATTCCCTCTTTTGCTTGAGGCAATAAGTTGGGTTTCTGTCATGTGCAGCCAAGAGCCCTAACTGCTAAAATTTCCAGCTTTAATTCCATGACTTAGACAATGCATTCCAAACTTTCCCAAATAAGCATCCTTTATGGCCTAAGGAGAATGAACAATAGATTCAGGAATCAAGCCCTTCTGCTTGCAAGCTTGAAGTTCCTCTGAAGTCTCATACATTATTTTAAAAAAAAAAAAAAAAAAAAAGAGGGCTCCCCTGGTAGCGCAGTGGTTGAGAGTCCGCCTGCCGATGCAGGGGACGCGGGTTCGTGCCCCGGTCCGGGAGGATCCCGCATGCCGCGGAGCAGCTGGGCCCGTGAGCCATAGCCGCTGAGCCTGCGCGTCCGGAGCCTGTGCTCCACGGCGGGAGAAGCCGCAGCGGTGAGAGGCCCGCGTACCTCAAAAGAAAAAGAAAATCATGCAAATTTTCATACCTATTCCATAATATTCTGTCTTAACGTGAAAATATTTCTTTCATATCATCGTGTAAAATCAACACTGTATTACTCTGAAGTTATCCATGCCACCCATATAGTACCGCTAACTCCTAGGGGCAGCATATCCCTGCTTTAAAAGAACAGACATAGGGAAGGGGTTCAGACTCAAATTCCTACAGGGGTCAGGCAGGTAAGACAACAGGGTACAGAAGAGGGTGAATACAAGCCAGCCAAGGCGGGTAGCTCAGCTCCACTCCGTTGTGGCTACCTAGGAATGTCTTTCCAATCCCCATGCAGGCCAAAGACATCTGCAAGATGAATAAAGTCTGGGCAAGACTCCTTCCCCACCTCTGATTTTGAACGCACACTGCTCTATTTTTCCATCTAAGACTGAGGCAATACTTACACGGTTGCTAACATCCGTTCTCCAAACACCCAATATTTTTCTCCTTATAAAAGATATTTCTTTTAAACAGAGACAAGGCATAGAAGCTTTGGCATATATTTATTTAGTGAAACTATATTATACTTTCTGAAAATCAGATCGCTTTACCTATACAAGTTCTAGAAGGAAAATGACTCTATTCCAACAGGCACCCTCACATTTTATGTGACATTTTTAAGAGCCTCGAAGTTCCAACCTCAACCAGTAATGTCTGAATTGCTTTTAATTTAGCAAGTATGGAGCAGAGAATAATCTGGCAGCTCCTTCTTAAAACATGTCAGAGGCGGGGTCCTCCCAGGAGAATCTGGTGTTCATAAAAGTAATTTTTTCCGTTCATTCTGCTGAGAGCCTCCTCTTATAGCACAGTCATGCGGCTGTCACTCTTGAGGCAGACACCAGCCTCTGAAATTACAGGGTGATTTTTCGATGGTTTTATTATTTTTTTTAATAATATAATCAAGAATTTGATCTGAACTATTAAAGAAAGGAAAAAATTAATTTAAAAACTGACACCCATGACCTCTAAAATTATGTACTGTGGGTCTTGTACAGCATGCATTCAAAGGTGACTGTGTGCCTATCTGTAATAAAATGTCCTTTATGGGGAGCAAGACCGCATTGTTCAAGAGAGTCCATTGTCAAGAAGAAGGTTTGGTAGGTAGATACTGAAAAAGTAAAGCGTTACCTACCCTGTCACCCAGAGGTCCTCCAGTATTTTAGTTACAAATCATTTCAGAATAATAACAATGGTGATAATGATAATGGTCTAGGTTACTAGACTGAGTACTTAGCATCTGTAGAACACTGGGCTAAGTGCTTCAGGCACATTTTTTTATTTAATCCTCTCAACGCTTGAGGGCAGGTACGATAATATCCCTTTGACTCAAGAGGAGTCTGAGCAAGTCTCAGAGAAGTGACTGGAAGCTGCCAGAAGTTTCAAAGCGTGGACTCCAGTCCACGTCTGACGCCAGAAACTATGTTCTCAACCACTCACTGACTATGAAGTCGGAGCGCCCTTCTGAAATCGGCTACCCAGCTTCGACTCTGCACAGATTCTGATCTTTCCCCCCAGATCTGGCCATTTTCCTGTCTATTCTCGCTCAGTGACTATCACCAGCTTCCGTTTAGCTGCTCCAGCCAGAAACCCAGGAGACATTACTGATTCATACTGTATCTCCCTCCCTCCCTGCCCAAATTCAATGCAGCTCCAAGACTTGCTGATGCTACCTCTTCGAAAGCAACTGTTACCAATTCACTTCTTTCGCCTCTCTACCACCACCAGCCTTGTCCAAGCCACCAACACTTCTCTAACGCAACAGCCTCCACCTTCCACTCAGTCCGTGTCCAGTCTGTGTTTATGCGGCTGAAATCTTTGAGAAACGCAAACGCCACCCTTCCTGCTCAAAATCATTGGACGGTTCTCCGATACTCTCAGAATAAAGACTGGAAGCCATAAGCTGGCAATGCCAGCCCTGCACCCCGCCTGGCACCACAACCCTCCCCACTTGCCTCACCCACTTCCCCTCTTCCTGTCTGTACTCCGGAAGCCACACGGGACTCCTGGGTTTCTGAAAGCTCTGTGCTCCCTCTCTGGTCACAACTGTCGTGCATGCTGTTCCCTCTGCCCAGAATTCTCTTCCCTTCCTTCTCACCCGGGTAACTTCTATACGTCCTTCAAGTTCAGCTCATTATCATTTCCTCAGGGAAGCCGAGGCAGGGAAGGTTGGACCAGGTCAAAGCCCTCTCACAGAACAGCTTACCGCGCTGGTGAAACACTCACCACCATTACGATGTTCTATTTATGTGTGTAACCACGTGATGCCGAGCCCACTTATTTGGACTAATCAGAAACAAATTCTTTCTGCATGTCTGAAATTTCTGAGTTAACCAACAGTCAGAGGCAGCTCAGTTAAATGGTAGGCATCCATGTTGGGAGGTCAGGGACCTGAGTTCAAATCCTGGCTCTACCTACTAGCCACGTGACCTTGAACAAAACACTTCAACTCCCTGATGCTCAGTTTTCTCATACATAAGATGAGGATGGTGTCAACACCCACCCCTTCCCTCCCAGGGTTGTTATTAAGCTTAATGAGGCAGAGAGGTGAAGATATTAGCTCATCCCTCCCGCCATGTGGTAAGGATCCAGCTAGCATTTATTGGAAGCTTCACTTCCAAGAAAGATTGCTTAGTAATAGAGCAAATTGCAGGTGGTCCAAAAGTACAAACTTCCAGTTATAAGATAAACAAGTATTAGGGATATAACATACAGCAGGATGACAATAGTTAAAACTGATGTATGGTGTATTTAAAAGTTGTCAGGAACTCTACTCAATGCCCTGTGGTGACCTAAATCAGAAGGAAATCCCCAAGAGGGGATATATGTATACGTATAGCTAATTCACTTTGCTATACAGCGGAAACTAACACAACATTGTAAAGCAACTATACTCCAATAAAAATTAATTTTAAAAACCCAACACGGTCAATCAACTATACTGCAATAAAATATTTTTTTCAATAATTGCAATTATCAAAAAATCTAGAAACAATAAATGCTGGAAAGGGTGTGGTGAAAAGGGAACCCTCCTGCACTGTTGGTGGGAATGAAAATTGATACAACCACTATGGAAAACAGTATGGAGAGTGCTTAAAAAACTAAAAATAGAACTACCATACCATATGACCCAGGAATCCCCCTACTGGGCGTATACCCTGAGAAAACCATAATTCAAAACGAGACACGTACCACAATGTTCACTGCAGCACTATTTACAATAGCCAGGACATGGAACCAACCTAAATGTCCATCAACAGATGAATAAAGAAGATGTGGCACATATATACAATGGAATATTACTCAGCCATAAAAAGAAACGAAATTGAGTTATTTGTTGGGAGGTGGATGGATGTAGAGTCTGTCACACAAAGTAAGTCAGAAAGAGAAAAACAAATACCGTATGCTAACACATATATATGGAAACAAAAAAAAAAGAAAAAAATGGTACTGATGAACCTAATTGCAGGGCAGGAATAAAGATGTAGACATAGCGAATGGACTTGAGGACACGGGGTGGGAGGGGTAAGCTGGGATGAAGTGAGAGAGTGGTATGGACATATATACACTACCAAATGTAAAACAGATAGCTAGTGGGAAGCAGCAGCATAGCACAAGGAGATCAGCTTGGTGTTTTGTGACCACCTAGAGGTGTGGGATAGGGAGGATAGGAGGGAGGCTCAAGAGGGAGGGGATATGGGGACATACGTGTGCATATGGCTAATTCGTTTTGTTGTACAACAGAAACTAACACAATATTGTGAAGCAATTCTACTCCAATAAAGATCTATTAAAAAAAATAATTACCTTCGTAATTCACTGCGTTAACCCTAGATACTATAGTTTCATCTTCAAAAATCTTAGTACATCTTCTTATGTAACGACACTATTAACACAACCATCAAAACTTAAAAATATACGTTAACATATTCGAATACCAAATCCATTTTCAATTTTTCCCAGTTGCCCTCAAAACAACTTTTGACGTGTGGTTTGTTTGGATCAAATTTCAAATAAAGTCTCTTTTAATCTTGAAAAAAATAAAATAAAAGTTGTTAAGAGAGTAGATCACAGGAGTTCTCATCCCAAGGAAAAAAAAACTTTTTTTTCTTTTTCTTTTTTTCTACCTATATGTGATGACGGATGTTAATTTAACTGTGATAATCATTTCACGATGTATGTAAGCCAAATCATTATACTGTACACCTTAAAATTACACAGTGCTATATGTCAATTATAGTTTAATAAAACTGGAAAAAAATAAAACGAATTACTCAGCCATACATACAATATAATAGTATTTCTGTTTAAACACCCATGAAACAGGGCTAGAGAGTACACATCTACAGAGAAAAAAAGACTAGGATGATACAATCCAAATACATTATTGGGATGGGGTTTGAGAAGAAGGCTGGCCCATGGAGATCAAAGTAAGGGGGCTTTGGCCTTATTTCTCTGAAAAGGATAATGTACTCCCATACATGTCTAATAAATAAATGTCAAATAGCTAAATAAGACATGTAAATCACTCCAGTCAACTCACTAATCCATGAGCCTTGTGTCTTTCTAGTTATCACTGTACCTAGAACTATGCCTAGATTAGCAAAAACACTCGATAGACATACATTAAATAAGTGAAAAAATTCATTGAAATATAGTTAATGAACAATATTACATAAGTTACAGGCGTACAATATAGTGATTCACAATTTTAAAGGTTATACTCCATTTATAGTTATTATAAAATACTGGCTATATTCCCATTGTACAATATATCCTTGTGGCTTATTTTACACATATTAGTTTGTACCTCTTAATCCCCTACCACTATATTACTCCTCCTACCTTCCCTCTCCCCACTGGTAACCATTAGTTTGTCCTCTGTATGTGTGAGTCTATTTCTTTTTTGTTATATTCACTTATTTGTTGTATTTTTTAGGTTCCACACATAAGTGACATTATACACTATTTGTCTTTCTCTGTCTGACGTACTTCACTTAGCATAATACCATCCAAGTCCATCCATGTTGCTGCAAATGGCAAAATTTCATTCTTTTTTATGGCTGAGTAGTATTCCATTTTGTAAATATATCTATATATATAATACACACACATATATATACACCAATTCTTTTTTTTTAACATCTTTATTGGAGTAAAATTGCTTTACAATGGTGTGATAGTTTTTCCTTTATAACACAGTGAATCAGATATACATATACATATGTCCCCATATCTCTTCCCTCTTGCATCTCCCTCCCTCTCCCACCCCTCTAAGTGGTCACAAAGCACCGAGCTGATCTCCTTGTGCTATGTGGCTGCTTCCCACTAGCTATCTATTTTACGTTTGGTAGTGTATATATGTCCATGGCACTCTCTCACTTTGTCCCACCTTACCCTTCCCCCTCTCCGTATCTCAAGTCCATTCTCTAATAGGTCTGCATCTTTATTCCCATCTTGCCCCTACGTTCTTCATGACCATTTTTTTTTTTAGATTCCATATATGTGTTAGCATATGGTATTTGTTATTCTCTTTCTGACTTACTTCACTCTGTATGACAGTTTCTAGGTCCATCCAGCTCACCACAAATAACTCACTTTCGTTCCTTTTTATGGCTGAGTAATATTCCATTGTATATATTTCCCACATCTTCTTTATCCATTCATCTGTTGATGGACACTCAGGTTACTTCCATTTCCTGGATATTGTAAATAGAGCTGCAATGAACATTTTGGTACATGACTCTTTTTGAATTATGGTTTTCTCAGGGTATATGTCCAGTAGTGGGATTGCTGGGTCATATGGTACTATTTTTAGTTTTTTAAGGAACATCCATACTGTTCTCCCTAGTGGCTGTATCAGTTTACATTCCCACCAACAGTGCAAGAGGGTTCCATTTTCTCCATACCTTCTCAACCATTTACTGTTTGTAGATTTTTTGATGATGGCCATTCTGACTGGTGTGAGATGATATCTCATTGTAGTTTTTGGTTTTTTTTTGCGGTACGCGGGCCTCTCACTGCTGTGGCCTCTCCCGTTGCGGAGCACAGGCTCCGGACGCACAGGCTCAGCGGCCATGGCTCACGGGCCTAGCCGCTCCACGGCATGTGGGATCTTCCCGGACCGGGACACGAACCCGTGTCCCCTGCATCGGCAGGCGGACTCTCAAACACTGCCCCACCACGGAAGCCCCTCATTGTAGTTCTGATTTGCATTTCCCTAATGATTAATGATGTTGAGCATTCTTCCATGTGTCTGGTTGGCAAACTGTATATCCTCTTTGGAGAAATGTCTATATAGGTCTTCTGCCCGTTTTTGGATTGGGTTGTTTGTTTTTTTAATGTTGAGCTGCATGAGCTGCTTGTAAATTTTGGAGATTAATCCTTTGTCAGTTGCTTCATTTACAAATATTTTCTCCTATTCTGAGGGTTGTCTTTTTGTCTTGTTTATGGTTTCCTTTGCTGTGCAAAAGTTTTGAAGTTTCATTAGGTCCCACTTGTTTATTTTTGTTTTTATTTCCATTTCTCTAGGAGGTGGGTCAAAAAGGATCTTGCTGTGACTTATGTCATAGAGTGTTCTGCCTATGTTTTCCTCTAAGAGTTTGAGGGTGTCTAGCCTTACATTTAAGTCTTTAATCGATTTTGAGTTTATTTTTGTGTATGGTGTTAGGGAGTGGTCTAATTTCATTCTTTTACATGAAGCTGTCCAGTTTTCCCAGCACTACTTATTGAAGAGGCTGCCTTTTCTCCACTGTATATTCCTGCCTCCTTTATCAAAGATAAGGTGAGCATATGTGCGTGGGTTTATCTCTGGGCTCTCTATCCTGTTCCATTGATCTATCTTTCTGTTTCTGTGCCAGTACCATACTGTTTTGATTACTGTAGCTTTGTAGTATAGTCTAAAGTCAGGGAACCTGATTCCACCAGCTCCATTTTTCGTTCTCAAGATTGCTTTGGCTATTCAGGGTCTTTTGTGTTTCCATACAAATTGTGAAATTTTTTGTTCTAGTTCTGTGAAAAATGCCAGTCGTAGTTTGATAGGGATTGCATTGAATCTGTAGATTGCTTTGGGTAGTAGAGTCATTTTCACAATGTTGATTCTTCCAATCCAAGAACATGGTATATCTCTCCATCTATTTGTATCATCTTTAATTTCTTTCATCAGTGTCTTATAACTTTCTGCATACAGGTCTTTTGCCTCCTTAGGTAGGTTTATTCCTAGATATTTTATTCTTTTTGTTGCAATGGTAAATGGGAGTGTTTTCTTAATTTCACTTTCATATTTTTCATCATTAGTGTATAGGAATGCAAGAGATTTCTGTGCATTCATTTTGTATCCTGCAACTTTACCAAATTCATTGATTAGCTCTAGTAGTTTTCTGGTAGCATCTTTAGGATTCTCTATGTATAGTATCATGTCATCTGCAAACAGTGACAGCTTTACCTCTTCTTTTCCGATTTGGATTCCTTTTCTTCTCTGATTGCTGTGGCTAAAACTTCCAAAACTATGTTGAATAAGAGTGGTGAGAGTGGGCAACCTTGTCTTGTTCCTGATCTTAGTGGAAATGCTTTCAGTTTTTCACCATTGAGGACGATGTTGGCTGTGGGCTTGTCATATATGGCCGTTATTATGTTGAGGAAAGTTCCCTCTATGCCTACTTTCTGGAGGGTTTTTATCATAAATGGGTGTTGAATATTGTCGAAAGCTTTCTCTGCATCTATTGAGATGATCATATGGTTTTTCTCCTTCAATTTGTTCATATGGTGTATCATGTTGATTGATTTGCGTATATTGAAGAATCCTTGCATTCTTGGGATAAACCCCACTTGATCTTAGTGTATGATCCTTTTAATGTGCTGTTGGATTCTGTTTGCTAGTGTTTTGTTGAGGATTTTTGCATCTATGTTCATCAGTGATATCGGCCTGTAGTTTTCTTTCTTTGTGACACCTTTGTCTGGTTTTGCTATCAGAGTGATGGTGCCCTCGTGGAATGAGTCTGAGAAGGATGGGTGTTATCTCTTCTCTAAATGTTTGATAGAATTCACCTGTGAAGCCATCTGGTCCTGGGCTTTTGTTTGAAGATTTTTAATCACAGTTTCAATTTCAGTGTTTGTGATTGGTCTGTTCATATTTTCTATTTCTTCCTGGTTCAGTCTCGGAAGGTTGTGCATTTCTAAGAATTTGTCCGTTTCTTCCACGTTGTCCATTTTATTGGCATACAGTTGCTTGTAGTAATCTCTCATGATCCTTTGTATTTCTGCAGTGTCAGTTGTTCCTTCTCCTTTTTCATTTCTAATTCTATTGATTTGAGTCTTCTCCCTTTTTTTCTTGATGAGTCTGGCTAATGGTTTATAAATTTTGTTTGTCTTCTCAAAGAACCAGCTTTTAGTTTTATTGATCTTTGCTATCATTTCCTTCATTTCTTTTTCATTTATTTCTGATCTGATCTTTATGATTTCTTTCCTTCTGCTAACTTTGGGTTTTTTTTGTTCTTCTTCCTCTAATTGCTTTAGGTGTTAGGTTAGGTTGTTTATTTGAGATGTTTCTTGTTTCTTATGGTAGGATTGTATTGCTATAAACTTCCCTCTTAGAATTGCTTTTGCTGCATCCCATAGGTTTTGGGTTGTCGTGTTTTCATTGTCATTTGTTTCTAGGTATTTTTTGATTTCCTCTTTGGTTTCTTCAGTGATCTCTTGGTTATTAAGTAGTGTGTTGTTTAGCCTCCATGTGTTTGTATTTCTTACAGATTTTTTCCTGTAATTGATGCCTGGTCCATAGCACTGTGGTCAGAAAAGACACTTGATATGATTTCAATTTTCTTAAATTTACCAAGGCTTCATTTGTGACCCAACATAGGATCTGTCCTGGAGAATGTTCCATGAGCACTTGAGAAGAATGTGTATTCTGTTGTTTTTGGATGGAATGTCCTATAAATATCAATTAAGTCCATCTTATTTAATGTGTCATTTAAAGCTTGTGTTTGCTTATTTATTTTCATTTTGGATGATCTGTCCATTGGTGAAAGTGGGGTGTTAAAGTCCCCTACTATGATTGTGTTTCTATCGATTTCCCCTTTTATGGCTGTTACTATTTGCCTTATGTATTGAGGTGCTCCTATGTTGGGTGCAAAAATATTTACAATTTTTGTATCTTCTTCTTGGATTGATCCCTTGATCCACGTCTTCTTTATCCATTCATCTTTTGATGGATACTTACGTTGCTTCCATATCTTGGGAATTGTAAGATATATTTTAAAGAACAAATAAGAAAGATATAATGATATAAAAAGTGCCTTAAAAGTGTTTGACAAATTCGGTCACCGAAGTAGTTCAAAATCTCTGAAATCTGTGTAAGTTCTGAAAATGGATACTGGGATGGTTGTACAACATTGTGAATGGACTTAACACCCTTGAATTGGACCCTTAAAAATGGTTAAAAATGGCAAATTTGATGTTATGTATATTTTACCAACAACAGAAAAGTTCATACGTATCTTTCTTCTGAGTGTAAAAAAAAAAAAAGTAACCTCCATGTCTGAATTACCACAAACTCTTTATTAATCATATTTTTCACTGTCACCTTGCCCTATCCTCTAATAGAATGAATTTCTCCCCAAGAGTAGTTGCAGCTTCAAAATGGCTCTAGAAATCAGAAAATTGTCATCACTCCACAGGCAGAAAAAAAAACTGGAATTGGCTTGATTACCAAAGCCCTGGTGCAAAGCAGCGAGGCGATTTTCAGTGACAACTGCCATCGACGGAGCTGATGTTAAAACAGAGGGCAGGCAAGACAAACCCCCGTGGTTCTAACTGCAAAAACTGGAAATCTGAGCAGTCGGCATTAGCTTTAAAAACTGAACCATTTTGGAAAGTATTAGAAGGCTTGGAAGAGAAGTCACAAGCTATAAATAAAAGCAGTGGTGAGTTAAAGAGATAATTAGATTGGTGAAAACAAACAGTGGAAAATTGAAAAAGAAGCCTTTCACCAACAATGACATCTTCAAACATATTTGCAGTATACAAAATACAAAGGAAAGAAAAAAGAAGAATGGGATTCCTCTGATATAAGAAATTGGAGAAAGGGCAGACTGGCTAAATAGCTCCCAATCTTCCTCTTTTTTTTCAAAGAAAGCAGCAAAATGAGGGTGGATTAGCTTTTCTTTGTGTTAAGTAGGGAAAGAAAATGCTGATGACAATGAAAGCATGCGAAAAGAGACCCAATACCACTGAAACAGACAAGCTATTACCACAGGAGAACTAAAATCTAAGAGAAGTATTTTTAAACTATTAAGCCAGTAAGACTGGCAGTTTGATTTCATACACTCATGTTTGCAAAAATATACGAAATCAATTTTATTTTCACCTACTTGGATCTTCTAATTTAATAAGATCTCACTGATTTTTTTTCGGTACGCGGACCTCTCACCGTCGTGGCCTCTCCCGTTGCAGAGCACAGGCTCCGGACACGCAGGCTCAGCGGCCGTGGCTCATGGGCCCAGCCGCTCCGCGGCATGTGGGATCTTCCCGGACCGGGGCACGAACCCGTGTCCCCTGCATCGGCAGGCGGACTCTCAACCACTGTGCCACCAGGGAAGCCCAGATCTCGTTGACTTTAAATGAGATTAGAAAATTAACAAAAACTAGCTGATATTTGATTTGCTTGCATTAAATTATCCAATATTGTTATTAAAGAACAATGGACTAGACAAGCAGCGGCAAAGTGCATCCTTCTTTAACTAATCTAGCACTTTCTTAATCAAGTTGGCTTTGAAATAATCCTGGGACACCAGAGATATACGTAAACAGATACAGAGGGTATACAATATAACCTGGTCAAGTGTAATATATTCTTCTTATAAACTGAATCCCAAATTATACCGTTAAGATCTGACAATAGGGAAAATCTAAGTGTGTGCCAGAGAGAATTGGTGGGAAACACACAGAAAAGGCAAGAGGTACAGAGACAGCACCTGGGAAGGGCACTGGATGCACTGAGCCCAGGGGTCGAGTTCCATGATGCTGAACCAACAGATGTCAGCAAAAGACAGGGGTGTTTCTATTTGTTGGCTGAGTTTGGCTCTGTTTTTCTGTATGGTCAGGTGTTTTTGGAGGGAGAAGCAAGAAGGGAGAAGATACTAGATGAAGACAGCTAGAATTTTGCTAGCCCCATACCCCCCCAAAAAAACCCAAAAAATTCAAAAACGAAGAAAAAGAATTGTACGCAATCTTTAGACATCTTTAATGCTAAATTTTAAGTTGAGAGTGTGACTTGGGTGGTCAAAACCTTGGCCTCTGGGGTCAGAGGGCCTGGATTAAGATCTTGACTTCAGCACCTGCTAGGTGTGAGATCCTGACTAAGTTACGTGTGTGCCTGATGGCTTGGGTTCTGCCTCTGTCAGTGCAGACAGTGACAGGTCCCATGCCATCAGGGCAGGGTAAGAACAAATGAGTTTGTGGGGAAGCTCACGTTTCCATGGATCAGATGTAAGCCACGTGTGAAAGAAGGTTCCGTCCAAGAGGACAACTTGGAAGGAAAAACGGAACCTCAATGGAAAAAGGATGGAACCTGCTTTCCTAAGGGTGGAGGAGGAAGCCATAAGTGACAATGCAGAAACAGAGATGCAATTACTGCCATGCAGAGAATCGTTGGTGAGAACGCTCCGGCAATTAGGGATGGATATGTGTACGGGAATCTTCAAAGAAACCCCAAAAGCAACCATGAGAGGAAAAGCCTGCTTGAAACACCTGCCAATTCCAGAAAGTGCCGATACCAGCTCATGACAGTTCTGGTCAAGTAAACACATTCATACCTCCTCCCCTCTCCCCCTGGGGCCCTCCAACCCTGGAGAAGGCAGAAACTGGCCAGTAAGATGAGGAAGGAGCCAGAGGTTGGCCACCTCCCTTTCATGACCGTGAGCTGCGCTGCATGTAGCAAGCCCCAGAAACCAAGGTCAGTTTCAGCAATTGCACTGGGATGGATACTTTAATTAGTGATGTGCAGCTGAGTTTTGCGACTTACAGGGGCTGTAGGACCTTCTATTACTGAATAGGTACCAGAAAGTCAGTAGGGCCTTCCAGGATTTTCATCCACCACAGAACCAGCCCCACTGAGTAAATCTAAAGAGACAACAGAAGACAAAAATAAAGTTACTTTTAGGATGACAACACACAGATCATGCTCATTTAACAGTGGTGAAATGTTTCAAGGTGCAGAGTTAAAAATGATTGTGTCCCTTGGGTGTTTACTAAATGCTAGAGACTGGGCTCTACACTTTCCAGGCAACATCCCATTTGACCTTCACAACAACCCTATGCGGGGGGGGGGGGGGGGCAACGGGGAGGGGAACCGTCATCATTCCCATTTTACAGAAAACTGATAACTTGCCCAAAGTCGTGTTAATTAGTGGCAGATGTGGAGTTTCAAGCAATGATGTCAGTTCTCTGCTTCTCCTCCTTCTTTGGTGATGACTTAAGTAATATAATAAAAATAATCATTCTCATTTATTTGGGATTTACCCTGTGATTTATGCGGATTAGCTCGAATTCCTCTCCATAAAAGCCCCCTTTGACTGCCCACACTTTACTGATGCAGAAACCTAGGTAGAGGGAGTGGTAACCCAAGATTATCTACCCTGCAAAGGCTAAACAGGGAGTCGAACCCAGACAGTTGGGCTCCAAAGGCCAAGTTCTGAAGTAGTGTGATCTACCAACGTCTCTGAAAGTCCTTTATAAACTATAAGTGCTCCATGAATGTCAAAAGGGACCATGATTACTATTATTACAGCTCGGCCATATGCGAAGGGTGGGACTTGGACTGACCTACAATAACAGGGAGGACAGACACATCAGACAAAGGCAAGAGCAAAGGCCCAGAGGCAGGAGTCAACATGGCAGGTTCTAGAAGCAGCAAGGCCAGGAGCTGCTCTCACAGTGGAACTCATTCACAGGGGCAGCCAAGAGAGTGAATCAAGCAGAGAAGAAACAGTAAATCCATGAAACAACTGTTCGCACTTGTAGGCCTGCTTGCCTCCTAGGACACCCTCATCACTCACGTAAAGAAGAAATGGAGCAAAAACCAACCCAGAGACCTCGGGAGGAAAGCGGGGATCTGCAGCTGCTGAGATGCCGAGCGAGCTCTGCGCGTGGGCGCCGCACATCTTCCTCTGACCCGTCAGGAAGGCTTCCCTCTTGTAAGGCGCAGTGGGTGTTGTCGTTATTATTACCCTCCTGTTTCTCTGTCTGACCTCATGCAGTGAATTGAAAACGGGTTAGCCTGGTGGAAAAAGAATTTGTACTCATCTCTGAGGACCAATCTGGATTTGAATGTGCCCGCGCTGAGAAGCTCAAGGGAAGTGGAATTTGTTCAGCATATCTGAAAAGGGGTCTGTAGCACAAGACATATATTTTTGTCTTGTGAGGGATATTCTTAAGGTCAGGTGGCTTAGATTCCTCAGGGTCCAGCTCAGTCTATGCCTGTCAGTATTGAGCAGCAAGTAAATATTAGTTTAACGTTGGTTGGTTGGTTGGTTGCTTGATTACTTGGTTGGTTGATGAATGAATGAATGAATGAATGAATGAAACGATCAGTGCAGAAGAAAAAATACAGACTTTAAGATCAGGCCCACTTAGGCATGGATCCCGCTCAACCACCAACTTCCTGTGTGACTTTGACCAAGTCACGCAAGGTCTCTGAGCCTGTTAATTGATTTGTAAAAGGGAATAATATTAGCTACAGTGATGGACTTGTATTCTCTGCCTTATTTTGTTCCTTCCAGCCTCCATTTATTTTACTTCCTGTAACACACTGGTTTTGGTTTGGTGACCCATCCCTCTCCCACCCTTGGTACTCTGGTCATTTGGGTAGATCTAACCATACCCATAGCCCCAGGAGTGAACATATAACCTTAGGCCAGGCCAACTGGTGTGTTCCATTCCTATGGAGAAAGTAACTGCCTCAGGGAGAGGACCATGACCATGACTCAAGCCAGGCTAATCACAGCTGTATTAGTCACGGGTCTCCAGAGAAACAGAACCAAGAGGGGGGGATATATACATAGAGAAAGAGAGAAATACACACTGATAGAGACATAGAAATAGACATAGATGGTAGAGACAGAGAAAGAGATGGAGACAGAGGTGGACAGAGACGTGGAGATGGAAATGGAGATTGAGATGGAGACGGAGACGGAGACAGAGATGGAGATGGAGACAGAGACAGAGGTAGAGAAGGAGGTAGAGATGGGGGTAGAGGTAGAGGTAGAGACAGAGACAGAGGTAGATTCAACTGATCAGACAAAGCCCACCGCATTATGGAGGGTAACCTACTTCACTCAAAACCTACAGATTTAAATGTTAATCACATCTTTAAAAATTTCTTCTTCCTGCTGTACTTGAGCCAGAAAGGATGTAAGAGCAGAAAACCCAGGGAAGTGGGTAAGAGGCTCAAAGGGAGGACAGGAGGCAAGGCACCACGGGGTTTCAACCTCAGGAAGCCAGTCGTCGGCCACGCAGACCTGACAGGCTCAGGAGTCGCTGTCCCAAACCAAATGGCCAAAGTCCCTGGAGAACGTCTGGTGATGCCAAGAAGTTAATCTCTCACATGGATTACTGAGCAGCCTTCTAACCGGTCTCTCCACCTTTGGGCCCAGACGGTCTGTTCCCAACACAAAAGCAAGAGTAATGATGTGAAAACATGGAGTCAATCATGATTCTCCATCAGAACTCTCCAACGTCTTCCCACCTCACTCAGAATAAAAGCCAGAGTCCTTACAGTGGTCTTCCAGCCCCTACGTGATCTTCCTCCTTTGCTGAAATCCATCAAGCCCTCTTCCACCTCAGGGCCTTTGCACCTGCTGATTCCTCTTCCCGGAATACTCTTCCCCCAAATATCTACCAGGTTTATTCTTTCACCTCTACTTTTCTCCACAGTTCTCTCATCTTCTCTCATAGTATGTAATTTAGTTATGTATACAATGTATCAGCTATACCATATCCCCAGTGCCTGGATCTGTGCCTGACACAGAGGCAAACAATAAATATTTGCTGGGGGAAATAATGAGTGATTACTGAATCCTGGCAAAGCTATATGGGGGTATGAAGGATATTGGCAGGTTTTGAGTAAAGGATTCGAGAAACAAACAAAACAGACAAAGCAGGGATAGCAAATGCTCATGTATCAGTCGTGCCAGTTGTCACGAGTTCAACTCGCCAGTGTGGAGACCAAGGTGCTTGTGTCAATAGAGAATCCCGACCCACACTGCAGGGGCACATCAGAGACACCTAATGCTTTTCAGAGAGGAAGCCCTACAGGAATGGGTGCGGGATGACGCTGATCAGGAGCGACGTGGATTAAAATAAGGAGCAAGTATTGACTAAGCAATACCCATGGGGAAAATGCACCTTGTAATGAAGGCATGCATATTTGGGGGTGGGGGTCAGTTCAGATTATTGCTAATAATAGAATGAATTTAATCAGCAAAACTAGACAAACATGACTCAGTCACCTAGATGTGTAGAGACTTAGGAATGATGCAGAGGAGGAGATTTTTAGAGTTGAGATATTCTTGTGTCCACGAGACAAAGTGAAGAGCTGAAGAACACGTGGCCCAGGTCTAGAGCTTCAGATAATAGGTCATGTACTGAGTGTATGCAACTGGGCATATACGGAGCCTAGTACCCGACTTCTTTTTTCTCCCAGGGGCGTGATCACAGCCAGTGTGATTAAGCCGAGCATCTGAAGACTGAGGTCTAGTTCTTGCACCGAGGTGTTGAAGAGCACCCAGCAGAAACAGCAAGCTGACAGTCTACTGAAGAAGCAGCCATCATCAGTACTAAGGCTGCAATCCAACTGAAGGCCAGGCCCCTGGCCTGGGAGGAGAAGGCTAACTTCTTTGACAGGATATCACTGCTGGACCCCAGGCTGAGCCTCACCAAGTAGGCTTGGCCCTGCAGAAACCAGACTTCTTCAAACCAGGATTTCTAACTCATCTTTTTTTTGTAATTGAAGTATAGTGGATTTACAATGCTGTGTTAGTTTCAGGTGTATAGCAAAGTGATTCAGTTATACATACATATACATGGTTTTTTTTTTTCAGATTCTTTTCCCTTACAGGTTATTACAAAATACTGAGTATGGTTCCCTGTGCTATATAACAGGTCCTTGTTGGTTATCTATTTTATATATAGTAGTGTGTATATGTTCATCTCAACCTCCTAATTTATCCCTTCCCACTTTCGCCTTTGTTAACCATAAGTTTGTTTTCTATGTCTGTGGGTCTATTTCTGTTTTGTATATAAGTTCATTTGTAGCATATTTTAGATTCCACATATAAGCGATACCATACAATACTGTCTTTCTCTGTCTGGCTTACTTCACTTAGTATGATAATTTCTAGGTCGATCCATGGAGCTGCAAATGGCATTGTTTCATTCTTTTTTATGGCTGAGTAATATTCCATTGTATATATACACCACATCTTCTTTATCCATTCCTCTGCTGATGGACATTTAGGTTGTTCCCATGTCTTGGCTATTGTAAATAGCGCTGTAATGAACACTGGGGTGCATGTATCTTTTCAAATTCTGGTTTTCTCCACATATATGCCGATCATATGGTAGCTCGAACTCATCTTTCATTCCTATAATATGCACAGGGCTAGGACTATGCCAGGAATTCAAAGATAAATGGCCATCAAGGAACATGAACTGGTGGAGAGATGTAACAAAAAGTAAGTGCATCCATTACCATGTCAGAGAAGAGAGTGGTAGACGAGGACAGAGGGCAAGTAATTTGGCTTATGGGCCTTGCAGAAGTCTTCTCCAAAGGAAGAGTTATCGGATCTGGGTTTTGAAGGATAAATAGGAGTTTGCCATTGGAGAAAAGGAGGAAGGGCATTCCATACAAAAGGAAGTGAATATGCAAAGGCAAAAGCTATAAATGAGTAGAAACTATCTGGAGACCAGTCAAGAAATTCAGTAGAAAGTGATTATGGGGTACGTGTGGTGAAAGCGGGTGGATTTTTGGACACAGCTGGAGATGAGGGGCCTAAGACTGTAAAGGCCTTATGTGCAGTGCTGAGGACTTTGGGGTTAATTTTGCACCTAACGAATAGCCAGAGGAGGTGTGCAAGCAGGCAGGTAAGATGACTGGATTGGTGTAAAAAGGGCTTTTCCCACTGAACCATCTAACAAACCCTGATGTTTTTTTAATGACAGAATCTGTGTCCTTTCAGCCACAGGACACTCTGCAGTGACGTGCTGCTATCTTTTACGGGAGGGCAAGAGGCAGGCAACAGCTGCTCATCCTGCAGACACATGCCAGTCGCACTCATTGTCCAGATCCATTCTCTAGAATCTTCAGTACTGACGTCGTGTGAGCTGGGGGCCCATAGCAAAACAATCCTCCAGTATATCAAACAGACAGCGTGACCAAGGTCTTCACAGAATAACAGAATGAAATGCGCTCCTGCTTCTGGAACCCTTGATGGATCAATCTGCCAGTTCACAATCTACACATAAACATGGTGGGTGCAACAGCAATGTAGCCACCAAGGCCCCTGCATAAATAACATCCTATTTCATCAGTGCTAAAAAAGAGATCCCTGGGATGCATAATCTTGAAGAAGAAAATAATAATGTCACCAGATTTTAAGCTACGAGCTGGGGCGTTATGCAGCAAAGGTTTCCGTGTCCCTGGAAATTCAGTGTTAGCCAAGAAAGGGGTGGTGGGTGAAAAGTACATTGCGATATGCAAACAGACTCTGCTGTCAGCCAACTGGCCCATCAGGAAGATGAATGCAAAGTTACACAACAAATAGATCAAGTAGGTATTGTGTGTGTGGAAGAGGCAGTCTTCTGTAATAACAACAAATGCTTGTGTGGTGCTGGCTGTGTGTCTGACACCGTTCTTGGCACTTCATGCATATTACATCATTTAATCCTCACAATGAGGTAGGAGGCTATCATCACCCTCACTTTACAGATGAGGAAATAGAGGCACAGAGAGGATAAGTCACTTGTCCAAGGTCACACAGCTCATAAGCAACAGAGCTGGAAGTGAAACCCAGTCTGGAAGTTTGGCTTTAGGGTTCATGGTCAAATCAATCATGGTCACAGCAAGGGAAGAGACTATATCTTGAAAGTGGGAGACCTGAGCTTGAACCTTAGTCCTTCTAATGCTCTAGCTCTAAGTCTTTGGGAGAGTTGCTTAATCTTTTGAACCTTGATTTTACCAACTGTGAAATGAAAATACTTGTAAAGCTTATCTCCGAAGGTCTTGAACCGACTGAGTGAGCCCCTGGTGCACAGGGGACAGCCAGTGGATCCTGGCTAACTCCCAAGCTGAGAAGCTATCCAAAGGGCTCTCGCTGTCGCTGCTCCTTCTAATTTAGGAGCTCACACAATGAGCATTAATCACTTCCCAAAGTGACTCCTTTAACCCGCTCACCTTGCCCTCCAATCATCCTGGATCAAACCTCTTCCTTATCTACACAATGACCATAACCAGTCCACAGTGTCAAAATCTTCAGATCCTGGGGTGTTCCTTGAAGAGTGGCTCCCTTCCCTAGGGCTCCCAAAACAAAAAGCCCTACAAGACTGATTTTTGAATGACAGTGCTCCCAGCGATAAAAACAATCACAACAGGTCTTTGAGTAATTTTTTTGGTCACTAGGATGCTCTGAGATTCATCAAAGACTTATTTAGCAGGGCTGGTTTAAAAGGCTGGACCGGCGCAGCGCGGGGCGCGCGGGCCGGCGGGCGGGGACAGTGGGGTGGCGGCCGCGCGGGCCGGGCGACGAGTGCGAAGCGGCGGCGGCGGCGGCGGCGGCGGCGTCCAGAGTGGCTTGAACTCGGGAACCTTTCGAGCCTTGAGTCGTGCAGCCGGTCTTCCGGGACGCCGGCTGCCTCCCAGAGGATCAATTTTGGCAAGCCGAGGGCCGGCGCTTTTTAGACTGGGTCTTTTTGCTTTCCACAGAAAAAGAAAGTTTGCAGGGTTTCACCGGAGCAAACGCTCTGGGTGGCTTGCGAAGGCACCACGTGACACCTGGACACGCAGCTAGAGGCCTGTCCAATGACTTGCGACTTGCGGTGTTCAAAAAAGGCTTTTGCACGATCACAAAGCTGCTCATCTTGAGGAGGAAAGAGCTACATTCAGAGGTTAGCTGCTGGTACAGCTTTGAGTCACTAGGAGGATTTCCAGTGCTAATCTGAAAAGTAGCTGAGGTGCAGCTACTACTGGTGGCCAGACTCATCCGGTGCCATCACCACTGTACTAAGATAGCAAGGTGTTGTGAGCAGCGCTTCTGCGCATAGCCCACGGAGCTGAGGCGTCAGTGCAGCCACTTCACGCCAGGAACTCTGGTTTGAAGGGCCTGGTGCGAGGCCACTGCTTGCAGTTCCCTGTGAGCGAGTGAAACCGGACTCAGCACACAGAAAAAGAAAACAAAAAGGTCGTATATCCAGTCACCTGCTCTCCACATCCAGATGAGATGTCCTGAAGGAAATTCAAGCTGAGCAAGTCCGAAGACGTGTGGATGAAAGGCTCTTCGTGCTCCAGCCCAGGAGGCAGGGCTCTGCCTCTGAGGTAGGAGAGCCAACTTCAGGACACTGATCAACAAGAGACCTCCCAGCTCCACATAATATTAAACGGTGGAAATCTCCCAGAGACCTCCATCTTAATACCAGCACCCAGCTTCACTCAACGACCAGCAAGCCACAGTGCTGGACAACCTATGCCAAACAACTAGCAAAACAGGAACACAACCCCACCCATTAGCAGAGAGGCTGCCTAAAATCATAACAAGGCCACAGACACCCCAAAACACACCACCAGACGTGAACCTGCCCACTAGAGAGACAAGATCCAGCCTCATCCAGCACAACACAGGCACTAGTCCCCTCCACCAGGAAGCCTACACAACCCGCTGAAACAACCTTAGCCACTGGAGACAGACATCAAAAACAACGGGAACTACGAACGTGCAGCCTGAAAAAGGAGACCCCAAACACAGTAAGATAAGCAAAATGAGAAGACAGAAAAACACACAGCAGATGAAGGAGCAAGATAAAAACCCACCAGACCTAACAAATGAAGAGGAAATAGGCAATCTACCTGAAAAAGAATTCAGAATAATGATAGTAAGGATGATCCGAAATCTTGGAAGTAGAATGGACAAAATGCAAGAAACAGTTAACAAGGACCTACAAGAACTAAAGATGAAACAAGCAACGATGAACAACGCAATAAATGAAATTAAAAGTACTCTAGATAGGATCAATAGCAGAATAACTGAGGCAGAAGAACGGATAAGTGACCTGGAAGATAAAGTAGTGGAAATAACTACTGCAGAGCAGAATAAAGAAAAAAGAATGAAAAGAACTGAGGACAGTCTCAGAGAGCTCTGGGACAACATTAAACGCACCAACATTCGAATTATAGGGGTTCCAGAAGAAGAAGAAAAAAAGAAAGGGACTGAGAAAATATTTGAAGAGATTATAGTTGAAAACTTCCCTAATATGGGAAAGGAAATAGTTAATCAAGTCCAGGAAGCACAGAGAGTCCCATACAGGATAAATACAAGGAGAAATACGCCAAGACACATATTAATCAAACTATCAAAAATTAAATACAAAGAAAGCATATTAAAAGCAGCAAGGGAAAAACAACAAATAACACACAAGGGAATCCCCATAAGGTTAACAGCTGATCTCTCAGCAGAAACCCTACAAGCCAGAAGGGAGTGGCAGGACATACTGAAAGTGATGAAGGAGAAAAACCTGCAACCAAGACTCCTCTACCCAGCAAGGATCTCATTCAGATTTGATGGAGAAATTAAAACCTTTACAGACAAGCAAAAGCTGAGAGAGTTCAGCACCACCAAACCAGCTTTACAACAAATGCTAAAGGAACTTCTCTAGACACGAAACACAAGAGAAGGAAATGACCTATAGTAGCGAACCCAAAACAATATATAAAATGGAAATAGGAACATACATATCGATAATTACCTTAAATGTAAATGGACTAAATGCTCCCACCAAAAGACACAGATTGGCTGAATGGATACAAAAACAAGACCCTTATATATGCTGTCTACAAGAGACCCACCTCAGACCTAGAGACACATACAGACTGAAAGTAAGGGGATGGAAAAAGATATTCCATGCAAATGGAAACCAAAAGAAAGCTGGAGTAGCAATTCTCATATCAGACAAAATAGACTTTAAAATAAGGACTATTAAAAGGGATAAAGAAGGACACTACATAATGATCAAGGGATCGATCCAAGAAGAAGATATAACAATTGTAAATATTTATGCACCCAACATAGGAGCACCTCAATACGTAAGGCAAATACTAACAGCCATAAAAGGGGAAATTGACAGTAACACATTCATAGTAGGGGACTTTAACACCCCACTTTCACCCATGGACAGACCATCCAAAATGAAAATAAATAAGGAAACACAAGCTTTAAATGATACATTAAACAAGATGGACTTAATTGATATTTATAGGACACTCCATCCAAAAACAACAGAATACACATTTTTCTCAAGTGCTCATGGAACATTCTCCAGGATAGATCATATCTTGGGTCACAAATCAAGCCTTGGTAAATTTAAGAAAATTGAAATTGTATCAAGTATCTTTTCTGACCACAACGCCATGAGACTAGATATCAATTACAGGAAAAGATCTGTAAAATATACAAACACATGGAGGCTAAACAATACACTACTTAATAATGAAGTGATCACTGAAGAAATCAAAGAGGAAATAAAAAAATACCTAGAAACGAATGACAATGGAGACACAACGACCCAAAACCTATGGGATGCAGCAAAAGCAGTTCTAAGGGGGAAGTTTATAGCAATACAAGCCCACCTTAAGAAGCAGGAAACATCTCGAATAAACAACCTAACCTTGCACCTCAAGCAATTAGAGAAAGAAGAACAAAAAAGCCCCAAAGCTAGCAGAAGGAAAGAAATCATAAAAATCAGATCAGAAATAAATGAAAAAGAAATGAAGGAAACGATAGCAAAGATCAATAAAACTAAAAGCTGGTTCTTTGAGAAGATAAACAAAATAGATAAACCACTAGCCAGACTCATCAAGAAAAAAAGGGAGAAGACTCAAATCAATAGAATTAGAAATGAGAAAGGAGAAATAACAACTGACACTGCAGAAATAAAAAAAATCATGAGAGATTACTACAAGCAACTCTATGCCAATAAAATGGACAATCTGGAAGAAATGGACAAATTCTTAGAAATGCGTAACCTGCCAAGACTGAATCAGGAAGAAATAGAAAATATGAACAGACCAATCACAAGCACTGAAATTGAAACTGTGATTAAAAATCTTCCAACAAACAAAAGCCCAGGACCAGATGGCTTCACAGGTGAATTCTATCAAACGTTTAGAGAAGAGCTAACACCTATCCTTCTCGAAGTCTTCCAAAATATAGCAGAGGGAGGAACACTCCCAAATTCCTTCTACGAGGCCACCATCACCTTGATACCAAAACCAGACAAGGATGTCACAAAGAAAGAAAACTACAGGCCAATATCACTGATGAACATAGATGCAAAAATCCTCAACAAAATACTAGCAAACAGAATCCAACAGCACATTAAAAGGATCATACACCATGATCAAGTGGGGTTTATTCCAGGAATGCAAGGATTCTTCGATATACGCAAATCTATCAATGTGATAAACCATATTAACAAATTGAAGGAGAAAAACCATATGATCATCTCAATAGATGCAGAGAAAGCTTTCGACAAAATTCAACACCCATTTATGATAAAAATCCTCCAGAAAGTAGGCAAAGAGGGAACTTTCCTCAACATAATAAAGGCCATATATGACAAGCCCACAGCAAACATCATCCTCAATGGTGAAAAACTGAAAGCATTTCCACTAAGATCAGGAACAAGACAAGGTTGCCCACTCTCACCACTCTTATTCAACATAGTTTTGGAAGTTTTAGCCACAGCAATCAGAGAAGAAAAGGAAATAAAAGGAATCCACATCGGAAAAGAAGAAGTAAAGCTGTCACTGTTTGCAGATGACATGATACTATACATAGAGAATCCTAAAGATGCTACCAGAAAACTACTAGAGCTAATCAATGAATTTGGTAAAGTAGCAGGATACAAAATTAATGCACAGAAATCTCTGGCATTCCTATATACTAATGATGA
Source organism: Phocoena sinus (assembly GCF_008692025.1). NCBI lineage: Eukaryota > Metazoa > Chordata > Mammalia > Artiodactyla > Phocoenidae > Phocoena > Phocoena sinus. The sequence goes on along the minus strand of NC_045777.1, from coordinate 69,417,266 downwards.
AAAATCTGAAAGTGAAATCAAGAAAACACTCCCATTTACCATTGCAACATAAAGAATAAAATATCTAGGAATAAACCTACCTAAGGATACGAAAGACCTGTATGCAGAAAATTATAAGACACTGATGAAAGAAATTAAAGATGATACAAATAGATGGAGAGATATACCATGTTCTTGGATGGGAAGAATCAACATTGTGAAAATGACTCTACTACCCAAAGCAATCTACAGATTCAATGCAATCCCTATCAAACTACCACTGGCATTTTTTCACAGAACTAGAACAAAAAATTTCGCAATTTGTATGGAAACACAAAAGACCCCGAATAGCCAAAGCAATCTTGAGAACGAAAAAAGGAGCTGGAGGAATCAGGCTCCCTGACTTCAGACTATACTACAAAGCAACAGTAATCAAGACAGTATGGTACTGGCACAAAAACAGAAAGATAGATCAGTGGAACAGGACAGAAAGCCCAGAGATAAACCCACGCACATATGGACACCTTATCTTTGATAAAGGAGGCAGGAATGTACAGTGGAGAAAGGACAGCCTCTTCAATAAATGGTGCTGGGAAAACTGGACAGGTACATGTAAAAGTATGAGATTAGATCACTCCCTAACACCATACACAAAAATAAGCTCAAAATGGATTAAAGACCTAAATGTAAGGCCAGAAACTATCAAACTCTTAGAGGAAAACATAGGCAGAACACTCTATGACATAAATCACAGCAAGATCCTTTCTGACCCACCTCCTAGAGTAATGGAAATAAAAACAAAAATAAACAAATGGGACCTAATGAAACTTCAAAGCTTTTGCACAGCAAAGGAAACCATAATCAAGACCAAAAGACAACCCTCAGAATGGGAGAAAACATTTGCAAATGAAGCAACTGACAAAGGATTAATCTCCAAAATTTACAAGCAGCTCATGCAGCTCAATAACAAAAAAACAAACAACCCCATCCAAAAATGGGCAGAAGACCTAAACAGACATTTCTCCAAAGAAGATATACAGAATGCCAACAAACACATGAAAGAATGCTCAACATCATTAATCATTAGAGAAATGCAAATCAAAACTACAATGAGATATCATCTCACACCAGTCAGAATGGCCATCATCAAAAAATCTAGAAACAATAAATGCTGGAGAGGGTGTGGAGAAAAGGGGACACTCTTGCACTGCTGGTGGGAATGTGAATTGGTTCAGCCACTATGGAGAACAGTATGGAGGTTCCTTAAAAAACTACAAATAGAATTACCATATGACCCAGCAATCCCACTACTGGGCATATACCCTGAGAAAACCAAAATTCAAAAAGAGTCATGTACCAAAATGTTCATTGCAGCTCTATTTACAATAGCCTGGAGATGGAAAGAACCTAAGCGCCCATCATCGGACGAATGGATAAAGAAGATGTGGCACATATACACAATGGAATATTACTCAGCCTTAAAAAGAAATGAAATTGAGATATTTGTAATGAGATGGATAGACCTAGAGTCTGTCATACAGAGTGAAGTAAGTCAGAAAGACAAAGACAAATACCGTATGCTAACACATATATATGGAATTTAAGGGGAAAAAATGTCATGAAGAACCTAGGGATAAGACAGGAATAGAGGCGCAGACCTACTGGAGAATGGACTTGAGGATATGGGGAGGGGGAAGGGTGAGTTTTGACAGGGCGAGAGAGAGTCATGGACATATACACACTAACAAACGTAGTAAGGTAGATAGTTAGGGGGAAGCAGCCGCAAGGCACAGGGATATAAGCTCGGGGCTTTGGGACAGCCTGGAGGGGTGGGAGGGGGAGAGTGGGAGGGAGGGAGACGCAAGAGGGAAGACACATGGGAGCACATGTATATGTATAGCTGATTCACTTTGTTATAAATCAGAAACTAACACACCATTGTAAAGCAATTATACCCCAATAAAGATGTTAAAAAAAAAAAAAAAAAAAAAAAAGGCTGGACCACTCAACTTTGAAGTCAACACAAAACTTTTTTTCCAGACTGCCAGTATTTCCAAGACATTTTCAGTATGTCAGCTTGCAAATATCTCCACGTTTATAAATAAGTTCGTATTTTCAAATTCAGCAATATGTATCAGGCTTTTATTAAGTGCCCACTACCATGCTAAGTCCTCAAACTAAGAGGATTAATAAGATATGGCCCCTGTCTTCAAGGAGCTTTTAATCTGTTAGGGAGACAAATTCACAACCAAGGTCAATTCCATGTTTTAAGTGTTCTGGGGTATTATAAACAAGATGCTATGGGGCTGCACCAGGAGCATTTCTTTCTACCTTGGGGAGGGGCCAGGTCATGGTGATAAGATGTAAAAGATCACCAAAGCTCAGCGGTAAAAAACATGAAGATACTGCAGCTAAGGAGTGTGGAAGGCAGCTTGGACCAAATAGAGACATTTTCGAACGTTTGCAGAGATCCTGTCTGGGAACAGAACTGGGGAAATGTGGGCAGATGCGGAAACTGACAGTTCTCCGTGTGACATTTAGTTGCCCTACACCACATGCAAGTAGCTGTACAATGTATATACTTCTGGTATGTGGCGTGTATAGATATCCAGCCTCTTCTTTTTCCTGATGGAGAGTCTCAATTCTTACTCCTTCTGGTCCCCGAAGTTTCATAAGGGTCTCTTCGATATCTTGTAGGTATCAGATCTACCTGCCTTAAGGAGCTGAGCATAGCATCTCTGCCCTGGGTCTGCCGACTGCTTACCTGCCACCTCCGTTTCCCTGTCCCCTGACGTCATAGCCACCTTTGATTCCCAGGCTTACATTAGACTTGTAACATTGCAGGTGTGAAACTGAAATGTCAAATTTTTCTCACTCTCTCTCCAAAAGAATGGTGAGACAGTTAGAAACGATGAATTCCTCAGACTGAAATGTCTCTCACTTTTCAAAGACTCTTTCTAGAATTCCAAAGACACTGGGCCTCCCCGGGCTCCACTGACTTTCACAGTTTACATTTCCATGTTTCTATTAAAAGGTTGAGCTTTTGGATAAAAGTCTGCAAGAAGACAAAGTAACTAGTATTTGCTCAATCTCTATTATGTGCCTGAAACACACTAAATATTTTCCACCCATTAAAACCCTACAAGGTAAGTATGATGATCTAAGTAATAGAGATGACAAAAGTGAGGATCAGAGAGGCTCAGTAACTCACCCAGGATCACACAGCTCAAATACAGAATTCAGACCAAAACAGTTGACTCCAAAGCCTAGGTCCTTTGTCCTTTGCACTATAACCCCCGGTAAGATGATACCTAAATGGCCTAGCAGTGCTGTATTCTGAGTGATATGTATATGACACTGAGCAGATAATCTTTTCTTCAAGGTCTAGTTTAAGATAATGGCTTAGGCACCTAAGCTAATCTTGACTGTGATAAGAGAAACCCAACTACCATCCTGCAGTATCTGTCATGATAAGAATATTCTAGAACAGGGATCGGCAAGCTACAGCCCATGTGCCACATCTAGCCTACTGCCGTGTTTTGTCAACAGTTTCATTTTACGCTACAACAGCAGAGTTGAGTAGTTGTGACAGAGACTACACAGCCTGCAAAGCCTAGAATACTTACTATCTGTCCCTTTACAGAAAAAGCTTATCAACCCCCAGGCTAGAAACAACATTCCATCTTCCACTATATGCTATTTGAAGCCAGAAGATAACAAAGAGGTGGGAGAGAGAGCAAAATGATGAGAAACCATCATTAAAAATGTACTGAGTACTGTGATGGTTAATTTCACGTGCCAACTCGCCTGGGCAAAGGAAGGCCCAGACAGCTGGTAAAACATTATTTCTGGATATATCTGTTTCTGGAACAGACTGAATCAGAGCTTGAGTAAAGAAGATCCCCCTCATCGAAGTGGACGGGCATCATCCAATCAGCTGATGGCCCGAAGAGAATAAGAAGGTTAGAGGAAGGGCGAATTCTCTCTTTCTTCTTGAGGTGGGACATCGTCTTCTCCTGCCCTGAGACATCAGAGCTCCTGGTTCCAGGGCCTTCGGACTCAGCCTGAATTATACCACCGGCTTTCTTGGTTCTCCACCTTGCAGATGGCAGATCCCGGGACTTCCTGGTCTCCATAACCACGTGTGAACTAAAAATGCCACCTGCCATATCAGTAGACAAAGGATGGTGCAGCCATCAAGCCATCACATGACAGGCGCCCTGACAGTGCACCCCGAGGAGACTCAAGGTGAAAAGCACAGGACACTGGCCCCAGAGAGCTGAAGTGTATATCAAATGAATGATTTCAATCAGCCCAGACTTTGCATCTTCCCATACACAGAAAAGCTCTAAATTCCTTAACTTGAGATATCTGGTTTTCTTTAACTAACAGTAGTCTTTTGATGTTCCAACTACCTGGTCTTTGTTGCAAAAACTCCTACATATCCTGGTTCCCTCCCTCCTCCACCGCCCTTGTCTCTTCAGAGTAGTCTCTCAGAGCTCTGTGAGATGCTGTGTCCCACTCTTATGTCCTCAGTTTTGTCTGCTAAATAAAACATAACTCTCAGCTTTTAAGTTGTGCATTTTTTTCAGCTGACACACATAAGCCAGTTCTTATTATAAATCTCCCCTTATATGCATCTATGAATATCGTTTTGGTTCTGTTTATTTGGAAAGCCCTAATACAAGCAACCTATCGTAAGTACTCAATATGACTGTTACTGTCCTCCAGGCTGGGCACCAGCAAGAGAAGGACTCATTTACTCACTCAACAAACATTTATTTAGTACCTACTATGTACCAGACATTGGAGCAGGTGCTGGGGAGACAGTGATAAACATAAACTGCATATTCTAGTGAGATACATACCTCATAATCTCCGCCTCCAAGAATTTACAACTGCATTGATACATAAATTATGACAACACTATGTAAGGAGGCTAGTAAGAGAGTCTAAAGACACTGGGCTTCCCTGGGAGGAAGGAGGAAGAAGCAACTAGTTTTTTTCCCTAGAACATGAGGAAAGCTTTTTGGGGTGACATCTGAACCAGAGCTAAAGCATAGTTTGCCAAGCGGAGAAGAGGAGGAAAGGTGTACCAAGAGGAGAGAAGAGGATGTGCAAAGGTCCTGAGGTAGGAAATCACTTTGCATGTTAAACCAACAGCGAGGAGCCATCCTGGGGCTGGAGCAGAGGGCACTAAATGGTGGGAGAGCAGAGAAGGAAGCTGCAACATCATGGGCTGGACAGTAGATTCTGCAGACAGGCTCCACAAGTTCAATCCCAACCCTATCCATCCTGGTTCAAATTCTGGCTATAGGATCATGGTCAGTGACTTCCATACCCAGCTCTCAAAGTCACTGTGAGGGCCAACATGAAAATGCATTTAAAGCACTTAGCACCATCCCCGGTACACCAACAGCACTGAATTTTCACTTCTTTGTTAATATCATCTTATGGGGCTGATCCGAAACGTCCGGCAAACTAACCATGCTTCATAAATTGCAGCACTCAGCCTCCACTGATCTTCAACTAATGGAGAGAAAAGTATCAGGAAACACATAGCCAGATGAAATGTATCAACATCGGCTATAGTACAGCAATGTGTTCCACTTAAGAGAATAGGTGGAGCTCAAATCCAAACACCGCCATCCACGCTGTGTGGCCTGAGAGAGGTTACCTAACCTCTCTGTGCCCTGGTCGCTTGATCTGTAAACTAGGGATGATAATAGAACCAACCCCCTAGAGAGTTGTGAGGATTACAGGAGATGATCATGGAAAGCACACAGCACAATGTCGGGATGTAAGGAGCGATCAATAATTGTTAGCTATTCACTTATCACCTTCAAGGCCATCATTATGCGAGCGAAACAAGTATACGTTTTCTTTCTTACACTCTAGGAAGCCCTGATGGAGGAGCAAAAGCTTTTACTCATCTCTTGGGAAAACCACTTTAGATTCCAGACATCTCTAGTAAAAGCAAAGAATATTCACCGGGTGGGAGGCAACTATGAATCCTGAAATTTCTAAGTTTCATTTTAATGGTCAACACTCTGTCCCATCATCTTTACTGGAAACTCCACTAGGTTAACAATCAAACAGTACTTCCTTGTCTGCGTTTCACGTTTAGAAGTGAGGCACAGGAAGAAAAAAAAAAACCTTGGAGTGACCACAAAAATATGGCAATGGAACTAGAAGGGAGAAGCAGGGGCAGGACAGAGTCTGCATGGGAAGGACTGAGGAGAGGAGAAAAAATTCCACCTGTGACTGCATTTGCCATCTTCTCCCCCCACCCACCCCCAACAGTTGTCAACAACCTTGTAAATATCAGGTTAGCCCCCAGGCTGGTGAGGAATGACCGCAGATGGCCCCTTTCATGATCTAGGAGTGGAATCAATTAAACTATTGTTTGCTTGTTGTAAAAATATAATCCAGCCCGCACCTCAAGCATCAACAGTTAAATATGTGCTTATTTAAAAATCAATCTAAAAGTCAAGGTTTCCTTTTCAAATCCTTTCCATAGGAGGGCAGTGACGGCGGAAAGGAGGGATAAAGCTTTGAGTGGTACCACCTGCTGAACGCGCGCATTCAAGGAGACGGCTGCAGATTTCAGAGCATCACTAATGGAAAATGATTGTGAGAGGCAAACGATGGGTAAAATGCCAAGATCACCAGCCACTCAAGGGGCCTGCCATAAGCCAGAAGATGCCCAGTCCTCCCTGCATCAAATAGCAAAAGGTCGCGTCGTCAAGCCTGAGAGCCAGGGCTGAAGACTGCAGAGATGGCTGCAGAGGAAGCGGAAAGCCTGAAACAGACGTGAGAAGGATCAAACCAGCATGACACGTGTACATGTGTGCACACACAGAATGCAGGTGTGTGCCCACACATACGCACACACGCACTCAAACCCAGACAGAGACACACACACACACACACACATCTTACACCAGATGCAGGTAAAAAGGAAATGAGTTTTGAAGCAGGAAGATCCCAGCAGGACTCACTGTGCCCCTGGGAGTCATCTCCTGCTTGGGAAGAGGTAGCGCTCTGATTCTTGCTGCCAATCCACAAGGACACCGGGTGAGAAGGAATGCCCCTTCTGTGTTCTGGCCCAACACAGATTTGAACCTGGGATCACAAATTCAAATGCCTACAGGAGCCAGAAAGATCACACTGGTAACTGAAATGGGCCGGAAGCCAGTCATAGGGAGTGGTGGGGACTGTGGCGAAATCAAGGGCACCTAACTGTCTAAAGGGACTGCCACCACTCAACGCCAGCAGACTATGACTGGGCAAGGATGGGGATCAAATGGTTCTCCATTGTTCCCTTTTTTTTTTTAAGAAGCCAGAAACCCAGATTTTTATGTGAAATCTCCCAATTTTAAAACATTAGCCATGGATTCAAAGTAGTCTTAAAACCCTCTGAGCTAAACAAATCAAATCCCTTGCAGGGCAGGCCCTGTTCCACTCTAGATCTGGTCTGCGAAATGTCCCATCTGCTCCCTCAAGCAACCTTCTGGCTTGTCAGCTCCTGGCCTGCTCACGCCCTGTGGGATCCCCTGATCATTGTGTTTGTTCAAAAACAAGAGAAACAGAAAGAGAGGTAACACAGCTGCCCTCCTAGGGCCTCGGGATCAGTCTGATTTCCCCCGGAGACACACTCCCCTTTCAAGCACATAGCAGCGCTGTGACGATTCTAAAAGAAAAATAAATGACACTGGAAGGGTATGATCCTTAGGAAAATTACACACACACACCCACACACACGTGTGTGTATATACACATATAGTATATATATACGTGTATGTGTATGTATGTATGTGTATAGTATGATTTCGTCTCTGTTGACTGAAACGTGCATGGGTGAAAAAAGACAGGAAAGCCACAAGTTCGGGGTATTAGAAAAAGCACAGGCTTCAAAAACCTAGTTCTGCATCCTATTCCACCCCCCATACATGACATGGGTCTTTCATCTCCTGGGCCTCTGCTTCCTCCCCTATAAAATGGAAAGGTTGGGCCTTAAGCTTTAAATATTTTTTTTCAAAAAAAAAACATCTTTATTGCAGTATAATTGCTTTACAATGGTGCGCCAGTTTCTGCCTTACAACAAACTGAATCAGCTATACATATACATACGTCCCCATATCTCCCCCCTCCTGCATCTCCCTCCCTCCCACCCTCCCTACCCCACCCCTCTAGGTGGTCACACCTAGATATGGTCACACATGCGGAAGCTTTAAATTTCTAATCTCCACTGTGAGCTCCACAGCGACACAGATATGCTTCTATTTGCCCATGTACCCACTACTAAGAACAGCACCAGGGACACAGCACATGGTAAAGAAACAAACCTGCCTGGGTGCCATAAGAAACTGAAAAGGACAAGCCATCATGCGTCTGAGTGGAAGCTTTGCCACTTACTCGCTGTGCAACACTGGGGGTGTGACTTAACCTCTCTGAGTTCCCGTTTTCATGGAGAAGTGTTTACTGAGCATTTGCAACGTGCCAGGCATTGCTAAGTACTCGAGCACACAGGAGGCGCTTCGAGCAAAGCAGCCATCATTGTCCCATCACCAGCATGTGGTTATTCAGCGATCAAAAAATCTCAGCCTATGACATAAAATGGCCTGGCCGGCAAGCGTGTTTCTTTAGTTTAGCCCACAATATGGGTTTTGTTTCCTTTTGTTGAAACTGTATTAATATTTAAGTTCAGGGCTTCCCTGGTGGCGCAGTGGCTGAGATTCCACCTGCCGATGCAGGGGACACGGGTTCGTGCCCCGGTCCGGGAAGATCCCACATGCCGCGGAGCAGCTGGGCCCGTGAGCCATGGCCGCTGAGCCTGCGCGTCCGGGGCCTGTGCTCCGCAACGGGAGAGGCCACAACAATGAGACGCCCGCGTACCGCAAAAAAAAAAAAAAAAAATTTAAGTTCAATATACTACGCATAAACGTTTCATTTATGTTTCTCTTAAACTAGAAGCACTGACAATGTTGTGTACCCTTAAACCCTCCACCTCCCCGCCTCCATGGGAACTGGATGGAGTTGAGTGGTGGTCACCCCCGGGAGGGTGGATCACCCTCAGATCCACCAGCATCCCCACCAGACTCCCTTCACTTATTCTGACACCTGTCCGGTCCCACTGGGCGCTTGCCTTGTAGCCCCTGGACTAATCCAACAAGAAAGGAGGAGAGGCATCAGGAACGCCGGGCTAATGTCAAACCAGAATAATACGGCACACTTGACCGTGGCATCGCATTACCAGTAAGAATAAATATTTGCCTGGCATTACAAGAAGGTGAAGTACCCTGAACCACTCAGAGAAAGTGTGCTATGGAAATTTAAAACCAGAACTGAAAATAAAAATAACCGAGTGAGCTATTTTTTTTTCCCCTTTGCCATTCACGGCACTTCTTAAGGTTGATTTACAAACCCTTATTTTGAAAACCTTCTCTTTCTTTTCTGTCAGTTATTATTTCTTCCTTCACCCAGGAAGTTACGTTATGGGGAATTCCAAAGAATGCAGGATTTGGAGTCAGGAGGCTCTGCCCCAGACTGGCTGTGGCCGCCTGGTGAAACTGATGCCCCTCCCAGAGCCTTACTTTCCTTATCTTTAAAATGGGACGATAAGACCCATACGAGATGCTGTGAGGATAAATGAGGCAGTGCAGGCAGAAGCTCATTACACTATCCGCAGTGGGTTTACTTTTACGTTTCATCTTCTGCACCATCTTTACACCCAAAATGTAAGCTCTGCGAGGTCAGGGGGCTCGTTTTCTTCGTCACTGGATTCCCAATGCCTGGCACATAACAGGCATTCAGTAAATATTTCTCAATTAAAAAATGATGCGTGTGGACACAGATGACTGGTGGGTGGAATAATAAATAGATGATATAGAGAGAGGTGGGTTAAATAAAATAGTGAGTGAATGAGTGAGCGCGAAAGAGAGGCAGACAGAACTGTCCCCACTACTACCATCTATATCTCTCCTCTCTGGATACTGACCCAAAGTTTGGCCACAGTCTGCCAAGCTCTTTTGGCCACAGTTACTAACATCTTTACACATGTTATGCCCTTGGGTGGACACACTCTTGCCACAATTCATTCTACACTGAAAGGTCACTTGTAAGTGATCTTCACTGTAGGGAAACTAACGTCATTACGTGCCTCCTGGGTGCCAGGAGCGAGGGCAGGCACCATCATCTCACCCCATCCTCACAACCCTGGGTGGGGGGTGGTGAGGAAGGGTGGGCACTGTTGTCCATCCAGCTCACAGCACAAGAGACTGAGGCTCTGACTGCTTAACTGAGCTTCCCAAGAGCTCACAGCTTCTAAGTGGTCGTGCCTATTTTTGAACCTTGCCCTTTGACCCCAGTCCAGAGATATTCCCACATTCCTGATAGAATAGACTAAATAAGCCTGGGAGGGTCTTTGCATTATCCTGGGATTCTTGACTTGCTACTGAACGCGTGTGCTCTGTGGTCCCATTCTCTAACCACAGTGGCCAATTAACACACCAACCATTAAACCAGTCTGGTAACTGAGCCAAGCCTTCTCCCACAACAAGAGAGTGTGCCTTGGGCCAGTCAGCCATGGTTCAGCCACATCCAACTCCCCCTCCCAGAACGGTGCACTCAGTAAAATAACATGCTTTGTCTGAGTTGGTCACTGATCAGACCAGAATGGGTACCCCACTTACAGATGCATCCACGGGTTGGCCAACAATTACCAGGAGGCTTGCTATAGAGGGTTCCACCCACTAGGGTGCAATGGTACTTCGTTAAACCAATGAGGGTGTTCCCTCTGGACAAGTCGGAGCAAATTCGCTGAGATGCAGAGAAGCCGAGAGCCAAGGCAGGGTCTAAAAGGGCCTTGAAGATTGTCACAGCCCTTCGAGGAAGGTGTTCCACTCCTGAATCCTACTCGCAGAAGGGTGGAGTCAACACCCACTGAATCTCCCATCAAAACAATGACAGCCCCTCTCATCTTTGGATCTGATTCAGAATCTGGCCCATGGGCTCTAATACCAGCTCTAAACCCCATCTGAGCTGAGCTCTAAACCCTTATTTCAAGGAATCAGCAGTTTCAGTCCCAGCTCAACTCTAACAAAGTCAGGGGCAACCAGCTCCTCACGACTAGGTCTTGACAACCCGAATCCCTCAGAAATGCCTTCTCAGGGGCGCTGCTGGATTCCCATGACGCCTCGGCCCACTGAATACGAGCATCTTTCAGAATAAATTCAGTGGAACAGAACTTCACGCCAGGATTCGTTTCCTTTACACACACAAGTCTGCTTCCAAGGATCAAAACATAACTTTTAATAAGGTGACGGTGGCCTCTAGAAGCCCAGTGGCTGTGGCCTTGCTCTCCACTTTCACAAAATGTTTCACGTGATGCCCACCCTGCCACGCTCCAACGGCCAAATGTGCTGCAGATGTGGCTGTGCTACCCATTGCCACCATTTATTTCTTCCATTTCTTCCCCTTAAGGTATTTCTCTTCTTTTATGTCTAAGCTTTTTTCTGGGTGAAGGAGTGAGCTGGCAGGATCAGAAGGGGGCCTTTCACGAGGTTACTCTTAGCTCAAATAATTCCGTGGCAAGTTCATACACACACAGCGCCGAGTGGAATTATTTTCTGATCTCCTGTTCTTCAGTCGAAAAGTGATTTCACCAAGATCCACATTCATGGCCACGGTAGCTGGCCATATGGCAGGGTGCAAGAAAGAACTTGCTACATTTAGCATCCACCAGTCATGGTTACGTTATTCTCCCTTCGTTTTCCGATCCATCCACGAGCACCAATTTGCGTCCCAAGTTACTGGTATCAATGTGCCATCCCTTTCTAGGGGCAGGCAACGCTAGATGTCCCATAGAAGGAAGCCAAGTTGGCAAAGGCAACTGTGATGTTTTCAAGCACTGGCTGGCACAGGAAAGAGTGATGACAGGATTGCCTCTTGGGGAAAACACACACACACATATCACACACCACACACACACCACACCACATACCCCCCTCCACACACACACACACACACACACACACACACAGGGTGTGGTTCAAATCTCAGTTTGGACACGAAGCCGTATACGATCTTAGTCTTGCTGTGCCTCTGCTTCCTCACCTGTAAAATGGGGCTGTATTATGAATATTAAAGGAAAAGAGTTTGACGAATGTGTCTATACTACACTAGGGACGAACAGGCCCTTTCTCACCCTCCCCTCCTCTTGCAGCTCTGCAAATCATCTCCAGTCCAGATCAACTGCTGGGCTCAGGGTCTGACTGCCTGTGGGCACCTCCCTTCGATGTCCCAACAGGTCCCCAACAGAATTCATCATCTTCCCCCACACACCTGCTCATCCTTCTGTGTTCCCTGCATCACTGCCTGGGACCACCTTCCAGCCCGTTGCCCAAGCCAGCAGTCAGCCTGGAACCTGTGCTCTCCTTCACGAGTCCTTTAGAATCTGCCTCCTGTTTCCTGACTCCACCCACTTCTTTCCATCCCTGCTCCTGCCGCCCTAATGCAATCCAGGCCATTACCTAGCCTAGTTTTCTAACTGCTCTTTCTGAATCCTTCCTTGCCCTATCTCATCCATCTCCAATCCCACACAGCTAAAGCAATGTCTCCAAACACTCAAATCTGAACAAGTCACTCCCTTGCTTAGAAATCTTCAGTGGCTTGTCACTGCCTTCAACATAAAATACAAGCTATCGGGCTTCCCTGGTGGCACAGTGGTTGAGAGTCCGCCTGCCGATGCAGGGGACGCGGGTTCGTGCCCCGGTCCGGGAAGATCCCACATGCCACGGAGCGGCTGGGCCCGTGAGCCATGGCCGCTGGGCCTGCGCGTCCAGAGCCTGTGCTCCGCAACGGGAGAGGCCACAACAGTGAGAGGCCCGTGTACCGCTAAAAAAAAAAAAATCTCTTGGCAGATGCCTTCAGATGCCTCACCCACAGCATCCTCCTCGCAGGAGCTGGTCTTGCAAGTGACAGCCTCTCTAAAGCCCAGCAGACGTGCTCCTTCTTCTGTGGCGCTCCGTGCAACTCCCCAGCCCACGCCCTTCACCTGCAACCCCTCTCCCGTGGGATCTTCCAAAAGAGGACGGAGATTATGAGTGTGGACTCTGGAGTCAGACCGACCTGGGTTTCAATCCTGCCTCTTCCAATGACCTGGGCAAGTCAGTCAACCTCTCTGAACTCCACTCTGCTTGACTGTAAAATGAGAAAGATGATAGCTGCCTCAGAGGATTGCTCTGAGGATTAAGCTAATACATATAAAGTGTATGTAGCTGGCACACGGCAACCACTCAGTAAACAGTATAATTAGGTAATAACTATTATGCCAGTGGAGCACAGCAGTGATGCTAGAACAGAGGCACAGAGTAGGCATTTAAGAAATATTTACTGAGTGAATAAGTAAACTCTGCCCTTTAAGATACTGGAGAGCAGCCCAAGAACTGGTTCCCTTCGGCCTCTTGGCTCCGTCTCGGTGTCAAGTGGATGTGGACAAACGGCTCCATGTAACACATGCATTTCTCGGTGGGACCCACCCCAGGCCTGGTTCATGGAGATCCCCACTCCTTCCTGGATGGTCTACCAGTCAGCTTAGATCAAGGCTGCACTGTCCAGATCTGAGGCATCCAATATGGTAGCCACTAGCCACATGGGACTCTTTAAAATTTAAATTTAGGGAATCCCATGGAGGTCCAGTGGTTAGGACTCGGTGCTCTCACGGTCAAGGGCCCGGGTTCAGTTCCCGGTCAGGGAGCTAAGATCCCACAAGCTGCACGGTGTGGCCAAAAAAACAAAATAAAATTCAAATTTGTTAAAATTAAATAAAAATTTAAATTTCTTAAAATTAAGTTAAATTGTAAAAGTCTCAGTCACATGCACTAGACACATTTCTAGTGCTCAACATCCACATGTGACTGGTGGCCACCACGTTCAAGCACACAGGCAGAGAACGTCTCCATCGTGGCAGAAAGTCCTGTTGAACAGGGCCGGTGCAGGGCCATCTGAGTTAGGACGGTAGCTATGGAACGATGCACAGTGATGATCTGCTGAGCAAGATGTGGCTGCAGGAAATCCACTGGACAGATCCTGACCAGGCCCTGGCTTCCCCAGAACCCTAACCTCACCTGGCTTTGACCTGGCTCTCTCTGACTCTGGTATCTGGTTTGGAGACCACTCTGCATGCGTCCAATCACCCTGGCAAGCCACAACCCCCCTTGCCCTGTCTGGCCTGGCTTTGACCATTTGCACACACTCCTGTTTGAAGCCCCACACCTGGGAGGTTCTGTAGTTCATCTCCCTTGACTCCGACACAGCACCACGCCTACAGCCCACTTCCTTAGACTATCCTAAGCCCTCTTTTTCGGTAGGGTCACTGCTATGGGCTGAACTGTGTCCCTCCACAAAAAATTCACAGGTTGAAGCCCCAGCCCCCAGTTATCAGAATATAACTGTATTGGGATACAGAGACTTGAAAGAAATAATTTACAATGGGGTCATTAGGGTGGGTCCTAATCCAGTATGACGGATGTATTTATAAGAGGAGATTAGGACACAGAGAGACACACACAGACCAAGGGACAACCATGTGAGGACACAGCTAGAAGGCGACCGTCTGCAAGCCAAGGGAGAGAAGCTGATCCTGTCTTGGACTTCCAACCTCCAATACTGTAAGAAAATATATTTCTGTTCTTTAAGCCTCCACAGCGTGTGGTACTTCATTAGGGCAGCCCAAGCAGACGAATACAATTGCCCAGAATGGAGTTCAAGTCTCTGCCATTTACAATGCCACCTTCGGCACCTTTCCGAACCTCAGCCTCAGTTTTCCTATTTATAAAAGAAGGAAACGCCCATCTTCTATCTCCTAGGGTTATCAGTCCCTTGTACTAATCACTGTTTGGCCGCATGGCCGTTTCCTGTGCGAAGGAAGTTCTCCCTGCCTCCCCTCTTCAGCCACCAAGCCCTCGCTTCCACATCTCAGCTGGCCAATCACACTCCAACTTCTAAAACAGGCCTGTTACAAGCACATGGCCCCTCTTGTCAGCTCAGGATGACTGGGGCCCTCTCTTCTCTAGCACCTGTCCTCAGTGTCTATGTGGTTGGTAGAAAAGAAGCTACCTTCTTTTCAAGCTCCCAACTGGGGAGCCGATATATTAAACATTTACTGTGATTCTTCAATGTTCCTGACAGCGTCGTAGGGGCTGGACACTCAACACAGAACAAGACAGGTTCGGTCCTCGACTTCCCGTGGTTTTGCTTCTCCTCGGCCTCCACCTGAAGAGACACCTGCACCCAGACAATCTCCATCTTAGTGTCTAGGAAGAAAGGCTCAGGAGTCTGAGATTCTCCCTCAGTTATGCACCTGAGGAAAGGAAAAGGAAAGGAGACAGGAATCCCGTAACATGTGACCGGAATGTAATGGATAGACATAAAAATAAATTACAAAGGAGGCTCCGCATCGTATGTCGTCAGGGAAATGCAAATTAAAATAACAAAGAGATAGCACTACACGCCTGTTAGAATGGCCAAAATCTGGAACACTGACAACACCAAATGCTGACAAAGATGTGGAGCAACGAAAACTTGCCCTCACTGCTAGTGGGGATGCAAAGTGGTACAGCCTCTCCGGAAGATGGTTTGGTACTTGCTTACAGAACTAAACATCCTCTTACCATGTGATCCAGCAATTGTGCTCCTTGTATTTATTTACCCAATGCAGTTGAAAATGTATGTCCACACAAATACCTGCACACAGATCTTCAGAGCAGCTTTCCTCGTAAATGCCAAAACCTGGATGCAACCAAGATGTCCTTCAGCAGGTGAACAAATATATAAACTGTGGTACCTTCAGACAATGCAATATTATTCAGAGCTCAAAAGAAATGAGCTATCAAGTCATGAAAAGACATGGAGGAACTTTAAATGCACATTATTAAGCGAGAGAAACCAATGTGAAAAGGCTACATACTGTACAACATTCTGGAAAAGGCAAAACCATGAAGACAGTAAAAAAAGGTCAGTGGTGGGCTTCCCTGGTGGCGCAGTGGTTGAGAGTCTGCCTGCCGATGCAGGGGACACGGGTTCGTGCCCCGGTCCGGGAAGATCCCACGTGCCGCGGAGCGGCTGGGCCCGTGAGCCATGGCCGCTGAGCTTGCGTGTCCGGAGCCTGTGCTCCGCAACGGGAGAGGCCACAACAGTGAGAGGCCCGCGTACCGCAAAAAAAAAAGAAGAAAAAAAGGTCAGTGGTTGCCAAGGGTTGGGGGGGAGAGGGATGACTAGGCAGTGCACAGAGGATTTTAGGCAGTGAAAATACATTATGTAAAATTATAATGTTTGATGCAGGTCATTAGAAATTTGTCCAAACCCATAGTATGTACAACACCATGAGTGGAAGCCAGTGTAAACTATGGACTTTGGTGATAATTATGTGTCAGTGTAGGTTCATCAACGGTAACAAATGTACCTCTCTGGTGGGGGGATGTTGACAATGGAGGAGGCTATGCATGTATGGAGAAGGGGGAATATGGGAAACCTCTGTACCTATTCTGTTTGGCCGTGAATCTAAAATTGCTCTTTAAAGAGACTATTGCTCTTTAAAGATGCATAAAATGGCAATAAATAAATTATAAAGTATAAAAAGGCAAACTATTTAATTAATCAATCAAAAATAAAATTTTAAAGTATAAAAATAAATTTATTTGTACAGAGTAGGACGCTACTACCATTCCTCTAGCAAAGGAAAAACCTTACAATCTCCTGCTTCAATTACTTGAACTGGGACTACCTCGTTCTAGTCATCTCAAAACCCAATTGGCAACGTTTATGTAGCATGTAGCAGTCATCCGACTATCAATAACTGAACACCTGCTATGTCTCAGGCCCTGAGATCTTCTCCAGGCCTTACAGAGAAGGGGGCAAGTTCTGGGGGAGACATAACATCTTAAACCCACAAAATAAGCAATACTTTGCTCTCTGAGTTAAAATAATAATCTTTATTGAGCTATTAATGTATACCGGACATTGCACCAAGTGTTTACCATAGTAAGAGCTGGGCTTTATTGAACACCTACTATGTGAAGTACTCTGTTCTAAGCAATTTACATATATTGACTCATTTAATCCTCACAAGTCTATGATGTATGTGCTATTACTATCCCATTTTATGGATGATAAAATGAAGGCACAGAGAGTTTAAGTGAATTTTGTCAAAGTCCCTCAACCAGGAGGTGGCAGAAAGCTTCAAACCCAGGCAGTCTGGCCCCAGAGCCTAGGATGAAGGTAGGTATCATAATTGTACCTGGTTTAAAGATAAGGAACATAAGGCTCAAGGTAGTTAAATATCTTGCCCAAGGTCACATGCCTGTAAGTGTTTGACATTTGAACCCAGATTTTAAAAAGTTATACTATTGAACAGAATAAAGTTGGAGGACTCAACACTTCCTGATTTCAAACATACAACAAAGCTACAACAGTCAAAATAGTGTGGTACTGGAATTAACTAATCTACCAGGGCCACTTAGTATAGCTGTACAAGTTGAACAGGGCATAAATCTAGAGAGCAGAATTCACACTGGGATCTATGTGAAGTGTTGTCTAGAGTTGGGCAGTGCACAACCTGTTCAATCTTACTTGGCAATCCCGAATGGATAGGAAACTGATTTTATTAAACTATAAACACAGGTAAGAGCTTATTAAATTAATATTGGAAACATATGGCTAGCTACCTGCCCTCAGGTTTTTTTTTCCCCCCCCTCAGGTTATTCTTGATCTTATTAAATACATAAGAAGTACTTTCAGGATGAGAGCTGAAGGAGCTATTCTAACAAATTTTGCTCCACTTCTTTCAATGAAGCATGACATTTCATAGGCTTTCACCATCAGGGGCAAGAAAGACATAACTTCAAAGCAGTTTTGCTTCTTTGTTGTGCTATGCTGTTAGGTCCTTTTTTTGTTGTTTTACAGTGTTTTCAACTCCACTGTAATTCTTTATCTTTCCTCATCTTTCTGCACCAGCACCAGTGACATCTGTTTCACTAGGGATTTTTATCAACAAAGCAGTTTCACTACAAGGCTAGATTGTAGGTTTTGAGGGGCTGCAGATACCTCTGCCTCCACAAGAAGGTTTGTGGTCAATATTGAACTTGGAGGCCTCGGTTCTTCTTAGGGGTGAAATGAGAGGAGGGGAAGTGGTACAAACGGCTGCCATGTGATTCACCCTTTCAGGTTCTGTCTCAATCTCTTCTCTTGCCCTTGCTGTCAACTATTCCTGCTGCTGTCGTATTTTCATTCAGACTCACATGTTTCCTCAACTGGATAATTGTAACAGCCTTTCTATTTTCAGATTTGTCCAGCACCCTCCCCTCCAACTGTAAAACCATCACCATTAGCAACCAGAGTGATTTACTAAATCACTGTTCCAACAATACCTATGTCACTTCTCTGCTTAAAATTCTTCCAAGATTCTGTGATTCCTGCAGTAAGGGTTACAGACTCAAATGTCTTTCAGGAGCAAAGAGTTAACATAAAGGAAAGAAACCGGCGTGTGAGTGTGTGTGTGTGTGTGTGCGTGTGTGTGTGTGTGTGTGTCTATAATGCCACCTAGAGCTATATGCTTCCCACACTGACATACTTTGTTTGCATATTAAAGATGAAGGAATATTCTTCACTTCCACAAAGAAATATGTTTTCTCTCTCACTTTTCTTGAAAGAGACAGACCTCTCAGTCTAGCTTTTGTTTTTCTTCTTTTAACAGAGACATAGGAAAAGGAAATATTTTACGTTCCTCTTTATTCTCAGACAAACAGCAGTACAAGCGTGATGATAAAACAAAACTGATACTCAGCTTCAATGTGCGGAATACCGTGGGGAGGGCACGACTGGGGCAAGCTGGGAGACACGTGCCCCAGCTTCAGAGAGCAGCTTTGACTGGATGGTCGGCCCAAGGTGGGCCCAGAGCTGCTGAATTTTCTGATTTTTCCAAGAGAAGCTGGAAATCTGGATTTCTGTGTGTGAATCTCTTAATTAAAAATGGGGAAACTGATTCATTTTTGAAAACCTCTGTCCAGGCAGAACACAGCACAGCTGCAGGCCAAATGTAACCTGTGACTTTCATTTTATGACCTCTGACCTAGAATACAAAGGTTTCCTCACCTCCCTGCACTGCACCGACTCGCTCCGTTCACTCTTAGACCCGCTCCATGCATGCCATGACTCACCCACCTCTGCATCTTTGCGCAAGCTGTTTCTTCTTACTCCTTTTTGACCTGAAAAAACTCCTTCTCCTCCAAAGCATGAATGTCACCTCATCAGTGAAGCCTTCCTGATTCCCCTGGCAGAGTTCATCACTGTCTCTCCAGGGCTCCCTTAGTACTCTGAACATTACATTGCGAACCCACTTTTCACATTGTTTATATTAATTTCTGTCTCTCTTAATAGCATGTGAACTTCTTAAAGGTAAGAATTATGTCTTACCCATCTCTATGGCTCCAATGCTACCAACGGGGCTTATTGCAGAGTAAGCTTGCATGAATATTGGTTGGATGGATGGGTGCCTGGCTGGATGGATGTATGGATGTATGCATGGATGCATGGATGCATGGATGCATGGATTGTGTGATTGGAGACTCCTCACCAAGACCTTAGGGACAGCTGTCAAGGACTAGTCCCGACCCTGGCTTTATTTAAGTTCCTCAAACACACTAAGCTCATTCCTTTACCAGGGACTTTGACCTTGTTCTTTCCCCAGTTCTTTCCAAGACTAGCTCCTTCTCATAATTCAGGCTTCAACTCAGGTGATACCTCCTTAGAAAACCTTTCTCAACCAACCCAATCATAAGAACCACAACAAAGTCAATAATTATTACATCGTTGGGCTCGTTAGTAATTCTCACTGAATAAAACTGCTTTGTCTATATTTTTGTTTACACATATATTTCATGCCTCCCATCCACCTACATTAGAAAGCTTCATGAAGGCACTGCTATAGATTTATGCCTACCATTGTTTCTGGAACATTGTAGATGCTGAATAAATATGAATAAAGTGATTACTAGGAAGGAAATAATCAACTAAATGAATGAGTAGAACCCACTTCTCTGGTGCTTTTTACTGGCCTTTGTGGCAAAACAAAACAAAACAAAGCACAAAACGACACTGGGAATAAGAAAAGAAATCTCTTGTCCTTATTAAGATTTCCTCTAGGAAGCCGCACGTTATAACTGTTAGAGTTTGGGGTTTAGAGTCAGACAGACCTGAGTGTGAGACCAGGACTTGTCACTTATCATCACTAAGTGACCTTGAGAAAACCACTTAACTTGCGAACCCTCAGTTATAGAACACAAACTAAACACCCAACTGAACAGCTGCATCACGGTGGAGGGGGGGCTGTGAGGTCCACTAATGTCATGAGACGTGGCCTGTGAAACAAAGACATCAACACATCTGACTCCTTCCCAAAGCACTTTACTTACTGGGGCTTTGCAAGCCACCAGCTCTGTGAAAGCCTGTTGGGCTGGACAAAGGTCACGAGTGATACATCACCCTCTGCGCTATTTACCAGAAAGCTTCAGGGTCTCCCCACCACCGCCACTGCAGCTGAGGGGGAATGGTGTCCACACCCCATGCCAGCCTCATCAGAAGCAACCCGTGCCAGGACAACACTTGTTTCCAGCTGACTTCCTCTTGGCAATGCCATTGTCCTGGGGAAATTTCTCCTGAGCCCCGTTTCCCTGGAGGTCAGACCACCATATAAGTGAATCTTCTCTGTGGGCCCAGCATATGTCAACATGGTATTTTGCTAAGAAAACTCGTGAAGAGGATTGCCGGCTGCAACACAACACTCCTCTATAATACCGTCAGTCTAATCGTTTCCAGAAGCAAACAATTGAAACAGTTTACGAGAAAAACTCTATCTGTAATTGCGGGTCCTCCACACCTGCTTCCCAAGTACGGCAGCGGGAGAGGAACCGGTGCAGATATGAAAGTACAGTATGTATTTAGTAATATGGCACCTAAATGCATCACAGCAGACCTATCGGGGAAATAAACAGCGTTCAAGTGTATTTTTGGAAGACAAATACTCAATACTTCATTTAATGTATGTTTGCAGTTAGTGGTTAATCTCAGACAATGAAGAGAGAGCTGTGTTTCACGTGGCTACTGAGGAAATGCAGAAATGATTGTGAGAATGATCAAGGATTTTGAAAGAACCCAAATCCCAAGCCAGCAATGCCCTTTGTTGCTTTTTTTCTCCTTCTTTTAAATTTGCCTATAATCCATTCAGACAAATCCTTTTATCGCGTTGATTTCCTCTCCTCATTATAACCAACATGATTAATTGCTAAACTTTTCTCTCATTCTTGCCCAACTCTTAAGATCTCATTTTTCACGTGCAGAATGGCCTTTCTTTTCCCAGTACACATATCTGCGCTTCCCCCAAAGCATCTCTATTTTATGTCTCCGGGTTATTAATAATAGTTTTCAATTGGCCCATCCGGCTGGCCATTTGCAAATGTGAAATATACCTAGACCCGGCTGAGCAATGCCGTAGAAGAGCCCAACACCTTGATTTGACAATCAGTCGGCATAATTAGTGACTGTGACCCTCAGAGTCTTTCATGAAAGTCCTCTTTTCATGACATATTTATTCATGGAGTAAAACGAACCGGGAAGACCCTTCCTAAGCCCATCTCCACCTGTATCTCCCAAAGCTGGTCTGAATCACTCCCTGGCTTGGAAGCTTCCAAAGAGTCCCAGATTTAATCTTAGGATAAAAAAGAAAATAAGAGAAAATGGAAGCAGTAGAGCAGATTTAAAACTCACGTGTCACAGAAACACAGTGGGAAAGCCATTTTTTTTTTAACAATCGAATGCATAACAACTTAGGGACTTCCTTTCATCGTCGTAGGCTGAGATCACTACCGACGGCAGCAGACCTGTCTTTTCTTACTCTAACCTCCAGCAAACAGTCTAATCCTCACTTCCCAGAAACACTACCACTATGTGTAAGCCAAACAGCAGTGGAAAACATGAAAGACAATTAGATTGAAATCCAGTCCTACTTACTCCCCACCAGTTCATTTTTCTTTTTTTCCACTAAGAGACTCTTCAGTCTAGTAACAAATATGATTCCTGTTTAGCACAGTGTAAAGCAGGAATGAAATGCAGGTCTGTTCACTATTCAGCTAACTGATGACATAAACTCCTGAAAGGAGACTCAAAACAGATTCCTAACAAAAACCCGGAGTGCTTTGTAATAACTTCTATGTCATCCCTACATAATCAGTGTCGCTCCGGCACTCACAGAGCTTAATTCCTGGCTTTGTGTAACATTCTCTGACATTCTTTGAGTCATATTATAAAGATCCTCAGCTCGGTCTCTGCCACGTACTGCATTTTCCCAGTGATGGCCACAATGAAAGAGCATCTCCATGACTGGAGAGTATGGAGGGGAAATGAATGAAGCCGGGCTCACATACACTTAAGCACACATGCATCCATCCACATCCTCACACACTGTCAGGGGAAATCTCTCTTCTGAGGTGGACAGAGGAGTGATGGCGATGAGCCGCTTCAAACCAGGCTCTGGCCAGGACCCACACAACACCCTCCTGTAAGGTCATGGGTCTCAGCATGGGCACGCACCGGGGAGGGGTGCGGTTTTAAGCATGCTTCATCAATTATTTACGTGTCATGAGAACATCAAGTGGCAGCTTCTTGTCTCCTCTTCGGCAGCCCTCCCACCACACAACAGGGACTCCCTGCAAATTCCTTTCCTTCCGCCTGCCCTGCCCTCGAGTTTTCAAACATAACAATCTCAATGAAATAATGAGAGAGACTCATTCGAATGCTGTAGAGGGAACTGTTTTATTGCTAAGGGAGCAAAGAGAATTAATTTAATCCACTGGAAAGAAAGAATTAGAAGGGAAAAGGAAAAAAGGAGAATGAAGTAACAGGATGGAACGACGAAGACACACACACACGCACAACATGCACACACACACAGATGCAGGGCAGGTGAGTGGGAACCTGAATATTCATAGGAGAGAAACTGTGTACGTGTGAATGCAAAGAGCTTCCAAGATGGCAACACCGCCGAGGGCTGGGCTCAAGAGTACTGAGAAAGTTCCTCAACCACTGTATACCCTGAGCTTTCCAAGAGCTACACAGTATTAGTTGGAGCAAGAAACAGCAGTCTACATCCAGGCACAAAGGTAACATCGAGTCCCAACAGCATGTGTGGTGGCTATAAAACATAGCTGCAAAGTCTATGACACTCGTTCCATAGAAAATGGAAATCAATTCAGGTGGGTTCATCACCTTTGACCCCGGGAGTATGACGTGATGTTATGTGACTTCCAAGGCTACGTCACTAAAGACCATGAGGCTTCTACCTCTGTCACCAGAATGCTAGCTCTGGGAAGCCTGAGCTGCAATGTGAGAAGTCTGACTACCCTGAGGTCACCATGCTGTGAGGAAGCCCAAGCCATATGGAAGCGTTCTAATCAACCATCCCAGCTGAGCCCAGTCTTCGCGACATACCAGCCCCAGCCCAAGACATATGAATTAAGAAGCCTCCAGAGGATTCTAGCACCAAGCTATTTGGGTTCTCCCGGCTGAGGCCCCAGGCTCTGTGAAGCAGAGACACGCCAACCTTGCCGGGCACTGTTCTACTTCTTCCCCACAGAACCCGTGAGCCTAATAAAATAATTGTTGTTGCATGGTACAAAATTCTCTGAGTGAGTTACAGCACAACAGCAAAATCAGAATAGCATGTGTTTATTCTCTCTGCTTCTTCAGAAAATAATCGATTTCTACATTATTAACCTTAATTTCAGCATCTGGAAAATGGAACTAATAATATCTACCTCACAGAGTTTTTTGAAGAGCCACTAAAATATAATCATAGTAATAATAATAATAATTAATAATAAACTAACAACATTTGTTCATAGCTTCTTCTGTTTCTGGACCCATGTCACGTAACTTAATTCTCTTAACAAACTCATGAAGCACAAAGCCATTATTATCCCTTCTAAGAGTGGGAAACTGAGGCACAGAGAGAAATGTAGTTTTCCGAAACTCACACAGTAAGAGCCAGAATATGAATTCGAAACCAAAGCAGGCTTCCTCTAGCCTCTTAACCACTTTAAAAATCTGCTTATAGACAGTCAACCATAGAAGACAGTGCCTAACACGTATTTAAGCTTGAGCGATGTTTACTTGTTGTAATTATTATTGCTGTTGCTGTCGTTCTTGTTTAAGAATCTGATAACTAAAAGATACAGACTCGGGAAATACCAGAATGGGTTTTTCCTACTTCCCTGTGTTAGCATCTACAGGTGAACTTGGCAGTGGTTTGTCCACTGTCTATAATCCCCCCAGAAAATGGGAAGACTATTCATATTGTACATTTCATACGCCAAAAAGATTTCAATTTCATGCTGTACTGAACCTTAGAAACGCCCCCCCTTAATCCTGTTTTTATTCTAAACCAGTATAAAAACTTTAACATTTCCTAATGGAGCGTGTGTTTAATCATTCCTACCAACCTAATGGCAATTTATGAGAAGTCAAGCAATAGCCAGTAAGATAAGCTTGAAGCTTTGGTTCCAGAAGTTCAATCAGTTAACCCAGGACAGCAATCACTTCCCCAGAATGAATAATGATGTGGAATAATATGTGGATGGAGATAAACCCTTTTTGCATAGAAAATTTATTATCATGTGCAGTATCTCAGCTGGATATGTAAGTTTACCAATAAGGATACGGCTTCATGCATTTTTATCATGGAGCTTTTGATTCTGAGATTTCCAGAGGATTCTGCCCTGAGAAAGGAATCCTTAATGTTTGTATAATGTGTGATGCTCTCTGAGCTGCAGATACGAGGGTGGGAAGGCAGGAGCTGGGCTCTGCAGCTTCTGAAAAGCTGCCACCACACTTTCCCAGGGGTTCTTCATTCCACTTAGCAAGGCAGGGAAAGCTAGCAATGCACAGTGAGACAGAGTTCTTTAAAGAAACGGCACTGAAAATAACCGTCATGTCAATTTCAGCTAATGGGGCACAGTATGGGCTCATTTTAAAACAAGGAGGAGTGGCATGCAACCATTAAGAAAGAAATGCTTATGCCATATGTAAGCATACCCATCCAAGCACAGCCAGGAGTTCTCTGGGGAGAACTCAATGCGTCTCTCCCACAGACTTGGAGCTGGACCTCCCACTGACCAGATCTCACACAATCATTAAGGAAGTATAATTATAAATGAAATTAGTGAGAAAGTAGCCAAAGTTTTTTTCCACTGGATCTTCAATGACTCCTACTGGCATGAGAGAGAGAGGGAGAGAGAGACTAAATTCCTGAATTCCACTAACTTCCCTTTCACAGGTGCAGTTGAGACAACATCAAGGTGCACACACCTGCTTGCCAGCTGACGCATTTATCTGAGATCACCCTTTCAAACTCAGGAGGAAGCAAGCTAGGAAAAGCCCTCTTTCCTACCACCACTCCTGCTGGCTCAAGCAAGATTCCAACTATGAATCATCTACAATGCTTGTCTCCACCGAGAGGATATCCACACTTGGGCATCTGAAGGAAGTTGGAGAGTTCCACAGAAGTCTGTTGGTGCCCACTCTAAGACAAGTGTAGTGGCTCAGAGCACAGATATTGGTGTCATGAAGACCCAAGCTTGAGTCCTAGATCTGCCACCCATCTCTCTTCTCTGTGCCTCAGTTCACCAGTCTGTAGAAAGAGAAGTAAAAATGACATCTACCTGAGAAGAGCTGTGAGGATTCGATGGAGAAATGCAGTACCCCTGGGCCAGTGAGGTACCTGTTATTTTTTTGATTCTGAAGTATAGATGCTCTGGACCACAGGTTTAGAGTCCCATCCTGCCGTACGTCCAGCATAGAGACAAACCAAATATCTTGGCCTGCAGAAGGCAGCAAAAGCTCATCGTTGCAATAGGTGCTGTCCACAAACATGGTGCTGAAAACGAGCCATACCTCTGCCTTTGGAACTAGCACTCATGGCTCTCTCTGACTGTCATGTCCACAAGCCTCTAATTGCCAGAAACCAATGGAAAGAGGAGTTACACGAGTATCAAGAAATAATGCCCAGGGTACTCTTCCATGTCAGACATAAGTTTCGCTCACTTCTTTCTGATTATCGTAATGGTTATCATCAACTTTTGACTCACAGTTTGATCCCCTCCTCGCTTACTACACACCTCATGCTCTGATCACCTGTAACTCTTCTCTCCTCTTCAAACACCTCACATCCACGCATAACTCCATGCTTTTTGCACACAATGACTGCTTACTCAGGGTGCTCTCATCCCATTCTTTGCCCAGCAAATTCCCTTCAAGGTCCAGATGACAACTTCTGTAAGTCATTCTCTGAATCTCCTCAGCCATATTTCTTTACTAACCTGTAGCACTTTACATCAAATTATTGCACTTGTAACACCATTCTGTGTTCAATCAATCACTTGAAAATACTTTTCAAGTACGGTCACAAAACCAGATATTGGCATAGGCACTGGGGACTCAATGACAGGCAAAGAATAGGCACTGCCCTTAAGAAGCCCACAGTCTAATGGGAGCAGACCTAGAGTAAGCTTAGAATCAACAGGAAAGTCCATGGAACAATGAAGCATACAGAACAAGCACATTTGACGCATGACAAGGAGTGAAGAAGGCTTTACAGTGGAAGTGAAATCTATACTAAGAGCTAAAGGATGACTTAAACGGGTGAAAATGAAGGCGAAAGCTTGTATGCAGTGGACATTTATATCTCAATATTTGTCAAATATCTGATAGATTGTCCCATGATACTATAGACACCAGACTAAGAAATTAGAGCCAAATGAAACAACAGTTAAGTCAGAGCTTATTTTTATTGAAATCATGTAGATCAGTAAATCTCCAAGTTTAACGGTATATAAATGACTATGTACTATATAGTTTTTTATATAAAATCCTAGACAAGGCAAAAATAAAACTGATATAAAGCGTATTTCTTGGGAGGGGGCAGCAAAGGGAAACAAGGAAACTTTGGGGGTGACAGAAATGTTCTATACCTTGATGGTACACATGACTGTACATATTTATCAAACCTTATCAATTTAACACTTAAATTTTGTGAATTGTACTGAATGTAAACTATACTTCAATAAAATTGGTTTTTAAGGGAGTAATAAAATATTTAATGTGCATAAAATATAGGACATGGCCCAGTATTCTGCATCTTTAATAAGCATCTCTAGCAAATTGGATATGGTCTAAGAACAACCATTTCAGAAACACTCACGGAGTGATCATCTATTCAGAGTCATATTCGGGAAGGTCTCAAGCTGTGCAACGCGTGACCCAATGCTTGACTTTGTTCAAAAATGTTATCACCAACATATCTGTGGCCAATATGGTCAGTTGCCCAACTCACCATTTATTCTTTCTTCCATTTTTAGTAACAGAACTCTTATTTTTATCTGGGTACATAGTTCCCTAGCCAAAAGACTGTATTTCCCAGACTCTCTTGCAACTAGACATGGCCATGTGATTATGTCCTGGCCAATGAGAAGTGTTCTTCAAGATTTCCAGGAAAACTCCTGTAAGGAGTGAAGGAAACGTGACCTTCATTTTCTCTTCTCTATGCCTCCCACTTGCAATGGCTGGAGTCCCAGAAGCTATCTTGAACCCTGAGGCAGCATATTAAAGATGGAGAAACACCTGTTAAAAGGAGCCTGAGTCCCTGATGGCCGTGGAGAATTTATAGACTATGTTAGAACAAGCTCAACTCTGGAATTCTTTTATGTTGAAGAGAAAAACAAACTTCTGTCTTATTTTAAGTCACTGTTATTTGGGACGTTTCCACTAGATGCAGCCAAACCTAATCCTGTCTCATATATGCAGTTTATTAATTTTGTATTTCACACCAAGCTTGTTTCATTATCCAGTGTGCTGGGTGACAGAATCAAACTTCAGGCAACTATAAAAGATATCTGGGGTATGGAGAAAAAGGATCCCTCCTACACTGTTGGTGGGAATGTAAATTGGGGAACAGTATGGAGGTCCTTAAAAAAGCTAAAAATAAAGTTATCACATGATCCTGCAATCCCAGTCCTGGGCATATATCTGGAGAAAACTCGAATTCGAACAGATACACGCACCCCAATGTTCACAGCAGCACTATTTACAATAGCCAAGACATGGAAGCAACCTAAATGTCCATTGACAGATGAATGGATAAAGAACATGTGGTATATATAATGGAATATTACTCAGCCATAAAAAAGAATGAGGGGCTTCCCTGGTGGCTC
This sequence comes from Phocoena sinus, assembly GCF_008692025.1. Lineage (NCBI taxonomy): Eukaryota > Metazoa > Chordata > Mammalia > Artiodactyla > Phocoenidae > Phocoena > Phocoena sinus. The sequence continues at coordinate 69,388,971 of NC_045777.1, read as the reverse complement.
AGTGGTTGGGAGTCCGCCTGCCCATGCAGGGGACGCGGTCCGGGAGGGTCCCACATGCCGCAGAGCAGCTGGGCCCGTGAGCTATGGCCACTGAGCCTGCGCATACGGAACCTGTGCTCCGCAACGGGAGAGGCCACAACAGTGAGAGGCCCGTGTACCGAAAAAAAAAAACAAAGAATGAAAATAATGCCATTTGCAGCAACATGGATGGAGCTAGAGATTATCATACTAAGTGAAGTCAGAGAAAGATAAATATTATATGATATCACTTATATGTGGAATCTAAAAAGATGATACAAATGAACTTTTTTTTTTTTTTTTTTGTGGTACGCGGGCCTCTCACTGTTGTGGCCTCTCCCGTTACGGAGCACAGACTCCGGACGCGCAGGCTCAGCGGCCACGGCCCACGGGCCCAGCCGCTCCGCGGCATGCGGGATCCTCCCGGACCGGGGCACGAACCCGTCCCCTGCATTGGCAGGCGGACTCTCAACCACTGCGCCACCAGGGAAGCCCCAAATGAACTTATTTACAGAACAGAAATAGACTCACAGATATAGAAAACAATCTTACGGTTACCAAAGGGGAAAGGGGGGAGAGGGATAAATTAAGAGTTTGGGATTAACGTATACACACTACTATATATAAAACAGATAAACCACAAAGACTTACTGTATAGCACAGAACTATATTCAATATCTTATAATAACTTATAATTGAAAATAACCTGAAAAAGAATGTGTGTGTGTGTTACTGAATGTTTTTGCTGTACACCTAAAACTAATACAACATTGTAAATCCACTAGACTTCAATTTTAAAAATAGTTTAAAAAAAGATACCTGGCCAAAATCGGGATGAATGGAAAAGTCTATTGGGAGTCTTAGTTGACCACAGGACTCATTTTAGTCAACCTTGTGATGTAGATAATTTTTTAAAACTAATTCAATATCAAATTACATTAAAGGAGGCAGAGTGTAAAGAACAAAGAAGATGAGCTTTCTGACAGGCTTTTTAGACAATGGATGAAATACTGAATTTATTCCGAACACCTCTTTTGAAGAAGAATGTTGACAAAATTGAGGTGATCCAGAAAGGAATAGAGAGAGTGGTCAAAGGCCTCGAAAGTATCAACTGAAGAACTTAGACTATCTAAACCTGGGAAGGGAATACTGGGATGGGATGATACAGATGATGGGAAATATCTGAAAAGCCATCACGTTCTAGAACAGTAAGACTCATTCTGTGTAGCTATGGAAGAAGCAAGTAGAACAGGATGTGAGAGTCAATGGAAATCAGCATAAGAAGACCCATCAAACAACAAAAAAAATGAACTGCCTTACAAAATACTGACTTCTCTGACACACTGATTGATTAATTGATTTACAGCTCACCTTGTGCCCAAAAATAAATATCTAACATTTTAAGTGATTATGTGATAACACTCTTCTGAGTGCTTTATATGTATAATTCATTTGATTCACACAACAGTCTTAAGTAGTTACTATTATTATCCCTATTTTTATGGATGAGCAAACTGAGAAAGAAAGGTTAAATAACTTGCCCAAGGTCACACAGATAAGAGAATGGATGCTAAGCCAAGATTCAAAGGCAAGAGGGAAGAGATATGGGAACATATGTATATGTATAACTGATTCACTTTGTTATAAAGCAGAAACTAACACACCATTGTAAAGCAATTATACCCCAATAAAGATGTTTAAAAAAAAAATATATATATATATATATATATATGCCACCAGGAAAAAAAAAAGATTCAAAGGCAAGTGTACTGGCCCTGGAAGCCCACGTGTTCATCACCAGACAGCTACACTGCCTCTTCCTCGCTGAAACATGCAAGGCTTCCTATGATTGTCCTGTTACTGGAGTAGACCATAACAATTAGCTGTCTAGAATGTTAAGGTGACAACTGGGTATGATGGACCTCTGATATCTTCAATGACTCGGGACTTTGGGGAAGCTCAGTGGGATTCTGGTCTTGTGGAACTGCTGATATGCTGGGTTGTAACATGTAGAATTTGATGTGAATGTAACACAACTGGAAGGTAGAAAGCAGAGGACCGAAGAAGGCAGATGCTAAGGCTGGAACCATGAACCATGCAGTGCACACAGAGAGCAGAAAGAGAAACCAGTGGCAGCTAAGGGTGTAAGTAGCCTCACGCTCCAGAAGATAGGGACAAGAATCTTCAAAGGGTTGAATAGCTGAGAAGTGTGAGATCTCTTGCTTTTGTTTGCCAAGAATCCATTCCCCCTTATTCTTCCAACAGCACCCCGTTTTCCTCTGAGAACCATCCCTCTCTGTCATGTTTTCCTGGTGTGGTTGACCCCACTCCCTGGAGAATCAAAGGCTGCCCGTATTTCAAACCTGGCCAATAAGCATAGCCTATTCCCCTGATCACCACGGTTGGGTTTAGGGTGAACAACAGAAGACCCAAGTGGGTCTAATGAGAACAACACTGAAACGTTTGGTGGAATTATTAGGAAGATACTTCCTCTTTACACCCCGGGTACCTAAGCCAGTAAGATGAACACATGGAGCTACCAGGGCCATCTTTACCGCTATGGGGAGAGCTTGCCCATAAATGAACCAACACGAAAAAAAAGTAAAGCCAAGGGACTGGCTGGGGCCGGGGGGTGGGCATTTGTACTCCCAGATCCTGCTTTTTGAGTATTTACATATATCCCCTAGATTTTTCATGTATGTGAGCAAATAAATTCTCCTTTTCAGCTGGTTTTTGTCATTTGCCACTGAAAGCGATGGCCAATATATCACCTATGTCTCAGAGATACCTCTTTCTTTATGTATCCATGCCTCTCTACTACATCATAAACTCCTTGAGAGCAAGAAATGTGCTTCCTCACATGGCAGCACCTAGCACAAGAGCCGGCACATTCTTGGTAGAAACAAACGTCACTGAATTATTTCACATCAATTAAATGAAATAATACAGGCAAGAGGGTGTTATAAGCCACAGAGCATTCTTTTACTATTATTTCAAAGACAGATGATATCATAGCCTCTCTTTACGTTTAAAGCTCACTGAATCTGCAGTTCAATCAAGTTCATTAAGAAGAGGTGCCCTCAAAGTACTTTGTTCAGCCACGTATAATCTTAACAATCTTGGCGTACTGCTTTTGCCCCCCTCTTCTTTCTTGAATGTACCCTTTAAGGAAATGCAGTGCTGGTACTTAAAATCAAATCTTGGCAAGGTAAATGCTTCCCTTTATACGAAAACAAAACAAAACAAAAAAGACTGAGGAGTAGTACGTCATTTAAAGTAATAAAAAAAAACAATTTATTATCCATCTCTGATGTTCAAATGCAAAATGGGATGGAAAATGTCTGTGTATAATGAATTTTGCAACATTTGCTGAAGCCCTGCATGAGAAGGAAAGAAGAAAATGACTCAAAAATAGAAATCTCTTCAATTCCAATACTTTTCACAAAAGGAAGAGTACACACACACACACACACACACACACAACTGTATAGTATAATCAGAAATATAATAGTGACAGATTCTAGACAGAAACTAACAATCTGTGATAGGCTCAGTAATGAGAAACTCTCACCATATCTTTCAACTATATTTTACCCTTTATATACTCTTTCCTTCCCTGGATCTTAGCAAACAGAAATTTAAAAGTAAATTAAGGGGAGAGGAGGAAACCTCATCCACTACAGCAATTAAGAATGTGGGTTTGGGAGGTCAGGGAAGATGAGAGTCCCTGGACCTGACACTGTGTGACTTCGGGCAAGTCATCTCAACCTCTCTGAGCTTCAGTTTCCGCATCTATGTAAGTGGTGATATAATCATAGGTCGCTGAGATTAAGTCAGAAAACGGCAATGGAAAGTGCTTACCCCAAAGGAGTGATCACTCTAAATTATGCTTTCATTCTGCGTCGTTTAAACCAGCCACCGTGACATCAACAAGACTCTTCTCCGTGAAAGAAGCCACAACCAGAATATCTGACTGCCGATCGTGGTCTGCTTCTAACTATCAATACTTGTCCCACCTTGACCAAGTTAATTCAACGTCTTGAAAAGGAGTCACTTGGAACCTAAGATCTTTGAGGCTCATTCCATCCGAGAATCGACCTGTTCAGAGCAGCCAAATACCTATATTAAGGGAACAGGCAGACACGTGTCCTGAGCACTGGTTAAATAGTCTCTCCTGTGTCTCCTCTCTGCCTTTCTGGAGGAGGCCTTGAAGGGTGCCAATACGTTAAATACTTCAACCACAGGAAGATGCCAATGCATCTTTGCTCCCCTGTAATCAAAAGGTCTGTGAACTCACACTTGAAATCTCAGAGAAAGCTTAAGCGGAAAGAACATCTTTCAATAACCAACAACATAACCCTCCTCACGTTTTGCCATCCTGACATTCAGGGAGTCATGCTCCAGAGAGCACTTTTCAGGAAACAATCAGCTTAAGACATCACCCATCCAATTCACTTTGACACTGATGAGCGATGACACTGTTCCTTAGAAAACAGAAACAGAAATGGCAGACCATCGCTACGACAGCCAACTGCTGGGTAGTCTTTTGGGTTGCTTTTTTTGTTTTGTTTAAGTGTGTCATTCACTAAAGAGGAGACAGGGAAAATGGGCAGGTTACAAGTAGCTTCCTGTCTAATTGGAGGCTTGAGATAATTAGGAGACAATTCTGATTCTTCATCCATTTGTTCACTTATTCAATAAATATTTATTAAGTGTGAGGTTCTGTTCTGGATGCGGAGGATAGAGCAGTAAACAAAATAGGCAAGATCCTTGCTCTCAATGTATATACTAGTGGAAGGACACAAACCAAAAATAACAAAGTAATAATGCTGCCATGAACACTGAGGTGCACCTATACTTTCCTGTTAGTGTTTCCATTTTCTTTGGCTAAATATCCAGGAGTGGAATCGGTGGATCATACGGTAGTTCTATTTTTAATTTTTTGAAGAACCTCCATGCAAGCGACCTGAGTGCCCGCCCACTGAAGAATGGATGAAGATGCTGTGGTGTATGTGTGTGTGCGTATACACATATATACACCTATATATAATGGAACATTACCGAGCCATAAAAAAGAATGAAATTTTGCCATTCGCAGCAACATAAATGGACATGGAGGGTATTATACTTACTGAAATAAGTCAGACAGAGAAAGACGAATACGGCATGTTTTCAAGTATATGTGGAATCTAAAAAATGAAACAAACAAATATAACAAAACAGAAACTAACTCACAGAGATGGAGAACAAACTAGTGGTTACCAGAGGGGAGAAGCGTGGGGGAAGGGCAACATAGGTGAAGGGGATTAAGAGGTACAAACCACTAGGTGTAAAATAACCAAGTTACAAAGATGTAATGTACTGCACAGGGAAGAGAGCCAACATTATGCGGAGTATAATCTGTAAAAATATCAGACCCTTATGTTGTACAGCTGAAACTAATATAGTATTGTAAGTGAACCACACTACAGTGAAAATAGTAATAATCAGAGGAACAAACAAGATAATCTCAGGCAGTGACAAGTACTATGGTGGAAATAAACTAAGCAGTACGATAGAAAGTGACCCAGGGGGCTTCCCTGGTGGCGCAGTGGTTGAGAGTCTGCCTGCCAATGCAGGGGACACGGGTTCGTGCCCCGGTCTGGGAGGATCCCACGTGCCACGGAGCGGCTGGGTCCGTGAGCCATGGCCGCTGAGCCTGCGCGTCCGGAGCCTGTGCTCCGCAGCGGGAGAGGCCACAGCAGTGAGAGCCCCGCCTACCGCAAAAAAAAAAAAAAAAAAAAAAAAAAAGAAATAGAAAGTGACCCAGGCTGGAAGGAGCAAGCCTGCAGCCTATGCAGGCAGGTTATGCTCTGAACACTTCTAGAAGGTACCATTCACACCATGAATGAGTGACAAGGAAGAGACAGCCATGCAAAGCCAAGAGCAAAAGCCACTGAGGTCAGGTTTTCTCCAACGGGATGCTATTGGCATTTGGCATGGGGTTGTTTTTTTTGTGTGGGTCTGTCCTGAGCATCGCAGGACATTTAGCATCCCTTGAGCCTCCCCCGTACCCAATATCTGTAGGGTCCTCTGGGTAGTCATTGGGGTAGCCGAAAATGTTTCCACTCTTTTCCCTAGAGGAAGGGCTACAACTCCCCTTGTTGAGAACCACTGATACAGCAGAGAACAAAGGCCAGGGCCTTGAGTTAGAAACAAGCCTGGGCTGTGCAATGAACAGCAAGCAGGCCAGTGTGCTTGGCATATAATGAGTGATGGGGAAAGAGGCGAGAGTTGACTTTATAGCCATGTATGCTTAGCTGTGGCATACCGAGTTTGCTTGCTGTCAGCTGGGAAGATTTCATACAGGAGACAGAGGCTGAGCAGAGCACAGAAGCCACAGTTACACACACGCTTTCTGTACAGTACCCGGAAAGGGGATACGATTCTATGGGCAATTGGATGACATTCTGCTGCTCTGGTGTTGCAATGAGCAAAGCTGGGAGGAGAGGAAAGTGAGCAAACTACAATATTTCATCAATCCTAAAATGTACCTTTTTATTCACATTCCAACATAGCTGGAATCAAAATGTGTGTCACAATCATCATCACGTATTGTCACTGCCTGAGTCTGTGCGTCAAAACCGGCAGCAGCCTGGAAGAAAATCCTGAGGGCAAGGATGGAGTACACTTTAAGAAATGCTGTCAGAGCAACAGCCTAGGTGGGATCAGGAACGAGAGCACGAAGAACACGCAAGAGGAGGACACTGCGAACTGGGGGTGGCTCAGAAGGGTCCAACTTTGAATAAGAAATGTCAGGAATCCATGGACCAATTTATCTCTTTTATTTTTTTCTGATGTACGAACGCACAAGAGTGATGGAAGATAAATGTTCAAGCATAAGGATGCTTTTTCCAATAAATGTGAAATTTTTAAATTCTACATGTAGAAGTACCGTCATGGTTTAATTAGCAATGCTCTCTTCCTAGTGATCATAAGAGTGCACATTACAGATTCGAGGAAATCTGAGAACCTCTACTGAACATCCAGCCAGTGCCAGGAATTTTATATGTGCTATACAGCAAGGAATCTCACAGCAGCAGTCTAAAATCCACAGGATGAACTCCACTTCACAGACATTAATAAGTAACTTGGGCTTCCCTGGTGGTACAGTGGTTGAGAGTCCGCCTGCCGATGCAGGGGGCGCGAGTTCGTGCCCCGGTCCGGGAAGATCCCACATGCCGCGGAGTGGCTGAGCCCGTGAGCCGTGGCCGCTGAGCCTGCACGTCCGGAGCCTGTGCTCCGCAACGGGAGAGGCCACAACAGTGAGAGGCCCGCGTACCGCAAAACAAAACAAAACAAAACAAAAAACAGCAATAGTTTCAGAGTTGACACATCTTAAATTATACTTGGTCTCTTCTCTAATACATATTATCTGAAGGGACACTGCCAGTTAGTGAGTCAAAGTTTTATCCAGGACTTCCCTGGTAGTGCAGTGGTTAAGAATCCGCCTGCCAATGCAGGGCACATGGGTTCGAGCCCTGGCCTGGGAAGATCCCACATGCTGAGGAGCAACTAAGCCCGTGCACCACAATGAGTGCGCCTGTGCTCTAGAGCCTGTGAGCCACAACTACCGAGCCTGCATGCCACAACTACTGAAGCCCGCACCTAGAGCCTGTGCTCTGCAACGAGAAGCCACCACCATGAGAAGCCCATGGTCACCACAACTAGAGAAAGCCCGTGTGCAGCAATGAAGACCCAGCACAGCAAAAAATTAATTTATTTATTTAATTAAAAAAAGTTTTACGCAATGGTTTGCTTTTTTTGTTTTTTAAGCCTACAGCACCCGGTATTCCCAGGTGGTCTCCTATCCAAGTACTAACCAGGCCTACCCTGCCTAGCTTCTGAGATCAGATGAGATTGGGTGCACTCAGGGTGGTATGGCTGTAGAGTGCAATGGTTTGCACTTTTATAATAGGTGCACTTTTTTTAAATTGAACTATAGTTGATTTACAATATTGTGTTAGTTTCAGGTGTACAGCAAAGTGATTCAGACAGATAGATAGATAGATAGATAGAGTGTTTGATTGATTCAGGTTATTTTCCATTATAGGTTAATACAAGATATTGGATATAGTTCCCTGTGCTATACAGTTATTCTTTATTGTTATCTACTTTAATATATAGTAGTACATATCCGTTAATCCCATACTCCTTATTTATCCCTTCCCCCTTTCCCCTTTGTTTTCTATGTCTGAGAGTCCGTTTTTGTTTCGTAAATAAGTTCATTTGTATTATATTTTAGATGCCACATATATGTGATATCATATAATAGTTGTCTTTTTCTGTGTCCCATTTCTTTTTCAGGAAAAGATCCCAGGAAAAAACTCCTAATTTCCCTACGTAATTCCTTGGTTTGCTGCTCCCAGCCTGGCTGCTCAGTGGGGCCCCATCTCTCCAGACTCTTCCATCATGCCCCCTCAAAACCCATAGGATTAAAACTTCTTAAGGGTTTACTAGTTATCAATACTGAGAAACAGAAGACACAAAGAAACAAACACTGGAGACTCTCCTGGAATCTTGGCTTGTACAGCCACTTCCCCACTGAGTCTCTGAGTCCTTATTCCTGAAGGTGTTGTTGCTATGACCCTCCCGACCCTGCACAGACCAGATAGGTTCTTAATGCCCTGTGACACCTTCCTAATAACAAGAAACAGCTTTCAGTTAACCAGGATCCACCAAAGGGTGGCCATCAGGCTAGGCACTTGATATAATTTACCTCCTTTAACCCAATCAACAGCCCTATGACAAAGGTATTATACTTTTCACTTTTTCGATGAAAAAATAAAGTTCAGAGAAGTCAAGCAATTAGCCCAAGGTCACACAGCTAGGATATGGCAATCCTGTGATTGGAGCCTGAATATAAATCTACTGAAAATCTAATCAAAACAGATGAGTAGTTTATTCAGGTGACAAGTGATGTGAAGTGTGTAATGCACATTCCCAGGGTCTCCACATGGAGCCAAACCTCCTCTCTTCAAGCTCACCCCATTGTTTCCATGAGGTCTGTAATGCTGAAATCAGATATACTGACTTTATCATAGTAAAGTGTGTGGACCAGAGGGCAGAGAGCAGAAGCAAGAACTACAATCCTGCAGCCTGTGGAACAAAAACCACATTCACAGAAAGATACACAAGATGAAAAGGCAGAGGACTATGTATCAGATGAAGCAACAAGATAAAACACCAGAAAAACAACTAAATGAAGTGGAGATAGGCAACCTTCCAGAAAAAGAATTCAGAATAATGATAATGAAGATGATCCAGGACCTCGGAAAAACAATGGAGGCAAAGATCGAGAAGATGCAAGAAATGTTTAACGAACACCTAGAAAAATTAAAAAACAAACAGAGATGAACAATACAATAACTGAAACGAAAAATACACTAGAAGGAATCAATAGCAGAATAACTGAGGCAGAAGAATGGATAAGTGACCTGCAAGACGGAATGGTGGAATTCACTGCTACAGAACAGAATAAAGAAAAAAGAATGAAAAGAAATGAAGACAGCCTAAGAGACCTCTGGGACAACATTAAACGCAACAACATTTACATTATAGGGGTACCAGAAGAAGAGAGAGAGAAAGGACCAGAGAAAATATTTGAAGAGATTATAATCAAAAACGTCCCCAACATGCGAAAGGAAATAGCCACCCAAGTCCAGGAAGCACAGAGAGTCCCATACAGGATAAACCCAAGGAGAAACACGCCGAGACACATAGTAATCAAATTGGCAAAAATTAAAGACAAAGAAAAATTACTGAAAGCAGCAAGGGAAAAACGACAAATAACATACAAGGGAACTCCCATAAGGTTAAGAGCTGATTTCTCAGCAGAAACTCTACAAGCCAGAGGGAGTGGCATGACATATTTAAAGTGATGAAAGGGAAGAACCTACAGCCAAGATTACTCTACCCGGCAAGAATCTCATTTGGATTCCATGGAGAAATCAAAAGCTTTACAGACAAGCAAAAGCTAAGAGAATTCAGCACCACCAAACCATCTCTACAACAAATGCTAAAGGAACTTCTCTAAGTGGGAAACACAAGAGAAGAAAAGGACCTACAAAAACAAACCCCAAACAATTAAGAAGATGGTAACAGGAACATACATATTGATAATTACCTTAAACATGAATGGATTAAATGCTCCAATCAAAAGACACAGGCTCGCTGAATGGATACAAAAACAATACCCATATATATGCTGTCTACAAGAGATCCACTTCAGACCTAGGGACACATAGAGACTGAAAGTGAGGGGATGGAAAAAGATATTCCATGGAAATGGAAATCAAAAGAAAGATGGAGTAGCAATACTCATATCAGATAAAATACACCTTAAAATAAAGAATGTTACAAAAGACAAGGAAGGACACTACATAATGTTCAAGGGATCAATCCAAGAAGAAGATTAACAATTATAAATATATATGCTCCCAACGTAGGAGCACCTCAATATATAAGGCAAATGCTAACAGCTATAAAAGAGGAAATCAACAGTAATACAACAATAGTAGGGGACCTTAACACCTCACTGACACAAATGGACAGATCATACAAACAAAAAATTACTAAGGAAACACAAGCTTTAAATGACACAAAAGACCAGATAGATTTAATCGGTATTTATAGGACATTCCATCCAAAACCAGCAGATTACACTTTCTTCTCAAGTGTGCACGAAACATTCTCCAGGATAGAGCACATCTTGGGTCACAAATCAAGCCTCAGTAAATTTAAGAAAATTGAAATTATATCAAGCATCTTTTCTGACCACAATGCTATGAGATTAGAAATCAATTACAGGGAAAAAAATGTAAAAAACACAAACACACTGAGGCTACACAATACGTTACTAAATAACCAAGCAATCACTGAAGAAATCAAAGAGGAAATCAAAAAATACCTAGAGACAAATGACAATGTAAACACAATGATCCAAAACCTATGGGATGCAGCAAAAGCAGTTCTAAGAGGGAAGTTCATAGCAATACAAGCCTAACTCAAGAAACAAGAAAAATAAACAATCTAACCTTACACCTAAAGGAACCAGAGAAAGAAGAACAAACAAAACCCAAAGTTAGCAGAAGGAAAGAAATCATAAAGATCAGAGCAGAAATAAATGAAATGAAAACAAAGAAAACAATAGCAAAGATCAATAAAACTAAAAGCTGGTTCTTTGAGAAGATAAACAAAATTGATAAACCATTAGTCAGACTCAGCAAGAAGAAGAGGGAGAGGACTCAAATCAATAAAATTAGAGATGAAAAGGGGAAGTTACAACAGGCACTGCAGAAATACAAAGCATCCTAAGAAACTACTACAAGCAACTCTATGCCAATAAAGTGGACAACCTGGCAGAAATGGACAAATTCTTAGAAAGGTATGACCTCCCAAGAGTGAACCAGGAAGAAATAGAAAATATGAACAGACTAATCACAAGTAATGAAATTAAAACTGTGATTAAAAATCTTCCAACAAACAAAACTCCAGGATCAGATGGCTTCACAGGTGAATTCTATCAAACATTTAGAAAGGAGCTCACTCTCATCCTTCTCAAACTCTTCCAAAACATTGCAGAGGAAGGAACACTCCCAAACTCATTCTATGAGGCCATCATCACCCTGATACCAAAACCAGACAAAGATACTACAAAAAAAGAAAATTACAGACCAATATCACTGAAGAATATAGATCCAAAATCCTCAACAAAATACTAGGAAAGAGAATCCAACAGCACATTAAAAGGATCATACACCATGATCAAGTAGGATTTATCCCAGGGATGGAAGGATTCTTCAATATATGCAAATCAATCAATGTGATACACGACATTAACAAATTGAAGAATAAAAACCATACGATCATCTCAATAGACGCAGAAAAAGCTTTTGACAAAATTCAACACCCATTTATGATAAAAACTCTCCAGAAGGTTGGCATAGAAGGAACCTAACTCAACATAATAAAGACCATATACAACAAACCCACAGCCAACGTCATTCTCAATGGTGAAAAACTGAAAGCATTTCCTCTAAGATCAGGAGGAAGACAAGGATGTCCACTCTCACCACTATTATTCAACATAGTTTTGGAAGTCCTGGACACAGGAATCAATAAAGAAAAAGAAATAAAAGGAATACAAATTGGAAAAGAAGAAAGAAAACTGTGACTGTTTGCAGATGACATGATACTATACATAGAAAATCTGAAAGATGCCACCAGAAAACTACTAGAGCTAATCAATGAATTTGGTAAAGTTGCAGGATACAAAATTAATGCACAGAAACCTGTTGCATTCCTACACACTAATGATGAAAAATCTGAAAGAGAAATTAAGGAAACACTCCCATTTACCACTGCAACAAAAAGAATAAAATACCTAGGAATAAATCTACCTAGGGAGACAAAAGACCTGTATGCAGAAAACTATAAGACACTGATGAAAGAAATTCAAGATGATATCAACAGATGGAGAGATATACCATGTTCTTGGATTGGAAGAATTAATATTGTAAAAATGACTATACTACCCAAAGCAATCTACAGATTCAATGCAATCCCTATCAAATTACCAATGGCATTTTTTATGGAACTAGAACAAAAGACCTTAAAATTTGTATGGAGACACAAAAGACCCCGAATAGCCGAAGCAGTGTTGAGGGAAAAAAACAGAGCTGGAGGAATCAGACTCCCTGACTTCAGACTATACTACAAAGCTACAGTAATCAAGACAATATAGTACTGGCACAAAAACAGAAACATAGATCAATGGAACAAGATAGAAAGCCCAGAGATAAACCCACACACCTATGGTCAACTAATCTATGACAGAGGAGGCAAGGATATACAATGGAGAAAAGACAGTCTCTTCAATAAGTGGTGCTGGGAAAACTGGAGAGCTACATGTAAAAGAATGAAATTAGAACACTCCCTAACACCATACATAAAAATAAACTCAAAATGGATTAGAGACCTAAATGTAAGACCAGACACTATAAAACTCTTAGAGGAAAACATAGGAAGAACACTCTTTGACATAAATCACAGCAAGATCTTTTATTATCCACCTCCTAGAGTAATGGAAATAAAAACAAAAATAAACAAATGGGACCTAATGAAACTTCAAAGCTTTTGCACAGCAAAGGAAACCATAAACAATACGAAAGACAACCCTCAGAATGGGAGAAAATATTTGCAAACAAATCAACGGACAAAGGATTCATCTCCAAAATATATAAACAGCTCATGCAGGTCAATATTAAAGAAACAAACAACCCAGTCCAATAATGGGCAGAAGACCTAAATAGACATTTCTCCAAAGAAGACATACAGATGGCCAAGAAACACATGAAAAGCTGCTCAACATCACTAATTATTAGAGAAATGCAAATCAAAACTACAATGAGGTGTCACCTCACACCAGTTAGAATCGGCATCATCAGAAAATCTACCAACAACAAATGCTGGAGAGGGTGTGGAGAAAAGGGAACCCTCTTGCACTGTTGGTGGGAATGTAAATTGATACAGCCACTATGGAGAACAGTATGGAGGTTCCTTAAGAAACTAAAAATAGAATTACCATATGACCCAGCAATCCCACTACTGGGCATATACCAGAGAAAACCATAATTCAAAAAGACACACGCACCCCAATGTTCATTGCAGCACTATTTACAATAGCCAGGTCATGGAAGCAACCTAAATGCCCATCGACAGACGAATGGATAAAGGAGATGTGATACATATATACAATGTAACATTACTCAGCCATAAAAAGGAATGAAATTGGGTCATCTGTAGAGACGTGGATGAATTTCATACAGAGTGAAGTAACTCAGAAAGAGAAAAACAAATATCGTATATTAACGCATGCATGTGGAACCCAGAAAAATGGCACAGATGAACCGGTATGCAGGGCAGAAACTGAGACACAGATGTAGAGAACAAACGTATGGACACCAAGAGGGGAAAGGGACGGAGGGTGGTGGTGGTGCTGTGATGAATTGGGAGATTGGGATTGACATATATACCCTAATATGTATAAAATGGATAACTAATAAGAACCTGCTGTATAAAAAATTTAATTAATTAAAGTGTGTGCACGGACATCTGGGTGCGCACGTGTGTTTTTTGCCAGTTACAAGTCTTCCATAAAAACACTTGAATGATCAGCAAGCCCAGAAGCCAATCACAATTCTAGTCATGAGGTGCACCAACTGGCATAATTCAGCTTTGAAGAGGCTCCCTCTAAATGGATTAAGTATGATTGAATGATACGGGTTCTCCCTGGGTGTGAATGGGGTGGCAGTGTACAGGCATTCTGGGAAGTGGAGTAAATTCTTTCCAAGTGTCTATTCGATCCCCAGGGGATCTCCTCCACCCTCAGCTCAAAATTCTCAATCCAGGGAGGGGGAAGGGATGGATTGGGAGTTTGGGATTACTAGGTGCAAACTAATTATATATAGAATGGATAACCAACAAGGACCTACTGTATAGCACAGGGACCATGTTCAATATCCTGTGATAAAGCATAATGGAAAAGAGTATGAAAAAGAATGTATTAATGTGTATAACTGAATCACTCTGCTGTACAGGAGAATTTAACACAACATTGTAAATCAACTAGACTTCAAAAAAATAAATTTAAAAAAAAACTCTCAATCAGAAACAACACAGTATCAATGTAAGACAGCTGAGGTGTTTTCTGATGGGTATTTTTCTAAAATGCCTTAGACACTTGCTAATCTTTACTTTTTTTCCATTATCTATTTTAATTGAAGTAATACACTCAGAGGATTTTAGAAAAAGAGACATGCACGCTGTCAAGGATTTATACTAGATGCCTCTCTGCAGCCTGTTTTTTCTCATCAACAGCAGATCTTGGAGTTTTTTCCACGGCTATATGCACAGCGCTGTCCAATTCTTTTAAACCACCGCACTGCATTCCTTCTGTGGGTAAGCCATAACTTACACAACCAGTCTCGTACTGAGGTACACTTAGGTGGCTTCCAATCTTTTGCCATTAAAAATAAAACAACTCGTACACACCTTTTTGCTGGACAATTAAGATTTCTCCAAACTGAACACGGAGTAGTGTTGTTCTCAACACGGGCATATACCTGTTCTTCCAGAGATGCTATGATCCAACTCAAAAGTAAGGACAACAACTAAGACATAAACTGGACCAACAGAGAGCAGGGACATCTGAAACAAAATCTGTCCGGAAATTTGCACAATGCATGGTTACTGCATCTATACTCTTTCTGAGAGAATCAGAGGGTCCGTGGCCAGGGACACTGGAAAGATCCACAGGATCTGAAGAGCACTGTGCAATGTTTAAAATAAGCACTTCTTCTTGGCGGTGTACAAGAGAAATAGAAATGCTAAACCTCACCTGCAAAGCACACTGCATGGGACATTAACATAATACAATTTAGACACAACAGCAAACTTCAGTCATGGAGCAGACTTCCAGCACTGCCAGAAACATTTCTCCCCTCACTGCTGAATGCTGCTGTGAATTTCACCTGTGACAGAGATTCTAAGATAACTCAAAGAATGTAGTTTTAACGTGTGAGGGCAGGGAGGACTGGGCATCCCCAGACACAGCAAGCAAGAGTGTAAATATTTATATAAGCTTCCTGGAGGGAAATTCAGCAATGTGTACCAAAAGCTTTAAAATCATCCTCACCGCTCACCTTTTGACCCAGTAATTATATGACCATGTATGCCTGGGATTCATCCTAAGAAACTCTGTGTGTGTGTGTGTGTGTGTGTGTGTGTGTGTGTGTGTGTGTGTCTGTGTGTGTTTTCCGTACCCATTTGTTCACTGCAATGTTTTAGGACCAGAGGAACACTGGAAGCAATGTAAATGTCCACCTGTAGGGTATCAGTTAAATACGTTATAATGTATTCATGCCATACGATGAAAATTACACAGTGAATAAAATTCATGTGTTAAAGGAGTAGTTTGCAAGCTGTGGGTCACAAATCATTAATAAGTCATGAAACCAGTTTTTTGTGGGCCATGGACAGCTTTTTAAATAGAAGAATATCAGAGTGCATCACACAAAGTAAGTGTCAGTATGGTTTCATGAAACTTTATTTAAATGCATGTGTGTTTATTCTGGGTCAGTATATGAAATGTACTTCTTACTTTAGGATATAGTAAAAAAAAAAAAAAAAACTGAAAACCACTGTGGCAACAGAATATTCACTAGTATGGAAATATGTCAACATTCTACATTTAAGTGGGGGAAAACAGGTTAAAAATTATATAATATAATCCCAAATTTGAGATAATACCAACAATCAAATATGTATGTGTATATGTGCACAGAAAGGAAACATTCTCTGGATAGTAGTATTATGGGTGAAGGTAATTTTTCTCTATTTTCCCTACATGCTTCTGGTATTTTTCTAAATTTCCTATAATTTCTGCTTATTATGTTAATAAGCAGAAAAAAACAGAGGGTATTTTCAAATATAGTTTTGATAAGTATGTAAAGTATTTTAAGATGCTCCAAAAATGAGTCAAGGGTGACAATAAATGAATGAGGTGACCAGGCAATCATTCCATCCTCGGACATCCTCCTATGAAAAATCTTCTTTCAGAAATGTTGCATACCAACACATTGGGACAAGCAGCATATGGTCCCACAAGAAGGCGCACAGGAAACGTAAATAGTAGTTCAGAACTGCAAGGAAGGAAGGAAGGAAGGAAAGGAGGAAGGAAGGTAGGAAAGGAGGGAGGGAAGGAAAGAAGGAAGGACGGAAGGAAAGGAGGGAGGGAGGGAACAGAAATAATGGAAGGGAAAAGTGAAAAGAAAAGAAAGTACCAAAAATATCTGATATGTTAAAAAAAAGAGAGAGAGAGAGAGAAATAAAGCTTGTCTTTAATACACAGCAGCAAAAAATTGGACAAAGCTTTCATTTTATGACTAGAGGTTTCAGCCAGCAAATATCGTCCTGAAGTTATTAAATTTTAAAGTGCCCAGGAACTCAATAAACCCTTTTTAATTCATAATGAGTTAATGAAGTGGCCCATGACCTGACCTCTTTCAAACCGGATGAGGGATTTGATGAGTCAGTGCTAATTCAGGTTCAGGTGATCAATTCACTGTTCGGAAAACATCGTTACATTTTTTTTTTTTTTTCTGAGGAAGAGGCTTTACTATGGAAGCATAATCATTAGTGACGGTAATCTTCTGCTTCCCCTCAGTGGCACCCCAGTGAGGCACGTAACTAGTGAAATTACTCAGTGTTAAACAAGGAACGGCAGCTTTGCTGTATGAATTCCATTTCTTCACGTTCCAGATCTTTCTCAAGTAGAGATGGGACCCTGTCCTCAAAATGTTTATATTCTGTTGGGGGAGACATGGCAACTCCTGGATTTCTATTTAAGTAGGTGATGTAGAGGTTTAGGTGGCTTGGAAGAGAATGCTTGCTGATGGAAATGATTAGTGATAAGACTTAGAACCACCCTTCTTATTGCCACTCAGACGAAACATAAATAACAAGATACGAAGAATACTGGGAAAAGAGTGGGCTAACTCAGCAAGAGTAAAATCACTTCTAGGCTGAAGGAGAAAAGCATTTGAACCTCACCAGTTATATTTTGGGAATAAAAGGTACAAAAATTGTTAGACAGATGGACAAACCCATCCTTTTGGATGCTACTGTGAAATTTGGAGCCAAACTAAGGTTGATCACATATGATTTCCAAAGAGTATATTGGTCAAATTTATATCACTTTTTTCAAAGCTTCTGATTTATTTGTGTATCCCTAGCATCTTGCAAAGCACTGGGGAGAGCAGACAGTTATAAAGTAATTATCCAATATTAGATAAATACAGTTGCTCGATTTTTTAGTGGAATCCAATAAGGATTTGAGGAAAGAAACATAGATGCTTAAGGAGAACAACTGGTATACCAAAGGCACATGGATTAATTTGTCTATACTGATAGATAACTGACTTCTCATTTTAAAAGATCTCCACATTATCTGCTTTGCTTTATTAGTATTTATTTTCCAGAGCTTTGCATGTGTATCTCATTTAATCCTTGTAACTAACCTATAAAGTACATACTATTAATATCTCCATTTTAAAGATGAGGAAACTGAGTCACAGATCAGTTTAGTAACTCATTCAAGGCCACACAACCAGCAGGTCCCACAGCCCATACTCATAGCCAAGCAGTTGGCTCCAAAGCCCATGTTACCCTAGTGCCCCCTATTTCCGAAGCACTCTGAACATTTGGCAGATGGTATCTTATTCTTTCTCCCCAAACCACTTGAAATAGCTTTGTTAAAATACTGTGACCTTCCCCAAGTCACTGTATGCCCTTGCTGGGTGTTGTCTGAGAGACGAAGGTAATTTCCCACAAGGCCAGCTTTATTCCTCACTAGCTGGAAAGCAAAGCAAATGAAACAAAAGAAAGGAACATGAGGGGTTCTTGGGCACACTGTGTGTTGGACATAAACAAATAAAATGGTTTTAATAAAGGGATGGCAAGTGAGAACATACATCAGTCACCTGGTACCCTTGGTAGACCAGATAACCCTCCTCATGGAGTCTCAGAGACATGAAGGAGGAAGTGCCCTTATGTCCTGGGTTTTGTACCTTCCGAGATCCGATAGAGGTCTGCAAGTTTTAATGAAAACAATTTGCATTGTAGGGTGCCGAAGGTAGCAGGCTAATGTTAGGGTGGAGTTGGCTGGTTCGTTTTATTCTCCAAAAAGTCTGGTTATGTCAACCCACTCCCAGTAGAGTCTCCCTGACAGTTATCTAATAAACTCGAGTTTCCCACTGCTAAAACATACTGCTGACAACAAAGGGTCTTTCTTCAGCATTGAAGAACACTGAGTGCATTAAGGAAATCTGGCCACAAAAGAACAAGGAGACCTATAAAAGCTCCCCCACGTCTTCCATGCCTTCCTTCCAGCTTGATGTTTCTTGTCAAGAGAAGGAAAACTCTCAGTATAAATATGCATTTGAATCATAAACCAAATCCACCCAGTACTTTTGCAGAAAAAGAGAGAAATAAAAAGAGGTTCCAGGACAAACATCTAAGTAAAAAATATAAAGTGCTTTTACCCCCTCATCTCACGATGTGCCTGTCTCTTCCACTCTCCTCTTGCACTGAGCAGTATGTACACTTTACAGAGAATGCCAGCTATAATCCAACAGATGTCACTGTGAACATGGAGGAGAAAATGGCCAGAAACAGCCTCTCAAGGGTTGTCTGCACAAAAATACACTGACCAGCTTTGATTTTCAGTGCCACGGTCAACTAGACCAGCCCACGTGTGAGCACAGGAACTCGTTCCTGCCGTAACCTGAGTCAGGTGAGCCGGGAATGCTAATTCATTTAGATGAGATTTGTGAAAAATATTGCTTTGGGGGGCTTCCCTGGTGGTGCAGTGGTTTAGAATCTTGCCTGCTAATGCAGGGGGACATGGGTTCGAGCCCTGGTCTGGGAGGATCCCACATGCCGCGGAGCGGCTAGGCCCGTGAGCCACAACTACTGAGCCTGCGCGTCTGGAGCCTGCGCACCGCGATGAAGAGTGGCCCCCGCCTGCCACAACTAGAGAAAGCCCTCGCACAGAAACGAAGACCCAACACAGCAAAAATAAATTAATTAATTAAAAAACAGTGCTTTGGGTGAAAGAAGGGTATCTCATTGTTATGCAGACATGTATTATCAGGGGAAGAAAAGCAAAAAAGACTAAGGTTAGCCCATACAAGATAGTCCTTCGAGGCAAGCCTCAATCCAGAATATGAGTGTGCCTCAGGGATCAGCATGGTGAGACGGCAGTTAACCCCTTCTCTGTAATAATCCACACTAAAGTCACGTTTAAAGAGAAGAATCATGTCATTTCACCATCACATGTGTATGTATCACATCTCTCTCCTCCAAGCCTTCACATATTCTGTTCCTTATGCCCAACACCCTTCCCTCACCACTGACCCTTAGCTTAAATGGCTAACCCCTACAAGTCCCCTACTTCTCAGCCTAGGTGTCACTTCCCTTGTTTTATCTACAAAAGTGCCTGGCAGATAGTACTGAATGAACAGATGTTTTAGAATAAATGCATAGGACCCATTTGTGGCCAGTGGGTGCAGAGGAAATATACCAGGGTCTTCTAGAAGGAATTTTCTCCCTAATGAGAGGCAAGGGCTGCCTGAAGAATAAGCCTTTTTGTCACTTTCCCTCCCTTCCTTCTTTGCATACTCTCATGCAAGAATATAATACCTAAGGCTGCAGCAGCCATCTTCAGATCACGAGGTAACAACCCACGGTTCAAAATCCAACAGGCTACCATGGCAGAATGGAAGGATGTAAACAGCTTGAACCCTTCATAGCCTGGTAAACTGCTGACTCTATCCTGGAACCACCCATCTGGATTTCTTGCTAAGTGAGATCTAAATATGCTAAGTCACCGTTCATTAGGTTTTCTCTCGCTTACAGCCAAAAGCATCCAGACTGGCATATTCTGCACTGATTAACCTAAATTGTGATTGGCATTTGCTTGCCTGTCTTCCCACCTAGACTGTGAGTTTCAGAAGGATGAAAGTGTCTTGTTGTTTACCTTCTTCCCCGCATACAGCAAAGAATGAGATGCCTTAAACATCTGTTAAACGAGAGACTCATTTCCCTCACACCTGCCTCTCCCAGTTCCCAAGAACTAAAACTCGATGCTGACCCATTTCTATCTTTCTGAACCTTTACAGGTATCTTTGATGTTAGATCTGGCACCTCTCAGTTCTCAGAACGCTATGACACATCTTAAGAAGTCCACTCTTTTTCAAGCTTTCTCTAAGTCAAATGGGTATTTTTCAGACTTCAATTTAGAAAATCTCTTAGTGACATTCAACGTGGTCGATCACTCCTTCCTTTTGAAAATCCATAGTGCCATAAAACTGAGTTGCTTTCTTTTTTATTGAAGTAATATTGATTTACAGAATGGAAGAAAATATTAGCAAATGATAAGCAAATGTCAGGGGGTTAATATCCAAAATATACAAACAGCTCATACAGCTCAATGTAAAAAAAAAAACCAAACAACCCAATCAAAAGAAAATGGGCAGAAGACCTGAATAGACATTTTTCTAAAGAAGACATACAAATGGCTACCAAGCACAAGAAAAGATGCTCAATATCGCTAATTATGAGAGAACTGTGAATCAAAACAACAATGAGACATCACCTCACACCTGTCAGAATGGCCATCATCAAAAAGTCTACAAATAACAACTGTTGTCAAGGATGTGGAAAAAAGGGAACTCTGCAATGTTGGTGGGAATGTAAGTTGGTGCAGCCACCATGCAAAACAGTATGGAAAGTCCTCAAAACACCAAAAAATAGAACTATCATATGATCCGGCAATTCTGCTCCTGGGTATATACCCAGAAAAAACAAAAACACTAATTCAAAAAGATACATGCACCCCAATGTTCTTAGCAGCACTATTCACAACCGCTTTCTTATTGTCCTCTACACTTTTCTCTTTTACAAGCTCACCTTTACGTACTCTGCACCCAATTTCAAAGCCTAATTCTGAGCCTTCCTCTCTTGCCACCATACACTTGCTCACAATCATCATTGACCATGGCTTCAATTATCACTTTACGTTGATAAGTCCCGAAGTTATATCTCCTGGCCCTGTCCTCTCCTCTAAGCTCAGCTACGTACATCTACCTATTTGATACATACATATCAAATATATATATATATATATATATATATAGTCTCAAAACAATATATATGTAAACAATATATATAAACATATATATATATAAATAATATATATGTCTCAAAACCATCTGAAATTCAACATTTTTGAAACTGAACTTATTATCCTCCCTGACTCATCGGCATCTTGATGAAGGTATCAGAAACCTACCTCAAGCTGACTTAGGGCACTAAAGGAAATGTATTGGCTCAAGGAACCAGAAAGCTCTTAGACAGAGCTGGTCTCAGGCATGCATGAATTCCGGAATTTAAACAACAAAATAAGGTCTCTCTTGCCATCTCTCATCTCTACTAATCTCCATCTAACTCCTTTCTCTCTCACTGCACACCAGCTTTCTCCATAGGGAGGAAACATCTCCATAGGTAGAAGCATCTGTAGGACTCCATCCTTCCTGCTCCAAGACCCCAAAGGCAAGCCCCCTTTGTCTTCACCTCCAACATCCCACAAAAATGAATCTCACTGTGCAAACCTTGGTCACTAAGCCAATGCCTGTTACAGCCAGGGGAGGTGGGTTTTCCTGAAGGGAAATCTAACCCAAAATCAGATGACTGGATTAACAGTTCTTCAACAAAAGAGAGCACAGGGTTTTCTGGACAAGTTAACTGCGCAGATGTCCTGCAGCTACCCCAAGCCAGCTCTTCTTCTTGTGGTCTCTGTCTTGGTAAGTAAAGCCATCCTTCTCCCATCCACTTACACAAGCCAGAAACCCAGGAGTTCCTGAAGACTTCCCTCGCTCTCATCCCCCGAAGGCAAGCCAGCACCAAATCCTTTCAATTTTGCCTCCCAAGTGTTTTACACTTAAAACAATGCCCAGAACACAACATCATCCACTTCTTTCCATCCTCACTGCCATCTCCCTAGTCTAAGCCACCAGAAACCTCTCCTAGACTATTTTAAGAACCTCCTACAGGTACTTACTCTCATCTCCCCAGTCCTTTCCTACGTAGCAACCAGGCTGACCATTTCAAAGTGTGAACCTGACCCTGTCCCCTGTCTGTTGAAACCACTAGACAGCCCTCCATCTCCCTGAGGATAAAACCCCACATCTTTAACATGTCCTGCAATTCCCCATAGCTATCTCCTCTCCAGTTCCATTCTAAGCCACGCCTCTCCCTCTTACTGAGTTCCAGCACCGTGGGTCTTTAGTTCTTCCAACATGCCAGCCGTCTTCCTGACATGAGGTCTTTACATGTCCTGTTCCCTCTTCTTGGATTGCTACCCTCCCCAACACACACACACATTCTCTCTCTCTCTCTCTCACACACACACACTTTCACCTCCTACTCAACCTTCAGATCTCTTCTCAAATGCCACTTATTTAGGAGAGTTTCCTCAACTCTCCAAACCTCTAATAGGTTACAACTCTTGCTAGATGTTCAAACTGCACCCCCTTCATTCTAGTCTCTTACAGCACCGGATACTACTGTTCCTTCACAGTATTCACTCCGCTCACCATTTTAACTTTATTTACATTGACTGATTACATCGCTCTTCTCCACTGAAAGACAAGTGCCACAAGGCCAGGAATCAACTGCTTTTACTTACCTTTCTGTCCCCAGCCCCAAGCACAGTGCCTGGCACATTTGGAGGCAATCAATATGGAATGAGAAATAAACGTCTGAATCATTTCTGGAAAGGACAGAGATTAAAAGTACAAGTTGTGGAGTCAAGCAGGTTAAAATCTTGGGCCCATAGGGACTTCCCTGCTGGTCCAGTGGCTAAGACTCCACACTCCCAATGCAGGGGGCCCGGGTTCGGTCCCTGGTCAGGGAACTAAATCTCGCATGTCGCAACTACGGGTTCGCATGCTGCAACTAAAGATCCTGCATGCCGCAACTAAGACGGGCACAGCCAAATAAATAAATAAATACTTTTTTTAAAATAAAATAAAAACAAATAAATAAAGTCTTGGGCCCATAGAAATACAAGGTGTGTCACCTTGGACACATCACTTAGAATTTCCCTTCTTTACGTTTCAATTTCCTCATCTGTAAAATATGGACAATAATAAGGATTCATAAGATGACCTACCTTTTAGGTAGGTTTTTTACACTTAAAACAATGTCCAGAACACAGAAAGCAGATGTATCCATTACAATTAAGTTTATCCGAGAACTAAAGCCCAAAATAGTATGGCGGAAGCAACACAGAAAGGTATCCCTCTCTTACCCAGAGGTTTCCATCGGGCTCCTTCTGTCCTGCTGCTTCTTCATTCTCGAGACGACGCTCTCTCCACAGAGCACCAAATTACTGTTGAACTTCCATTCTCATACTCACATTCTCATCAACAGCAAAGAGCATCCTTGTAAGGACCTTTCTCAGAAGTCGTACCCAGCATCTGCTCTCAAATCCCACTGGCCCGAACTTAACCTCGTCAAGCCACATCAAGTAGGAGGAAGGTCGGGAACCATAGTCTTTATTTCAGATTGTCACACGCCCAACGAAAATTGAGAGACGAACAGTAGCCTCTTTTACAGCAAGACAGTGAAAGGAAAATTCTTACACGGAAATTGGACGTTTTATGTCAGGGAGTGCCTCCATAAAAGATGATATGGGCAAATGAGATTGTAGAAGCACCCTCCCCAGAAACACATCCGTCACAGTAACAGGCACATAAACGCATTTGGTGGATTTTAAAGAAAACCACCACCATCATCCCATAGGTGAACTTCCTAAACCCCTGGGTCCTGGGCTCCAGGGCAAGTGTGCTTGCCCAGAGAGAAGCCTTTAGAGGTTCGTCCCATTGTCATTCACTTAGGCCTGCCTTGATCTTTTCTCTCTGAATGATGCAAAATGCTTACAGGTGCCAGGCAGGACTTCTCAGGGTGCCCTGGGGCAGTCCTTTGCCTGCAGAATCCCTCCAGGGCAGGTGACGACCTACAGGAGGACTGTGGCTTTGCCTACCTGACGCATTGAGGGCCTTCCCAACCTGTCGCTAACCACCACCTCAGAAATCCAATCTTGCTTTACAGCTAAATCAATCCTGTCACTCCAATTAAATTCGCTTGGGAAAAGTTAAAAAAGGAATCTCTGGCCTCACTGTGAATTCTCAAGTCTGATAGAGAAAGAATGATTCTGCAGCAGTTCAAAGAGAGAAAGGAAGTATTTACTCTGTCCCCCTTCATGCAGAAGGGAAAGGGGCATTGTTATTTTGATACTAGAAACTAAACTCTAAATTAGATCATCCGAGAAGGATAACCATATTCAAACTGCCTATTTTCTTTCACCTCATGGAAATGGTACATGGAATCACCATCCGTATTATTAAAAGCTTTTATCAAGGTGCCTGGGGCACAAAACAGGCTGAGTTGTACTAAATCTGTAACATTACTTGGGGATGACATGGAGGTCTCTCCCAAGAACTTAAGAAATAAGATTACCATCTGACAGCTTATCAAAATATATCACAGTGTATCAAAATTTTAACAGTGCATACCGCTTCCATTTTCTCTGGAGACATGCATTCAAGAGCACAAGGGTATCCTCTGTAGCCTTGTCTGTAAAAGCAAAGGATGGAAATGACAGAGATGTTCACAAAGAGTAGAGAGATTAAGTATATCATGATACCGCCTTACAGGGAAACACAATGTCAAGATTACGAAACAGTGAACTCAGCCTCTACACAGTGTCATGAAAAAAGTGTCCACGCTCTCATGGTAAGTAGCCATAGCAAATGCAGGCTCTGAAGCCAAAAGGTCTCACTTAATTGTTTCCCAGCTCTGAGACTATGAGTACGTTACTCAACATCTCTAAGCCGGAGGTCACTTATCTGAAAAATGGGGTAATAACAGCACTACCTCATAGGGTGCTATAAGCACTTAGCCTAGTAGATGGTGAGTTGGCATGGGGTAACTGTCAACTCACTACAGTTCTGTGGCAGTCTTAGTAATATCAATGACACCTCATCAGTGTCACCAGACTATATCAGTGAACACTTCTTCCTCCACTGTATATACATCACTCAAAGGGAAACACAGGCCGACTATAAGCAGTGGCTCCTTTCTGGGAATGAGGATGGCAGTGCAAGAAGCAGGATGGAAAAAAAGGAAAGAGGAAAAGTCTTTGGCTGTATTTTCATTTATATGTTAGTGTTTTTTTTCTTCTAAAGCCAGCTCATGTTACTTTTATCATAAAGTGTTTTTTTTTTCAAGATTGGCCTCTAAGAATTAAACTTTAATTGTATCTCTTAATGGATGAGAGCAGAGACATGCAAAGTTCCCAGGAAGGAGATTCTGAGCCTCAGGACCTGGTGTAACTCAACTGAAAATAGTAACATATCTAAAGCAAGGATATGACTACCTGTGGGCTGAGAGTGGGGATGGCACCGAGTCCTAGTAGCTCAGGAAGAACAGGCACAGCAGAGGTGGCAGGGCACGCAAGCAGTTCACAGGGGAGAGGGGATTTTGGTCCCGAGACTCATATTTCCAAGTGCGTCCTCTAGGCTCTTCACTTGGCTTCTGCTCTGTGTTAAGGACCGAATTATGTCCCCCTCCCCAAATTCGTGTGTTGAAATCCTAACCCCTAGGACCTCAGAATATGACCATATTTGGAGATAGGGTCTTTCACGAGGTAATTAAGGCAAAATGGGGTCATTAGGGTGGGCCCCAATCCAATAGGACTAGTGTCCCTGTAAGAAAGGAGATCTGGGCACAACACACAGCGGGAAGATCACGTGAAGACACAGGGAGAAAAGACAGCCATCTGCAAGTCAGAGAGAGGCCGGAGAAGAAACCAACACTGCCAACACCTTGATCTTGGATTTCTAGGCTCCAGGGCTGTGAGAAAATACACTGCTACTGTTTAAGCCCCCCAGTGTGTCATATTTTGCTGTGGCAGCCCTGGCAAACTAATACACTCTGTTCGTGATTCTTTTTCCATACATGAATTTTACATTTTCTATGTGCAAATCCATCAATCTTTCCCTTTATGGATTCTGGGTTGTCATTTTTTTTAAATCTTGATTTAAAAGGACTCTGCCATCCCAACTTTATTAAGATATATCCATCCTGCCTTCTTATCATCTTTGTTGCTGTTACTACTGCTATGTGGACTGTGTCACCTCTTTTGTTTCGTTCCTTATCTGAAATATATTTCTGTAACATGGGTGTGGTCAGGCCCTAACTCTGGGGTGACCCACTGTCTATGTTACTTTTATACTCATAAAAATGTTCAAATTATATTACAGAAATAGATTTTAGACACAGGAAAACATTCATGATATACATTTAGGTGAAAAGAGGGAATTACATTTAGGTGAAAAGAGGGAATTACATTTAAAAATACACATTTCTGAAATAAAATGATTTATATATACTTCATAAGTATTGAAAACTGTATGAAAGAACATACACTAAATTATTAGTAATAGTTATCTCTGGGTGATTAGGATTTTTTATGCTTTCAGTATTTACTAATTGACTTTACTGAAATAATAATCTAAGTGAAATCCTACTGTATCTCAGATCTCCTTTTCTTAAAAGGACACTAGTCCTATTGGATTAGGGCTCACCCTAACGACCCCATTTTGCTTTAATTACCTCTTGAAAGACCCCATCTCCAAATACGGTCATATTCTGAGGTCTTAGGGGTTAGGATTTCAACACATGAATTTGGCGGGGGTGTGCAACAATGACAAGAATACAAAATTTGATAGTGAAACTCTGGGATTCAGACCAACTCATGTTAGGATCAGGGTGACCTTTGGCAAGTTATTTAACTTTCCCTACGTTAGTTTTCTCACGTGTAAAATGGGTATAAGAACAGGTGGTCCTGGGGTAATCAGGAGGTCTGTTGTTTGGGAGAGAGTGCATATAAAAGCTCTTGGTGGGAATAACATTCAGTAACGTTATCAATAATAACATTCAATCAGCGGCATTGTAATGTACCTTCCAACTTCGAAGAAGGGCAAAGCTCCAGGAACAGCAGGTGTCCATCATCAGGACAGGGAAATTCCATAGGTATGGTTCATAACGTGTAGTCAGGGGGACAAGAAATAAAGCTGGGCTTAAGGAGGAGCCAGGATTCAGAAGCTCTTCTACTGCACACCAGCCACCCTGCACTTTATAAAGGCCGGTGGTATGCATGTCACAGAGCTTTGTAACAAGGGGTGATGTGATTGCTAAAATTTCAGCCAAAGTACTGTTCATGGAAACACTTTCCCAAAGCCAGCTGTCAGCCTGAGGGGGGTTAAACGTTCTTCATCAGGAACAAGAATGCGACCACGATTTCCTTGAGCAAAACAGCCCCTGCGACCAGCCCCTCCCTGCAGACATCCCACAACCAAGGCAGCAGGTAGAAAGCATTCCTAAATAAGATGCCAGTGAAGAGATGCTTTCCCTCCCTCACACGGCTTTGAAATAGCCAAGCCTGAAGGATTTTTTTTTCCTTCCCTTTCTTTTTAAAAAATATACAGCCCAGGGCAAATCTCATACCTCTGCTGTCCCTAGAAGAGGTAGCTGAGTCACTGGGTCTCTGAAGCTGCCAGCTCACAGCAGGGCTTGGAAAATCAATACCTCTCTCTGAAGTTATCCAAAGTACTGAGACCTTTAAACCAAACTCCAGTAGATAAACACTATCAACAGTCTTTCACAGCCATTAGGAGATGTGGGTTTATTTCCCAAGCAGCCTTGAAATGCGACAACGGGAGCTGTTCTCTAAGATGTGGACATGTGGAATTTGGCTGCAGAAGTGGTTTCTGTCTGCCGACAGGAACAAGAGACAGCTGGACTGTGGATGGAACACTCCCTCAGCATTACAGCTGTGTGGCTAAAAGAACACGCCCTAAATGCCTATGCTGGAATCCAGGTCGCATCCCTATGGACCTGTGTATCTCTGGGAATCACTCTTCACCTCTCTGTGCCTTAGTGTTCACCTTAAAACCAGGTACCCTAGCTCAGCAGGGACTGCTGGGAGGATTAAATAAGATAAAGGAGGGACATGTACGCACTGGGGTTTTCTTTTAATCCTATAAGCGCATCAAGGAAGTTAGCAGTTGTTATTCAGAAGGCATGATATGCAAAAGCACAACTGCTAGAAAGGAGAAATCACACAAGTTCACTTCCCACCTAACCTGTTCGTTTTGAAATTTTGCCTTTTTCTGAACCAAGAGAGAATTTGAAAGAGGTCTTCAGACTCTTAAAATAAATCACAAGAAAGCTGGAAAAGCACTTTCAGAAAACAAGGGTTCAAATATATGAGCCGCCAGAGGCTGGAGGGCCGTTCCTAGTTCCTCCATCTCTTTTACCTCCAGCAGGTAAACCCTTCAAGAGAAGAGTCCTGTGGCTTTCTTCTGGGGGGAAATGATGGGGAGGGACCCTCGGCTAAGGGGGAAACATCACTGCGTGCTAATGAGAATCTCCCAGACAACACAAGGTACTTATTTTTCTTTTTTTTTCGCGGTACGCGGGCCTCTCACTGTTGCGGCCTCTCCCGTTGCGGAGCACAGGCTCCGGACGCGCAGGCTCAGCGGCCATGGCTCACAGGCCCAGCCACTCCGCGGCATGTGGGATCTTCCCGGACCGGGGCACGAACCCGTGTCCCCTACATCGGCAGGTGGACTCTCAACCACTGCGCCACCAGGGAAGCCCACAAGGTACCTATTTTTAAACAAAACACCAAGACACTAGACTTGACCCCAAAAAACTCCCCAAAATGTAGATTTATTTTTATAAAAAGTCTTACAAAAGCATAAAAAATTAAATCACACTTAATATTCTATCATCAGCCTTACCTTAACTGCAAAGAGGAAAATGACAGAGAATCAGGGTTGTTCTAGAAATTCTGGGCTATCTAGTTGTCCCATTAAGGCTGATGAAATGCCAAATCATTTCTCCCTCTTGACTTGAAGTGAATCTGGGCAGGAACGCTTCATGGGATGAAACGATTTCCCTTGCTATTTGAAGAATTTTCTTGTAAGATATACAATCTCTTTAAATTTTCCCAGGCAGCTGCTAAGGGTTGCTAAGGAAGTGATGGAAATAGAAAATATTCTAAATAAATAATTAGTGATTTCTGAGGGGCAGGTACTTTAGATATTTTTTGCAGGATGTCACGCATCTTAGGTACTAAGACTGGACAAGTGGCCTGTCTTGTCTTCCCTCCCCCTCTCTCTTCTTCCCTTCCTTCCTTTCTTTCTGTGTTAAGGAAGATAAAATAGTTAACTAATAAGGACTTAACTGTATAACACAGGGAACTCTACTCAGTACTCTGTAATGGCCTATATGGGAAAAGAATTTTAAAAAGAGTGGATATATGTATATGTATAACTGATTCACTTTGCTGTACACCTGAAACTAACACAACATTGTAAATCAACTATACTCCAATAAAAATTATTAAAAAAAAAAAAAGAATCTTCAAGCAGTGAGCTGGAGAGGGAGATTTTGAGCCACGGTGTGCCCAACTTGCTGGAGAGACACAGAGGAGGACCCAGGCCCTCCATCCCCACACAAATCAGCGGAACTCTCGGCGTATCTGTTTTAGTCTGTTGTGCTTTAGCAAAAGATTATGTCTGAAGAGAAGAGTCTTAAAATAGATATCTGTGGTTTTGGCACCAGCATCCATTTCCCTTCTTTGATAACCGTATCCTGGTTCTGTTTTGGGAAAATGCCCGCATCTCATCCTCCGTGCCCCCAGGAGAAGCACTCTGCCTCTGCTCCAGAGGGACGAGTACCTCTCTGGCAACAACAGCTGGTTGCAGGATGTGTGTGTGACCCCGTAAGAGGCAATGAGACTTCAGCAGACACTTCTGGGGCAAAGATGGCACATTTTTCCTACTGCATTTGGGGTGAGAAGGCTGCGCTGGCGCCCACTCCCATCCACAAGGGGGCAGGTTTTCAGAAAGCAGCCGACCACCTCAGAGGCAGTAAAATCCAAAAATGAGAGATCTGCTGACACTGTTTAAGCCCTAATTAAGCCATTCCCACCCCCGACTTCTTAAATATATAAGCCATTCAACTCCTTTTTGGTTCATGCTTGGTTCCGATTTTACCAGGAATTTCTGTGTGTTATAACCAGAAGAATCCTAGACAACAGAGTTCCACAGCTACACTTCAAACCACTGGGAAAGATTTCCTTTTAATGTCCTCTCACATATTATGATTGGGGACAATTTCTTCCTCCTGGTGGAGGAGAGGGAAAGAGACATAATCCCAAGAAATCTAGGAGCACCAAGGTCAACAGCTGAAAGTAAACTAAAAGAAGGGACTCTCGACACAGCAATTCATACATGAATGAGAACCAGTGAGTATAGAACAAACTCATATTTTATTCTAAGTAAGAAAATCGGGGGTTCTGGGTAAGGTCATGGGGTTTTTGTTGGCTGAAATCACCATGCAATTTTCAGAGTCTAAATAGGCAGTACACCTATTTAATATCTGGTATATATGTTATAGTAATAATTTCTAATATTAAATGTCTTAATATATATTTTTGGAAACATGGTATGTTCACTTTGTTTGTCCACATTCAGACATTCATAGCTAAGAAGGAAAGAAAAATGCCACCTGGCAATATACTCTCTGTATCTGAACACAAATTTTAAAAATTGGCTAAGAAGTGGGTAGAGACAAAAGATAGCCAAATGTATTTGAGTTTGTTTGTTTTAAACAGGCTCTAAATATCTGTTTTGATGTCTGTTTATTGTTTACTGAAAGTGAACCTTTTATAAAGTCTCTAATTTTTCAGGGGCAAAATATGCAGGATTAACCCAAGCTGGAAGGAGCCTGAAACCATTCATATCTTTTATCTCAAGAAAAGCCTCACTGTACTTTGAAACGAGCCTATGTCACATGACCACCACCTAGTGGCAGTGTACTTAAATAGCAGGAACAGCTGAGAGTTACAATAAACATCTTTTAAATGGACCCCAGCACTGTCATGGTCATTTTGATCAGAACTAGATTTTCCCTCCAGGATGGTGGAATCAAGAACCAGGAAACTAAGAAACCAGAAATCTGGGTAAGAGCAGAATAACTGTGGAATTAAGCAACTGCTGGTGGTAACATTGTTTTTACCAGCGTTTTCCAATGACTGGACCTCCAACCACTAGGAATACACAAAGTGAGTCCAGGTAGTACAAGAAAAGGTCATATTGAGGAGGGACAGTTGAGCAGAGGCTCAAATGAATGGAAGAGCAAACCATGCAATTTTCTAAGAAAACAGCACTATAGGAAGTGGAGGAAGCAACAAGTGCAAAGGCCCTGAGGCAGGGCCATGTTTGGCTTCTCAGGGTACAACAAGGAGGTTAGTGTGGTTCAGCCAGAGAAGCAAAGACAAGAAGGCAAATGAATGTGGTTGAAGAGGTGGGCAGGGGTCAGATTCTTTAGGGTTTTGTAGATCATGACTGGGACTTAAAATTTTTTTTCTACGTTGACAAAAAGCCACTGGAAAATGTGAAGTAGGAGAGTGATGTGGTCTGCTTTATGTTCTAGAAGGATCACTTACTCTAATCACTGTGAAGAGCAGACTACAGAGGTCAAGAGTGTTAGCAGAAATAAGAGTAGAAGTCTACTGCAACAGTCTGGGCAAGAGATGCGTGTGGTACCAAGGCAGATTGATAGACACCTAGATAGATAGGTAGACAGTTATCTATGTATACAAACGTAAATGTGTGTATGTATGTATGTCTCCACCTCATCAAACACACTTACAGTAATGATACGGTCTTTACAAATATTGAAGAAAATTATTTTTCATGTAAAAAAAATCAATATAGGCGAGTATATCTATATGGCAAAAAAAAAAAAAAATAGACTGCAAGAGTAATACATATGACTGACGTCTAGAAGATACCAAACTCTCAATACCAAAATACACTATTAGAGAATCAGGTAAATTTTATGTGTTCCTCTAAAATTTCCTGTGACCTCCTAAAATAGTTCTGTGTTCCAACTGCGAAAAACATTACGCCTACTCAATTGATTTCATCCTTCCAACTGGATTCCCTTCTTGATGGAAGAGAATAAAAAGAGGTCTAGTACGACCATATCCTTGTGTTAGTTACTTTGGCAGATAGCTGACCCCAGACTCATTCTCCCCTCCTTCCTGGGCACAGAGAGAGACATCCATACGGCCCCCAGAATCCTCTGCGGTTGGATCTGGCCATGCCCTGGAATTCTCACCAACAGAAGGAGACTGGAAGTCATGAGGGTCATTTCTGCTACTTGCTGAAGAGAAAACTGCTTCCTAGACTTTGCCCTCTTTGCCTGACTGTTGGCTGGAAGGTAAACGGGGTGGAGCCTCAGCTCTGATCACGCAGGAGAAAAATCCTCTAAGGCAGGGGTTCTCACTCAACCACAGGCAATTTTGCTTCCCAGGGACATCTGGCAATGTTTGGAGGCGTTTTTGGCTATTCAAATCAGGGGTGAGGAGTCAGCTACTGGCATCTGGGGAAGGCAGAAGCCAGAGAGGTTGCTGAACATCCTACAAGGCACAGAAGAGCCCCCCACCACGAAGACTTTCCTGACCCCAAATGTCCACTATGCTGAAGTTGAAGAGCTTCACTGTAAGGCCACCTTCTCAAACTTTGCCCAAAATTATTCCCCAAGTATCTTCTTAAAATTCTGCCTCCGAAAGTTGGTGATGGGATCTGAGATTCTGCCTTTCTAACGTGCTCCCAGGGGGATGGTGGAGCAACAAGATGGAAAGAATGGAACTTGGGTCTCTGAATGGTCTCCCTGAGCACAACTGCTCCAGCAGTCCAGTCTGGCTGGAGTGCCCATGCAGGGCTGCTACTCAAACATATACACCTGCACACCTGAACTCACTGCTTGCAGCTCGTGTCCCTTCTGAGTGGTTGGTCTCCAGGCAGCAACAATCGCTACAAACTTTGAATATCGACTTTCATTATGAGGGAGAAAAACATCATCTATCTTATTCAATCCACTGTAGGTTGGGGTCTCTTTGTTGCAACAGTTCAGTATTTTCCCTAATACAGTGACCATCTGCAAAGAGTGGACAGTGACATCTATGTTGCTGTTTGGCGAGAGACCAAAGAGCCCCGGGGATTATACCTCTCCAGAAAAAAAAGAGAAAAAGCAAAGGGAAGAAAAGAAACAAGACGGTGACTTCTAAAGATACGTGGGAAGAGTGGTTTGCTGCTGTAACAAACGGCCACGAACTAACTGGCTTAACGTGCTAGAAGTCAGAAGCCTGAAATGGGTCTCCATGGGCTACAATCAAAGTGTCAAGAAGGTTGCATTCCTTCTAGAAGTTCCAAGGAAGAATCCATTTCCTTTTCTGTAGCTTCTGGAAGCTGCCTGAATTCCTTAGCTTGTGGCCGCTTCTTCTATCTTCAAAGCCAGCAACAGCAGGTTGAGTCCCTCCCGTGCTGCCATCCCTCTCATTCTCTCTCTTCTGCCCCCTTTTCCATTTAAAAGGACTCTTGTGATTACATGGGGCTCATCCAGATAATCCAGGATAATCTCCCATCTCAAGGTTAGCTGTTTAGCAATCGTAATTCCATCTGCAACCTTAATTCTTCTTTGCCATTTAATGTAGCATACTCACAGGTTTTGGAGATTAGGATGTGGTTATTGGGAGGGTGCGTTATTCTGCCTTCCACAGCTTAGAAAGTAGGCTAGTAAGGCAGCCAGAAGGTGGGAATTTAATATGCCCATCTGAAAAATGCAGAGAGAGTGCACAGGATAAAGAGATGACAGGTCATGTGAGAGCAAAATGAGAGAATCTTCTGGTCACTCCCAAAGCTCGTCAACTGCAGGGCAATCCTAAAAAGCAAATGTGCCCTATAGCTTTTTATGTTTTTTCAGTATGAAAGAATGATGCATCGGTGGTCATGAATCAGATAAAAGAATTATGCAGACAGAGGTTCTCCAGGAATTCTCAGGATCTTTATGCAATCTGCCCTCCCAAGGTGTGATATCCATGGTATATAATAGTTTCTGTAAATTAAACTTCTTAATCTAACTTTATGATAAGAGTGCTCGTCCTGTATTTCAGATACTCCCTGGAGTGCAACATTCCAGAAAACCAATTACCTGGGGGAGTTCATGAAAACGCGCGTGGATTAACAACAACTACAGAACGCACACAAAGCAGATGCGAGCATATCACCGTTATTCTGCCCTTGCAAAATCACTGCGGGGTTATTAGAAACTGTTGTTCCCATTTTAGAGATGAGAAAACAAAGGCTCAAAGGCTAAATACTCTCTATGCACACAACACAAGGTAGACACAGAGCTCAGACTCCAAATCTTTAATTTCTGATTTTAGGTTCAGCTTTCTTTTCTAAACATCACAGAGCTCCAAGCAGGCAAACTGCCCTATGATAAAGGCACTCAAGCAGTTTGACTCAAATTTCCTCAGCTCCAGGGACACCCAAACCTCCAACCCCCTGTAGAGGCTTTAACCTGGAGGCAGAAAGGTGTATCTGCACCTATAGTGAGCAACAAATCGAACACAGCCTCGATGTAATTGTTTGATTGTTAAATGGCAATGATGTCATTTTGATAATGCATTTAGAGAAACACCATCTAAACTACTCTTGGAGCATAACAGTCTGTCAGGAATAATCCAGGCTCTTCTAAAACTTTGGCAACTACAGCAACAAAGGCTAGGAACCAAAAGCCCCCTGTTACAATGTAAAGACACCTGCTGTGTGACCCCGGGAACGTCACCTGCCCTTCTGAAGTCTCATTCTCTTTATTTGTAACACTGGGATAAGACAGTATCTACTTCACGAGGCTGCCGAGAAGAATAAATGGGATAACGTGGTATGCCGCTGGGACCTTTTGGGGAGACTGTCTAGCCCACACAGCTTGTTTGAGTGGGTTTCTCTTTCTTGTACCCAAAATAGTCTTGCAAAAATAGTACGTGAAAGAGTGAGAACAATCCTTAGCCAGAGTTCCCAAGGAATGTGAGTGTGTGATTTCTTTGCAGAAGCCTGGGGTTTTGAAAGAAAACAGTACAAAGAAGGTACCCCTTTCATTCAATAAGTCATTGATTCAGAATTAGTGATGAATAAGCCACCATCATGGATCGCCTCACATGTGCCAAGTACTGCTTCTGGTTCAGGGCACGGGCTAGATCATGTGGGACAAGGCCCTGCTCCCCTGTACTTGATCTTCTGGGGAGGGAGAGGTAAGTCATTAGGATGATTTGGGAGAGCAATACATGCTCTGAAGAAAATAAAACAGTGTAACAAGCTCAGAAGTGGAAAAGGGTCTTTAAATTAGGTAGTTAGTAAAGATCTTGCGGGGGGGGAGCTGAAATATAGGCCAAGATCTGAAGGACAGGTAACGAAATACCTGCAGTCCAGGTATCTGGGGACAGAGAATTCCCGGAAGAGGAAACAGAGATTTAAATGCCCTGAAGTGGGAATGAGCTTGGTCCCAGCACAGAAAGGGAGACACTTCCATGGTCTGTTTTGGGGGCAAAACCCCACAATTAGCCTGTCCTGTAGGTAGGCCATGCACACACAGGAAACCAAAACCTTCTAGCACAGAAATGCTGGCATTTCTTATTCACCCCCAGGATGCTGGACGACAACCCTTCCAGTGGAAAAGAGCTTGGGGACAAATGAAAGGAAATGCTGGGGACCTCCCTGGCAGTCCAGTGGTTAAGCCTTCGCCTTCCAATGCAGGAGGTGCAGGTTCGATCCCTGGTCAGGGAGCTAAGATCCCACATGCCTCGTGGCCAAAAAACCAAAAACATAAAGCAGAAGCAATACTGTTTCAAATTCAATAAAGACTTTTAAAAAAATGGTCCACATCCAAAAAAATATCTTCAAGAAAAAGAAAAGGAACTGCTGTATGTTTGGAGCCAAACGCCTGGGTTTGAATCCCAACTCATCTTGAGCAAGTTCCTTGACCTCTCTGTGCCTCAGTTCCCTGACCTGTACACCGTGGGCAATCACAGTACCTGTCTCACCAGGCTCTTGGGAAGACTGAATGAACCCACTGCTCGGGGCAGAAGCTGGCATATACAGTACGTGTCCACCACCGCGATTCCTACCACCCTGCTACTGTGACTCTTTCAGGTCCAAATCTTAAATCTTCATCTCCCTGTTCCATTAAATAACCATCATGTGTCTGTGATTTGTTTTTTGCTTTGTAGCAATAGGAGTGCACCTAAATTTACTAATTTACACCAATTCAACTGTTAATCCTCCCCTTGGCACGATCCTACCAGCCCTGAATTAGGGATGTAAAGCAGCCAGCACCCACCCTGCACGAGGAATTCTAACACTGTTTATGAATCTGAACAGGAGTGGTCATCTTACCATCCTCTCCTCAGTCAAATAAAATGTAGAAAGTAAGGGACACATACATTTGAAGTACAACATTTTGGCCATGTTCCTAGAGATGATATCTTCAGACCACTCTCAAACACACCTGACCTCAATGTAGTAGCAAAGATAGCCAGTTAAAAAGGGGGGGGGGGAGGAGAGGGGGAGGGAAAGCAGGAAGTGGGCGGGGAAGGACAAAAAAGAAGTGCTATCCTAGAGAAAGAGCTCTCTTTCCATTTACTGTTTTCTTCTCTGACACCCCTGAGGAAAGTTTAAAATTTTGTTCTTGTAAGTCCCTTGCAATTCTTGCTAAATTTATTCCTAGTTATTTTGTCTCTTTGGTTGGTTCCGTAAATAGGATATTTTCTCTCATTATATTTTCAAAATGCTTGGCATAGGCAGATAAGAAAACTATAGATTTTGCATAGTAATTTCCTCACATTAATAAATCCTATTATTATTTCTAATAGATTCATGGGTTGGGGGGATTGCTTATCTTAGGTTTTCCAAAAAAAGATGAAATTACTGGCAAATGGTGATAATTCTAACTTCCCCGTTCTTATTCTTTTTTGCATCTAACTGCATTATCTATTCATTCCTGAGCAGTGGTAAATCATAGTGATGACAGTGGGCATTCTGGTCTTGTTCTGGATGTAACGGGAGCGTTTCTAGTGTTACACCATTAAATACGATGCTTGCTTTGGGTATGATCTGATTTTATTAGCAGACGTTCTAAAAATCAAAACTAAATATTTAGTTTTATCAGACTTTTTAGCATCCATAAAATAATCCTAAGATTTTTCTCTAAATGAGAAGTGTTACAAGTAAATCACAGTATTTATTAGATTTCCCAAGATCAAACCATCCTTCCATTCCTAGAATAAATCACACTTCGTCAAGACTTTAATTACCTTGTAATGTAATCACTTACATGTTCATTTCCCCGCTGTTCTTTCAGATCACAGGGCATGACTGATTCATGTTTGACACATGATTGACATTAAATACGGGTTTAATGAATAACTGAAATAACAAGTACATTTAACCTCCCCAAACTAACCACTTGTACCTCTTCCCAGCTTAAAATAGTCAAAGAGATCATATGCCTTCCCCAGAGTGGATCTTCATATGTTTAATGAATATGTGGTTTTAACTGGTCCCTACTTCTTATATCAATAGAACCCCTGAACACCTCATTCTTTATGGGGAAACTACTCCCTATGGCTGTACTGGGAATAACCCTGCTTCCCTACTCCCACCATCGCCCCAAGCCAAAGGGGTGGCTACATCCCCCAGGCCTGATTAGAGTAACTACACAATGATTGCTTGAGGATGGACACCTGATCCAACCTGGGTCAACAGCATCTCCAGGAATTTCTCACAGAAGCCCTTAAGAAAAATTTTTTCCAAAAGAATTGATAAACAAAAAAAAACACGTGTCTAGGGTTGCTGCTTACCATCTTGCCTAAAATGTAGTGAGACAACCTATCTGAGAATGAAGCAAGGTGTAGACAAACATGGCAAAGAATGGAAAGAGACAGAGACCTAGTGCCATTATTTGGGCCCCTGGATTCAGCTTTTCTTGAAGCCATTACCCCTTAGACCTCCTAAGTAATAAGCCAATAATTATCTTTCTTGGTTCAGCTCCATTTGTATCACTTACAACCAAAAAATATGGCCTAATTCATGTGCTGCTTTGTTTTCCTCCATATATGCTTTATACATTCTTAAATAAAGGTTAGAAAAAAGTTTTTTAAAGAAAGGCAATCCTAACTAGTGAGTGTTAAAAAAAAAAATCAACCACCTGCTTTTAATTAATGGTAAGATATGCTGAAAGGCTTCCTTAGTGAATTATAATTTCAGATTGAAATTCCCAAGACAGTTATAGAGGAGCCTGCTAAACCGCAGAAACCAATGGAATCGAGGGATTACTTTAACAGGGCAGTGGTTCAACCAGTTTCAGAGATATCATCCATTATGCAA
Source organism: Phocoena sinus (assembly GCF_008692025.1). Classification (NCBI taxonomy): domain Eukaryota; kingdom Metazoa; phylum Chordata; class Mammalia; order Artiodactyla; family Phocoenidae; genus Phocoena; species Phocoena sinus. The sequence continues at coordinate 69,349,924 of NC_045777.1, read as the reverse complement.
AACCAAAACCTTTAAAACTTTCTACCGTGCAACCCTAGCAAACCCTCATTCACCTGAAGTCTGGAGGCCTCTCTCCTGACGCAATTTAAAAGTAAAAATGCTTGGTATGATTTACAAGAATAAAAATAAAAATAAATAAATCATGTCATGATGGCTAGAGAACTCCCCAGAAAAAGCCGCCAAATCTCAAATCTCAAGACAGGGAGTTTTGTGGGGTCTTCCTGAACCATCCTGCATTCTCAAAAGCTTTCAGATCTGCAGGAAAACTGAAGGCAAGCATGCCCTTGGCATCCCAAATATCCCTGTACCTATCGGAGCAATCAGCATCAGTTCCTACCACAGGCTCAAGAACATGTCAGTGGGCCAGCCCAGAGAGCCTAGCCACTTCCCTACCCCATCCCTTTATGGAGAATTCTGGTTGCACTTACCTCCTGCAATCAGACTCTTCTTCAGCTCAAGTTACAATAGACCAAATTCTGGAATCTGGTTTTGATTATTCTCTGGAGAGCTACTTTAAGAGCTGCTTCAGGGTTGGAAATCCCTCATTCAGGCATAATCTTGAAATAAAAGACTGTATTCAAATGAAAAATGCATTACCGCATTCTCTTTAGGGCCTTCTGTACTGACAGGCAGGATAAAAGGAAAGAATGGAAGGAAAATGAAGAAGAAAACCAAGGGGGAAAAGGAAAAAATGGGAGTAAAAGAGAGACGAAAGAAGGGCAGAGAAAAATGTATTATGTCACAAACTGTGTAGGGCACTTTGAATGTCATTTCATTTCATCCTCACATCATCCCTTCAAAGTAAATACTACTGAGCCCATTCTGCAGATAAAGAAATTGAGGCTTGGTGATATCGAGTAATTTGCCCAAGGTCACACAATGAGGATGCAATGGATTCAGGCTCAGAGATACAAATACATGTTCCAAAGTATGTTGCTACTACTTGACTAGCTTCCTCCTTCTGAAGAGTCTAATACAAGTGTTTGTTCTAGAACCAAAATATTTCAGTGGTTGAGTGGACCCTATGAAGATAACATAGCCTCATCATCTAAGTAATAGAGAAGGAAGGAAGGAAGGGAGGGAAGGAGGGAGGGAGAGGGAGAAAGATATTAAGGAACCTCACATCCAGTGGAACTAGTATGTGGCAAAGAAAACCTAGAATCCTAGAAAACTCTCAGGTCTTACTCCATCCATGTGACCAGAATCTATTTTATAAGTGCAACTGACCTACAGGGATCAAATACAGATACTCCTGATTAAGGAGTGAACAACTGAGAATTTCCCCTCCTTCAAGAAAATGTTCACTGGGAACAAAAGGGAAATTTGTGAATTGTCTTTTTCTGCTTATATCCACTTTATAAACCGTTCCTGTTTATATCCAGTTTCCTTTGTTGCTGTTGCAACATATCTCAGAGGTAGTTCCCCCATGCTGTTGCAAAATCAGTTAAGGGGGAAAATATCTAAACTAAAATAGCACAAGTAAGCCACAATTCTGGCAACTGCAGAGGGTGTGGGTATGCCAGGTACTTTCTGAAATCAGTTTAAACCATAGGTTGCTAACCAGTAGCCAGCTGGCTGTATCCAGCCCACAGATGTGTTTTGCTTGTCCTGCAGTGCTGGCCCACACCACGCTTTTAAGAAATCTCAATCTGTTGCCAACATTAAAAACCAGGCCACTTCACACCAAAACCTGGATTTCCAGTTTCTTTTACCAAGTGGAAGACCTGGCTCCCCTGATGCCACATTTGCACATGGAAAAGGGTAGCTGGAATATAGCAGTAGCTGCTCCTTTGGAAAGAACATCTGTGCCCCAGTTTCTCCCTACCTAGTCTATTTCGCTCATGTACATTATCCACATGAGCCCTGAAGGCATCTGAGTTGGTGACCCTTGGTTGAAAAGGTTAAGCAGATGTAGATTTCAAAGCCAATCATTATTAGGCTTTTCCCAAAAACATCCCCAATGACAGCCTCCAGTCAGTATTAGGACGGCTGTGACAGAAGGTAAAGCAGTGAGACCAAAACTCAGTAGTTGGGTTCATTTGCATTTCTGCTCTAGGATACTCACTTTTTGTTTCGAAAATATATTCACTTTTAGTATTTCATTTATTCTTCCTAACAACCTTGCCAGGAAGGAATTACTCTCAGATAAACGGAAGGCAAGTGATGTTATATCAGTTATCCAAGCCAGATCATCCCACAAGTAAGTTGCAAAGCCAGGTTTTGAACCCAGTTTCCCGCAGCTACAAACACTGTGCTTTTGGAATAATGAAAGGACACTTTGAAAAGCCATGAGGCTTGTTTCTACCTCAGAGCCTTTGCACTTGCTGTTCCCTCTGCTTAGAAACCTCTCCACCCAGGTCTTCACATGGGAGGATCTTACTCTTTCATGACACTTATATCACCTCCACAGAGAGGTTTTCCCTCATCATTTGATGTAAGATAGCACACACATTTACACACACACACACACCAATTACTTTCTAGGCCGCTGGTACTCAAAGGGAGGTCCAGGAATCAGCAGCATCGGCATCACCTTGGAAATCAGAAATGCAGAATCTCAGGCCCCTTCCCCGACCTACAGACTCAGAGCCTGCACGTTAACACCACCACTCTGCACCCCCGCCCCCCATGTTCTGTGTGCATTTAAAGTTTAAAAAGCACTGCTCTACAGGAGTGCTGCCCGTTGGAAATAAATATAACAGGAGTCACAAGTGTACATTTTAATTTTCTAGTAGCCACATTACTAGAGTAAGCAGAAAGACTTGTTTGTTTGCTGTCTCCCCTTCTCCCACTCCCACCCCCACTAATACGTCAGTTCCAAGAGAACAGGTGCTTCACCTGTCTTGTTCACCCCTTCACCCCCAGCACCTAAAACAGTACACTGCGCATATATTAAGTATCATTAAATGTTTGCTGAACGAAAGAAGGAAGGAAAAGACCTTGCTAGCACTCTATATACCAGCTCTTTGGACAGACATGGCTTCAAATGTCAGCTCAACCACTGGCCAGCTGAGCGACCTCGAGCAAGTTGTTTTACCCTCTGGGAGCCAACTGTAAAGCAGAAATGCTCTTCTTTTGCTCACAGCCTCATCACACCACCCAGATGTGATAATACGTCTACAAAACGCAAACCACCACGATAACAGGCGTTCAGTACACGCCAGTGCCTTATGCTGCCCTCCTTCTTTCTCTCTCTGGACACCACGTCCGAATGATGCTGTGGACCACTCCCCTCTGTGTAGCATAAGCATGCCTACCGAGCGCCAGCTATCCCCCTGCAGCCGACAGGATGTGTGTAGTAACTGCTGGCAGTGAAGACAACTTGAAACCATGGAGGGTCACTTCGCGTCACCCCACCGCTGAGTGGTTTCCAAAGCAAAGCGGTCGCAGTCACTGTACGGTCTGTAATCCACGAGGGAGACCACAGCCCAAGTCATTTCCGTCACTTTAATGAGTTCTGCCGTGGCAGCCACTTGGCCTGCCACAAGGTCCCACCCCTTAGAGGAGTTTAAGGTCTCTGCCCAGTGTGCATTAGCGCATATTGAAAGGCGTATTGTGGCTTTGCCCTTTTAATTTTTTGAGGGGGTGAGGGATGGAGAGTTTAATCTACCCCCACTTATTAATCACTGGCCTGTGTCAACCCACCAAGTGAGGCTTGCTGTTCCACAGCTTTAACGCACCCTAATCCATCAGTCTATCTTGTCCTGCAAATCTGATGCGTATGTTCTAATCGCAAATGTGTTTTTAAATCACATTAGATCAACAGCATAGGCGAAAGCAAAACCCGGATTTAGACATGACCAGAGTGACACCAAGGAAATAAAACTGGGGCTGCTTAGTTGAGTATGAGGAAACCCTTGCCAGCTCTGCCGAGAGCAGCCCCAATTTCTTCCTTCTCTCCCTTCTCATGGAAATCACAACAACCATGATCACCCACAGAATCAGTAGGCTACTGGGAAGCGCGCTGAAACGAAAAAGAAAAACAAAACAAATAATGGGAAGAGGGGATCAAAACCTTTAATTAACCTGTGAATCTCTATCAGGCAAATAGTAGAGCAAGATTCCAGATAAGGTACAAGGCACACGGGGAGGAAATGTAACCACTTAAGTACAGATGCCACCATTTAAAAGACTGGGACCAGGGAACCAGGAGTAAGGGAGAGGGAGAGAAGAGCCTGAAGGGATGCGGCCAACGGAAATCCCCAAAATGCCCTCCAAAGACTGCTGCCCCTGTTAAGGCTAGAGAGCTATCCTAGGATCCAAAGCGTTTCTGGGAGTCATCCTCTTAAGTGAGGATCAAGGGAACCCAGTTCCATCTACATCTCTTACTCCTATGGGGCACTGAGCCCCAAATACCACAAGTGATGGCTGAGGGTACCACAGATCTTCAACAGCCATGTCCTGACAGCGAGGCAGTTTACATACCTCCTTTTCCCAGCCGCAGCATAAAAGAACGTAAGAAGACCCGGCATCTTTTATCTTTTCATTCAGAAAATGCTCCAGACCCTACGATGGGACTTCCTGACATGCAGTCCGCCACACACCGTTCTTCAACTTTATTTTAACTCATCCAAATAAAACACCCCCTTCTCCATTTCCAACTGCGGTAAAGCAACCCAAACACGTGTTAGAGAGATTTGATCTTTATGCCTCCCTCTCCCACAAAGGGCATCTTCTCACAAGATACAGGGCTTTAAAATTAGAAATGGAAAAAGCCATAGTTACCCTCTTAGGGCCATGGCTGCCTCACAGCAGAAACCAGAACATTCTTACAATCAACAGTTAAACAACTGAAACCTTCCCAGACATCATACCTTTTTTTTTTTTTTTTGCTGTTGTTGCACTAACACCTTTTTAATTATAATTGCAAACTGGAAGCCATGGCTTGTGATGTTATAAATACAGATTTTCCAGTTAAATTAGGCATTTGCTGTTTTTTATTTTGATAGGAAGGGGCTGTTTGAAGCCTCCTAAAATATGGCAATTAGTTCTCTCTGTTGAAACAGACAAGACATGAACAGTCGCATTTGCTGTTTCCGTTTAACGTGCTGGAATGTTCATCCCTAAGTGTACTTCTCTCAAGCTTTGAAAGCATAAGGCATATTTTTAAAATGGAAAGAAATCAATCACAATACACACATTTATCATATATTTCCAAAGCTAAGTTATTTCTAAAGCTTTCCTAGGCTGTAATTTAAACTTAGAAAGCACATCTCTTCAACAAGAAGGCGACTTGTCAGGAAACAATCCTTATTTTACCTATTGGCTCTGTTAAGATGATAACATCACTTTAACTGACAAAGCCTGTGTTTCTGGTTGACAATTGCAATTAATTACTGAGATACAACCGAGATGGGGCCAGCCATCCAGATCTGTTTTCCAGAGAAATTAAAAAACAAGAGGAAAGGAGGGGGCGGGGGTACGACGCTGGATTATTAATTTATTTTACCCATACTTAACTTACTACTCCTCTCTTCTCCCTTCCCCTCAACGCTGGCAGACGGTGGAAAAGGAGGGAGATGAACAAACAACTCACTAGATACAAGCTCCAATATGTTGCAAAGGAGGCACAGGTTAGAAAGGGCACAGGTGCAGGGCATGAAAACTCTTAGGGCACCAACTGTCATGTAGGCACGGATACTCCTGATGCAAAATCAACCCAGTGTTCATGCAGCCCAAGAGGGATAGAAAGTTCTGGAGACGGGGGACATCCTGAGTTTTTACTAGAAAGCCCGAACTCGCCAGCATCATCCTTTTAACTGTTCCCTGTTCATTTTGCTCTGAACTGAAAACACTGGATTCCAGCCACGCAAATGCGTCTGAGGGCGATTTTGAGAGATTCCAGGGGATCCCAAAGCCCTCTGGTCAATCTAGCTGTCCTGTCCATTCCTCAGCGTCCCCGGCACAGAAGCGCTCCGCCCCGCAAGAGCCTGGGTTAGGAAACACCCCGGGGGCACGAGGGCTGGGGATTCCCAGGCTTGGAACTAGGCAGATTCGGAAAGCAGCTCCCTGGACGAGGAGCCTAAGGCAGGCGGGTCAGGGGGACCCCTCTCTCCTCGCCCTGGAATTAAGTGATCCCTGGCTAGCCTCCAGCCCTCTCCGCCGCTCCCCCAGAGCAGCTCCGCCAGGGTGCGCAGAGCCCGCGCGGGGTTAAGACCTCTCGGGACGCTGCCCGGATCCCCAAGGGCCAGGGGAGCGGCAGCTTCCCGTGCTGGTCTCCCCTACGCGCCTATCCCATCCGCCGAGCTCGGGGTCCTACCTGTACCATTCCAATCCCTTTTCATAGTTCCTGTCGAAGAAGTGCGGCTCTACGCCCACCGCCCGCACGTCCGGGTGCACTCGGATCGCCTCCAGCAGCGCGCGGGTCCCTCCTTTCTTGACCCCGATGATAAGGGCCTGTGGCAGCTTCTTCTCCCCGTAGTCGGGGGTGCTGACGGCGCCGCCCCTCACGCTGCTCCCGTTGGCCGCCCTCCGGCCTGCGAGCTCCTCGTCTGTGGTACTGGACTCCTGCGCTTCCCTCTCCAGCAGCGCGCTCTGCGCCGTGACCATCTCGCCAGAGGCCAGCGGGGTCCGGAGCCAGGCGTCCCGGGCGCCCCCGCCGCCGCTCGCCAGACCCCAGCCGTCGGCCCCGGGGGCGGAAGGCTGCTCCGGGGGCTCGGGCGGCTCCCCGCGGCTCGCGCTGTCCGGCGGCGGCGGCGCGGGCGGCTGCGAGGGGGCGCCGAGGCGCACGGGGGGAGGCGGCAGCGAGGGTGGCGGCGGGCTTGGCGGGGGCTCGGCGGCGGCGGCCGGCGGCTCCTGCAGCGCCAGGGGGAATTGCAGGGAGCCCGAGCCGCCCAGGAGGCTGTAGCACAGGTAGGTGACGGACAGGGACAAGGTGCACATGAAAAGCAGCTTGCGCGCCGGCGGGCCCTTAACCGAGGCGCCGGGCGGCGGCGGCGCGGCGAGAGGTGGAGGCGGAGGCGGAGGAGGTGCGGACCACTGGGCCATCGCGGCTCCCGGCTCGCGGCGGCGGCGGCGGCCCCCGGCGCTGCCCGGACATGGTTTCAGCCGCCGCCCCCGCCGCCGCCGCCGCCGCCGCCGCCGCCGCTGCCCAGCCGCCCCGGCTGCATGAAGCGACGCCGCTGCGCCCCCGGCCCTGGCCGCTGTCCCGCTGCGCCGGGGGGGAACCCGGCCGCATGGCCCCCCTCCCCGCTCTCCTCGCGGCGTCCGGGGGGCCCCCCACCACCCCCCTCAGCCTCTGGCAAGGGGCCCGAGGGGGGCGCGCGGACCCGCCGGCTACACCTTCTCCGTCTGCAGCGCCCCAGCTTCCCCGGCTCCGCCGCGGCTCCCGCTTCAGCTTCTGCCGCCGCCGCCGCGCGCTGGTGCAGCCCAGAGTTCCGTCCCCGCTGCTAACTTTCTGCCGGGAGAGAGGAGAGGCCCGGGAGGGAGGCGGAGGGGGCCGGGCGCGCGCCCTGCGCCGCCGAGGGAACGGGGAGTGCGCCTCGCACGCGCCTGCGGGGGGGGGGGGGGGGGCGGGGCGGGGGCCGCGGGAGCGGAGGCGTGCGCTAGGGCTGGGGCACCTGGGGAAGCGGAGCTCGTACTCCCCGCCCCCCCGCTCGGCAAGCAGTCGCTGGAGGTGTTCCCCGCCGCACCCCGCGTGCTTCCCTTCCCCTGGGAGCATGGGACGCTGGGTTCTGCATCCCTCTCCCAGTACTTTTAGGGACACAGAGCCAGACGCCCGCCGCCGGTGCCGTTCACCGAGCTCTCGCTGTCCCTTTTCCCCCTGGGACTCCAGGCAAACTCGGCCCATCCCTGACGCGCCCTTCTCTAACCCTGGATATCCTCCTGCCTTTGGTCCAGGAGTGGTTTCTGCTCCATAACAGCTCTCTCATTCCAACTTCCGTCTTTCCAGCCTCCCCATCTTATCTTGAAGCTCCTGACGGGTTGAGCTTGGACACAAACCCCCAGGTTTCCCTACCCACAGAGTTTTTGCCTCTGTCCCGCCACAGGGGGACTGCGCTTTCTGCTCCGAAAAATGAGGCTGTCCCTTTCTCTACACCCTTAACCAGAGGTACACCTGCGGCCCTTGGGGGCGTTGCCGCGAAAGGAGTTAGATTTCCCTGGACTGAAACCGGCTGAGACCGTCATCGCTCTAAACATCTAAGAAGCAGAGACAAGTTGCGTTGCAGGGTGTCTGTGCATCGCTTCATTGATTTTTTTTTTTTTTAAGTGCATTCTTTTCAGCGAGATTTCCATCCCTCACCTCCCTCTCCTGGGGAGGTAATGGTAAACATCAGAAGGATTGGGGAGATTCGAAACTAGAGCCTTGCTTCTTGGAAGTGGAGGAATTGGGAGTCTGCAACGGGAGGGAGAGGCAGAGAAATCAACTCTGCTTGCTGGGGACAGGGGCTGCCCCTGCACCCACCCAGGGCCAGTATCTCCCAGGGGCTGGCTCGCTGAGTCCCATTTACCCTGCCAGCCACAGCTGGGTGCCTGGCGGGTCTGTCTGTTTTCACAGATGTGTTTGGCATCTCCGGTTTTGTTTGATCATATAATGGGAACAACAGCTGAAAGAAAAAGTATATAATGTCTAAATATTAACTAGATACCTAGTGCCAAAGAGGGGAAGCAAATGTTAATCAAATAAGATGAAGAACACGGACTTTTCCCTGAGTGAACCAAAGCTCACTGCTGCTCTCAGCTGGACACGAGTTTCCTTCACTGCAGCTTTAGTTCAGATAAAGATTATTCCTTTATAATATATTTTTTACGGTACACTGGAGACCTCCGAAATGCAGAGTCCGGTGTCCTGTACATCATTCCGTGTAACTAGAGATGCTTTTTTCAAACACCACACGACTCCATTACTGTAATGTTCATGGGAAGGGGCCAGCTAGAGCTGGGAGAAACCGCGAGCTTGGCCCATCTCTCTTCCCACTCCAAGCCCAGCTCTGGGTGGTCAGCCAGGAGGCCCCAGTGGCAGCAAATATTGCCGCTGCCGTGTCCCATCGCCCTTTGCAGGCCCAGGTACCAGGCTACTCAACATGTGGCCCAGGGCCACCCTGTAGTCCAAGTGCCCAAACTTTTCCATCTACCCTCTCAGCAATCCAAATAAACCTTCTTTGTATCTAGTTTTATTAAGATGTGCTTTTTCACATTTGGCAAGGTTTTGATAAAACTGTGTTAAAATTTAACCCAGAGGTGGCAAACTGGTGACCAGTAAAGCTGAATGAGGCCGGCACAGTGATATGAAGAAATTTCAGCTAGTTGCAGTACTTAAATATTAAGGGCTTTCCAGCAAAAAAAAAAAAAAAAAAAAAAAATCTGGAGATGAGGTTTCTGTTGAAATAACAGATCCAGCAGATTTGGGCCCCTCAGCCAGAGCTGAGAAGCCTCCTTTAGGTGGAGCACGTATGCCGTATTCTTCATGGGGCACCCAGATTGCCCCCCTGTATTTATGTTACTTGCCTGGACGATGCTAAGGAGGAAATTTCCCGGAATCCCTTCTCCCTCTTGTCCCCAAATAGTCACACTTTAATAAAAGACTCTTGAAAGAATGGAGCCCCACTGGTAAGGTGTCAGCCCCACAACTGATGGCGAAGAGGTGATTTGGGGACCAGAGGAGTTTTGTAGATTTCTCACTTAGGCAGTTGTCTATTTTTTTCTACTCTTGATCCAGGCTTTTTATGGAAGCGAGTTCTTGAGAAACCTACAATAAAAAGCAGGAGCTATCTACATAGGGAGAACCCAGACTTCATTCAGCAAATCCCAATGGATCTGGAGACCAGATAGAATTTTTTTTTTTTTTTCTGTTTCCACTGCCAACACCCATGCTCATTAAGGCCTATCTGAGTTTTTGCAATATCCCTCCAACTGCTCTCCAGGCCTCCCTTGAGCCAAACGTGCCTGTTTCTATTCATCCTAGGGCACAGTATTTCTGAGACAGAGCTCTACAAATGCCCTCAGTGACTCTGTACCCTTCCTCTCACTGCCTCCGAACTCATAGACTCCAACCTCTTTACCTTTGCACTAGGGTGCCCTTCCACCTTTTATGTGTCTCACAGTCACATTGCCAAACCAAACAGTACCTACCATTCAAACATGCACGCTGCATCATTGTTTCATCTCCATATGGTCAGACAATAGAATTAAAACAAAGCTGTCATTTGCTAGCTAAGTGGCTCTCTCGGACAGGTCATTTCACCTCCCTGAGCCTCATCTTCAGCATATATAAATTATGGACAATAAGACTCACCCCAAATTGTTTTTATAAAGAATCAAATTGACTTACAGAGCATATGCAGAAATACCTGGCTCCCTGCCTGACATGTGGTGGCTACCAATAATTGTTTGGATCTAAATATTGGCTCATCCATGCCAGTCTTCTTTTCTTATTAAAACCTTATCCGTGAAAAATATGTGTGTGCCCTTTCTTCAAAACCAGCGGAACGTGTCAGCTCAAGTTCACTTTCCTAAGCTGCTCAGTTGCATTGATAATGCCAAGTCCAAAGCTTTTGATAGTTTTTTGGGTTTCTTTAAGCAATGGAAACTAACTCTGACCAACTTCGGTTTGGTTCAGTTTTTCATTAAAGAAATTTACCAGAAGGATGTATATAACTAACGTAACTGAGGGAATTTTAAAAAAATCAACAACAAACAAAAAGCAACAGTCAGCTTTGGAAAAGGCAATAAATGGGGCGGATAAGTGTATAGCTGTCATCACTGCCATTCAGCAAATACTGTCGGCTCTCCTGTGGCCCACGGGAGGCATGTGTTTTCTTGGCCCCTTGAAGTTAGGTGTGACTCTGTGCCGTGTTGGCTAATGAAGCAAGAGGAAGTGAGACTGTCTCTTCCAGGAAGAAGGTTTGAAACACAGCGGGAGATTTACCGGTGGGAATGTTTTTCCTGCCTAGCAATTGTGCAAGAGGGGGCTTGAGCCCCTCTTGGCTGCCATCTATTCAATCCTCCACACTGAGCAAGGACAGTAAAGAGCCAGCCCCTGATCGCTTGTATCATGAACAAAAAATAAACCTTGCTTGTTCTCAGCTCCTGAGACGGGGAGGGTTGGTTTGTGAATACAACACAACCTAGGCTATCTGACTGTTGAAAACATACATAGTATGAATTTCCTCTGCTGTGGACCAAAATGACTTCCACAAGCCAATATTAGAATTCCCTTTCACAGAGGTGGATGAATGATGGATTAGAAGTCTACATTGTCCCAGCAGTATAGACAGAACCTTTGTCTCGTATACAGCAAATGTATTTCCCCATTTTGTCTTTTACCTGTCAATAAAAAGGTATATCTATTGAAATCCGGAGGTAAAGCTCCAACCAAAAGCAACGTGGTGACAAAAATGAACATTATATGCTTATAAAAGGAGCAAACGGTTAAAAAATAATAATAATGGCTATGAACTTACAGGACCGTGCATTGAAAAGGATCCCACATGGGAAATCAGGAAATACTTAGAGCTGAAAGCACTACATGACAAAATCTCATGGGTGGAATTCAGCAATACTTATAAGAAAAATTGTATCTTCAATATACTTATCCAAAAAGAAGAAAGATTTAAAGGAAATGAAGAAGCTAGAAAAAGAGCAAGAGGGTCAAATAAGGAAGAATGGAAATGATCAGTTAATTGCTGTGGATCGAACTGTGTTGCCCCCAGATTTGTATGTAGCAGCCTTAACCCCCAGTGTTGCCATATCCAGAGACAAGGTCTTAGGAAGGAAGGTTAAAATGAGGTCATAATGGTGGGACCCGAATCGGATAGGACTGAGGCCGCATAAGAAGCTAAAGAGATACCTCTGTCTGTTTCTTCACACACATATACACACCCTGCCGTCTGAGGACACAGTGAAAAGCGGACCTTATGTAAGCGAGGAAGAGAGTCCTCACCAGAACCTGACCAGATCTCAGACTTCCAGCCCCCAGAACTGTAAGAAAATAAATTTCTGTTGTTTAAGTCATCTGCTCTATGGTATCTTCTTATGGTAACCCAAGCTAAGACATTTATCTTTTACAGTTTTGTAAATAGGTTCTGGTACCAATTCCAATGTGTATGTATTTTTGGGAGGTGGGGCAGTCCCCACACCAACAAGAAATTCTTGTGACGCCAGCTGGGTGTTCTACAGTTCAGCTCAATTCTGACACTGTCTACCTGGAGACAGCATCAGATTCCACAGATGAGGGGCTCAGTCCCACGAGAGCTCCCCAGTGCAGATGCCAATTGCAAATCCAGGTTGTCGCCACTGGCTATAAATCAGAGATTCCCAAGACCCCCTCCTTGGGTTTCATTAATTTGCCAGAGGGGCTCACAGAACTCAGAGAAACATTTTAGTTACTAGATGACCAGTTTATTATAAAAGGACACAATCAGGAGAAGCCAGGCAAAAGAGATGCCCAGGGCAAAGCAGGGGGACAGGCGTGGAGCTTCCACGCTCCCAGTATCTCCCTGTGTCCACCAACTTGGAAGCTCTCCAAACCCGTTCTTCTGGGTTTTTATGAAAGCTTAATTACGCAGGATTGATTAAGTCGTTGGCCATTGACGATTGATCCAACCTCCAGCCCCTTTCCCCTCCCAGGAGGTTGGAGGGGAAGGGGGTGGGGGCAGGGACCAAAATTTCCAACCCTCTGATCGCATGGTTTGTTCCCCCAGCAACCAGGCTCCATCTTTAGGCTGCCTAAGGGCTTTCCAAAAGTCACCTCACTAACATAACAAAAGACACCTTTATTGCTCCTATCATAGAAATTCCAAGGGTTTTAGGAAGTCTGTGTCAGGAGGGGTGGGGATCAAATACATATTTCTTTTATAAGTCACAATATCACAGTCTACCCCCTACTCCTCTAACATGGATCCCTTAGAGCAAAACAGTCAAAAAGGTCAAAAGATACAGGCACATTACTAGAATCCCACTCAGTCATTGATAACTATCACCAAATGGTATGAAAAAGCCTCCCAGGGCCACAGCCCACCCAGGTTTTCAGGCTTCCATTCAATCTCGTCAGGTTCCAAAAGCAGACGTGCTCTCAGCAATATGTGACTTCACCCCTTCAGGCACCTGGTATCATCAAGCTAAGAGACAGTAACATCTCTTCCTCTGAGCCCTTTGGAGGCGTTAACGGAATACTAGGTTTCCCTCATTGCATAGCCTATTATTGATTCCCCTTCCCTCAGCTACTATCTTTCTTTTTCTTTTTCCATTTATACCCAAACATTTCCACCTCTGAAAAGACAGTAGTTTCAGCCCCTGTGCTGGTCTAGATTGCAGGCGGCAATGCTGGTCTAGCAAGTGCCTCCCCTTCTGTTCCATTTCTATTCAGATAAGTGAGGGTTAAACAGGCACAGAGCTAGCAGGCTATCTTTTCCCCCAGACAATATATCTACATTCACTGTTAATCCCAGTTTTGCTGGATGGGGTGAAGGTACATCCTGCCCCCCAGGATACTATTCCTAAGGGCCCCCATCAGGCCCTTAGGAATTCTGTCTAACATAAGGTTAAAAGCACAGTTACAGTGTTTTGTTTAGGAATCATCCCTACTTCTAGCCCCTTTAGTTGCAGACCTGGTCCTATGACCACTGCATCAAGTAGGGAGGAAAAAAAGTTGAGATGATGTAGGGAAATTTTTTAAAGAGTATAGTCATCTCTGGGCATAGTCCCCCAGATCCACCAGAATAACCGAGAACGCTATCCAGTTGGGACACACTTTTAGCCCCACTCATGTTCATGTTGAGTCTGAGCACACTCTTGTGAGGGTGTTTATTTTTATTTTTATCAGTTTTCTATTGCTTCAGTTGCTATTTCTTACTGATTCACAAAAGTCTCTTATGTGGCAAGGATATCAGATTTTTTTTCTCTTTCATATATATTCCAATTATTAAATTACCAGTTTGCCTTTATCAGTAAATTGTTTTTTGATTACATAAGTTTTTCAGTTTTATGTACACAATTTCTCTATTATTTCCTTTGTAGTTTCTACCTTTGGTGGAAAACCCTGTCCCCAAAGTATGTAAATGTACATTTTCTTCTAGTACATTTTTTGGTTTATTTTCTACACTTAAATGTTTAAACCATCTGAAATTTATTTCAGTACGTAGTCTTCCATGAGAACCTAACTTTATTTTTTTCTTCATTTCCCTAGCACTAGTTATCTCCCAACAGTTTGAAACACCAATGTTATATAATAAACCCAGAATGTTGGAGTTTTCCCACCCAGAAATATAGAAAGTGAATCTTCATTCATTCAATCTTCTTTTATATCTCTTATTGGACTTCTGTAATTTTATTGACATAAACCTTACACAAATCTTTGGATGAGTGTTTTCACAGCTAATTCTGCTTTGTTCAATTTCATAGTTTCTTGCTTTCTTTTTGTTTCACTCATTTACTCATTCTTTCAGTTGTCATTTTCAAGAGACGAGTATATTCTGGGCCCTGGATTAGACGTGGAGGATAAAATAGCAAGGCAGAAAGCAACAACCCTGTCCACATGAAGGCAGAAACAGTTACACAAGCAAGTTTAATAAAGTTAGGCATTTAGAAGAGAGAAGATACAATGTACTATGGAACACATTGTTGGAGATTCCTAACTAGCATATAGGCAAAAGAGAAGCCTTCAAAGAGGAAGTGCCATTTAAATCCACATATAGGGGCTTCCCTGGTGGCGCAGTGGTTGAGAGTCCGCCTGCCGATGCAGGGGATGAGGGTTCGCGCCCCGGTGTGGGAAGATCCCACATGCCGTGGAGCGGCTGGGCCCGTGAGCCATGGCTGCTGGGCCTACGCATCCGGAGCCTGTGCTCCGCAACGGGAGAGGCCACAACAGTGAGAGACCCGCGTACCGCAAAAAAAAAAAAATAAAAAAAAAAAAAAAATAAATCCACATATAAAGGGAAAACTGGATTAAGCCAGGGAATGCAAGATTATTTTTAGTATGTGAAACATCTCACCCACTTCATTCATTGTCAGTATACTTGGCAAACTACACTGAAGGTAACTTGACTAAGAGAAAGGTTAAGTTATTTTTCCCCATCTGCCAAAATCCTACAGCAAACATTATAATGAGACATTACAAAATATGAGAGCTGAACTTTTAAAGACAGGAACAAGACAAGTATACCTGCCATCACAGGTCCTGCATAGCCTTAAGCTGGGGTTCTCAGTTAATGCGATAAGATAAGAAAGAATAATAAAAAGCATGAGAATTGGGAAGCAAAAAACAAATGATTATTATTTGCATACTATGTGTTCGTTGGCAAAAGAAAATGTATGAAAATCTACAAACAAAAGCGTTTGGCAAGGTTGCTGAATAAAATTCAAAATACAAAGGGTAATGGCATTCTTATATACAATCTAGATATGTTTAGAAAATATAATTTTAAGAGAAGATACTCTTCAGAACCACAATAGAATCCATTAAGTACTTAGAGATAAACGTAATAAAAGGCAAGTGAGTCCTTTATAGAGAAAATTATACAACTTTTGGGAAGGGCGTTGTATTAGTTTCCTAGGGCTGCCATAATAAAGTACTACAAACAGTGTGGCTTAAAAAGAAATTTATTCTCTCACAGTTCTGGAGGCTAGAAGTCTGAAATCAAGGTGTCAGCAGAGCCGTGCTCCCTCCGAGACTCTCGGTAGAATCCTTCCTTGCTGCTTCTTAGCATCTAGTAGTGGCCCTCAATCCTTGGCGGTCTTTGGCTTACAGCTGCATCACTCTGATCTCTGCCTCTTTTGTCACATGGTCTTCTTCCCGTGTGTCTCTGTCTTCATATGACACTTTCCTCTTCTTATAAGGACACCAGTCATACTGGCTTAGGGCCGACCCTGATGAGCTCATCGTAACTTGCTTAAATCTATAAAGGCCCTATTTCCAAATAAGTTCCCCTTTTCAGGTACTGAGGGATAGAACTTCAAAATATCTTTTTGGGAGACACAATTCAACTCACAACAGGCGTAAACTTGTATGAATAAACAAACCTACACATTTATTCATTTATCATATTTATGAATGAAAAACTCAGTACTGTAAAGTTTCTCACCATTAATCACGAAATTCCAAGTAATTTCAAACAAAATCCCAATAGGGTCATGTGTGAGTATGCATTATGTATATTTTGATAAGTTAATTCTAAATTTCACATGGAGTTATGGAAGCAAAGTGACATAAACCCCTCTTTGAGAAAATAAAATGTGTAATCAGAAAAACTAGTCTCCCTTTAAGAAGGGAAACAGATTTTCTAATTAAATAGAAAGATTGAAATAAATTTCTTAGTCCAAAAAGGACTTTGTTTATTCAGGTGCTACCATGTAAATTCTTTCCATATTCTGATAAGGACGCTAAATTGACAACCTCATGAACTAATCAAGGACCTTAGGTTTGTTGATATTAAACTAAGATGAAGTTCTCAAGTAGGGAATATTGCAAGTAGAGATAAATGTAACTATGTAATCTGATCTCCATCATAAGTGACAGATTTGAGCCTGTGTATTACCCTGCCCTACCATGTACAAAGAAAAGAAGTCTCTAGTTGTGAAGTAATTTTTATAACAGAGTATGTCTTTACCTATCTGAAATGTAAATATTTACATGTGCATGAGTGTTAGAATGTGCAAAATACACTTTCTATAATTATGAGGAGCCATAAAACATGACTCATGTAGGAAGAAGTAATGATTGCCCATTGTTATTCATGTCAGTGAACTCATTTACAATGAACTCACTGGGTTTTTTTAAATGTTTTTATTTTGTAATAATTTTAGAATTACAGATGCGTGTCAAGATAGCACAGAGAGTTCCTTTATACACTTCATGCAGCTTCCCCTAATGCTAACAAGTTACATAAAGCGTGGTACATGTGTCAAAACGAAGAAACTAAACTTGCTACAGCACCACCAACTAAACCACATATTTTATTTGCATTTCACTATTTTTCCACTAATATTCTTTTCCCGTGCCAGTAGCCAATTGTGTTGTATTTTATTGTCATGTCTTCTTCGTCTCTTCCGGTCTGTGTGTTAGAGGAGGTCATCGAGAGGATGTGACTGCTGGTTGATGCTGGAGCTGGACTCTGGCAACTGGAGGCCCCTCACCCCCATCCCTGTCCTTGGAATATACGTTCTGCTCACCGTTTCCACAGTTGGAGCCGTTTTCAAGCACGCAGGCTTGAGAGGGTAACGTGTTCTTGAGACCACCTGGACAGTAAACATGACTAAGCCCCGTTAAGGTCTCTATATACACTTGGAGGATTCTGGAGGGCAGGTGTGGAGATCTACTCATATCGTGACCACTCACAACAAGCCTTGTAAGTTCCCTTGCTTATTAAACCTGCCACCTACCAAGCTGGAGTGGCTGCCTCTTTCTCTGGTCTCTCCTTGCCCTCCGTGTATGGGGCTAGTTTCAGATTTCACCTCGGGGAACTCCCGAGGCTGTGAACCAACACTGTGGGAGTTTCTCAATCTTCCCATGTCTTTCACAACCTCAAGATTTTTGAAGAGCACTGGACAGGTATTGTGTAGAACCGCTCAGTTTGGGATTTGTCTAATGTTTTTCTCATGATTAGTTTGGGGTTATGGTTTTGGAGGAAGACGACCACAAAGGAAGCGCTCTCCTCATCACATCCTATCAAGGATACAGGACATCGACATGACTTCTTGGTGATATCAGCCTTAAAACAAGATTAACATGGTGTCTGCCAGGTTTCTCCACTATAAAATTCTTTTCTTTCTCTTTCTAGACTCTATGTTTTAGAAGTGAGTGACTAAGTTCAGGCCATACTCAAAAAGAGAGCAATTAAGTTTCACTTCCTGGAGGGAAGACTATCAAAGATTATGCAAACATATGTTAAAACCAGTACGATAATTAATAAGTATTGGGGGTGAGATATTTGAGGTTATGCAAATATCTTGTTTCTCTTTAAAGTTCCATCCACTAATTTTAGCATTCAGCAGTGGCTCTTACCTGCAGCAGTTATTACTGTGGTGGTCTAACGGTGATTTTCTATTTCTCTCATTTTTTACATTTATTAATTGGAATTTTCATCTAAGGAAGATTCGTCCCTTCCATTTTTTTGTCTATTCAATTGCTTACTTACATCAGTATAGACTCACAGATATTTATTTTATTCTTTGATCTACACAATCAGTTTAATCCTATATAAACTGTAATTTATTTTGTTGTTGAAAATGTCCCAACTTTAGTCATTGGGAGTTCTTTCATGTTGGCTCCTGTATCCTTTCCACTTGTTCTCATTTTTTGTTTTTGTTGTTGTTGTTTGATACTTCCTGACTTCTTTCTGGCCACTTCAAGATGCTCCAGGCTTATCTATATGTCTGTGTATGTGTGTATGTATGTATGTATCTCTCTCTCTCTCTCTCCATATATATATAGGAGAACCAAATCTGGAAGCCAACATATAGGTTTAGTTTGAATGTTGTCTCTGAGTTTGGCACTCATGTGTTCAACAGGGTATGGGATGTCTCTTGGGTGGCCCTGTTGGTGGGCTGGCCAACCCTGGCTGCCATGGGTAGTCATCTCTTTGAGCAGTCATGCCCGTGTCCATGAACTCGGAGCCAGGGCCATGGCCTAGATGGCTGGGATGCTGAGGACCCCATGTGAGAACTGAATCCTGGAGCCCCAGGCTGGGGAAAGAGGAGAGAGGACTGTGGGGTGGAAGAGGTGGGGGTAGGCCCAAAGAGCCTCCCTAGACCAAGCCCTTCCTTTGGCACCATTGCTGGGGGACACTTTCTTCCTGGAAGGTGACAAGAGGGGTCTTGGGCACACCTGGTACTGAGCTTCCCCACAAAGGACCAAGCTCACTGTCCTTGTTTATATCCTGTGGCCCTACCCTGGGCTGGAATCAGGAATGCTCCAAAGAGCGATAGTCTTTTCTTTTGGCAAAACTCTACTTAATCCAATGGAGTATATGTATATATAGAGAGAGAGAGAAAGAGAGAGAGAGAAGAGAGATTTATTATAAGGAATCAGCTCACTAGATTATGAAGACAGAGAAATCCCAA
Organism: Phocoena sinus; assembly: GCF_008692025.1. Classification (NCBI taxonomy): domain Eukaryota; kingdom Metazoa; phylum Chordata; class Mammalia; order Artiodactyla; family Phocoenidae; genus Phocoena; species Phocoena sinus. The sequence continues at coordinate 69,330,928 of NC_045777.1, read as the reverse complement.
GGTCTGCAGGGCAGATCAGGGATCTGCAGGACAGTTGATGGTACAGCTCTAGTCCAACTACGAAGGCCTGAGACCCAGGAGAGCCAGTGTCTCAGTTCAAGTCCAAAGGCAGGAAAAATTCCCCCTTACTGAAGGGGCCTTTTTGCTTTATTCAGGCCTTCAACTGATTGGATAAGGCCCACATTAGGGAGGGCAAACTGCTTTATTCGTTCTACTGATTCAAATGTTAATCTCATCCAGAAACACCCTTAGGGACACACCCAGAGTAATATCTGAACAAATATCTGGGCACCTTGCAGCCAATCAAGTTGCAAGATAAGATTAACCATCACACCTCCTGTACAAAATAAATCATCCAGCTTTTACTCTCAGCTCCTCTCAACCTTGCTGCCACTTAATTTCTGGTATAAACTTTGGAATTTTGGACTCATCATTGTTGAATCAATATTTTAACTGTATATCTTCCTTTATATTTACATGTGTTTTCCATCTATATTTATATAATCATGGATTCTCAGTGCATGCAATGTTAAACTTCAATTATTCATTCCAGTCCCTTCACATTCCCTATAGTTGGGAGGTGTTTTGATTTGACTTTTGATTTTCTGGAATATATCGCTCCACACTTCCACAGGGTATGAGCTTCTAACTGGAGCCAGAACCTGGCAGGGCCCCCAATTAAGCAGCCCGCTTTTACATAAAAGACTAGAATCAGTGGTTTCTCTGGACACAAAGGATTCTCAAACTATAATTAGATCCAAACAAGCAAACAAACAAAAAACATTTTTCATGAGAGGATAAAAATGTACAGAAATGCAATGCATTCAGCCCACCAGTAGATGACACAATTATAAGGTATCTTTCTTGTCTGTTGTTTTCTGGTTTGATAATTACAAAATAAAATATGAATACACGGTAGAGAATTTAGCAAAACATAAATCCGAGAATACAGATGTAATTGGAAGCCCCTCTATTAACAAATATTGAATTTGTGAATTCTCATAGATATCATGAAAGCTACTTTTCAAAGTTAAAATGCACTGAGTCCACCAATGATGGATGATGTGACGCTGCTTACCCTGATCTTCAAGCTGCCATTCGGTCTACACTGTATTCCCCATGCTTATGCTTGGTGTTTAGATATTTTACAAATATTATGGAAACCATCACATCTGATACATAGAAGAGCAGCAGCAAGGATATTGAGAAAGTTGCTAAGAAAAGGCACATGATTAAAAAAGAAAAAAAGAGAGATTTCTGGAAATAAAAGGCAAGAGAAGGAAGGAGGTGGCATATGTGCATGGCATGAATTATTTGAGAGTGGGGGTGATTTTGAGGTAAGAATGAATTGCGCGAGATGAAAAGAGGATTGTGGCTATGAGATCCACTGTATTCATCAAGTGAGAAAAACTATTTGACTGAGTGAGAGAAAGAAGTCAGACGTCCATCCGCCTAGTGTTCACTGTTGACAAGACTTGATATGGGGAATTGAAGGACTAAGTAGTTTTTAACAGGCTACTCCTGACTCTTGTCTCATGGATTATTCCCACCAGGGTTGAAAGCGTATCTGAATCAAGACACCATCAATGTGAGTGGCAAACTAGCACACGTGGACTTCAAACTGCTAAAGAATGATGTATGATTCCTGCAAAGATTAAGCAGGAAGAGACAAATACCTGCCTTAACAGATTTCCAAGGAAGACAAAATTTATCTATTTGGGGAAAATAAATCTGCTAGAAAACGTATGTGTAAGAGGGAGAAGAATATGCCTGCTTTTCAAGCTTCAAAGAAGTTGATTCACGTTCCTGTCAGGCAGAAATGCAGTGGAGATCACACGTTTAAATCTGTCTTAGTTGCTTTGGAGTTGAAAACATATGGTCTGACAAATATCCTTTCAGAACCTAATCTATCCCAAAGTGTAGACTTGCCCTAAGTAACTTTTGTTAACAGTTTGATTGCCACTGGTCTTTCTTTTTAAATATATAAATAAAAATTGGATTATACTATAAATAATACTATTTATCAAATTCATCTTGTCACAAAGATTTAGGAGACTTTTTTTTTCCTTAGTATATCAGTTTTACTTGCTTTTTTTTTAAATACAGCAGGTTCTTATTAGTCATCAATTTTATACACATCAGTGTATACATGTCAATCCCAGTCGCCCAATGCATCCCACCACCACCACCCCACCGCCGCCACTTTCCCCACCTTGGTGTCCAGACGTTTGTTCTCTACATCTGTGTCTCAATTTCTGTCCTGCAAACCGGTTCATCTGTACCATGTTTCTAGGTTCCACATGTATGCGTTAATATACGATATTTGTTTTTCTCTTTCTGACTTACTTCACTCTGTATGACGGTCTCTAGATCCATCCACGTCTCTACAAATGACCCAATTTCATTCCTCTTTATGGCTGAGTAATATTCCATTGTATACATGTACCACGACTTGTTTATCCATTCGTCTGTCGATGGGCATTTAGGTTGCTTCCATAACCTGGCTATTGTAAATAGTGCTGCAATGAACATTGGGATGCATGTGTCTTTTTGAATTATGTTTTTTTCTGGGAATATGCCCAGTAGTGGGATTGCTGGGTCATATGGTAATTCTATTTCTAGTTTTCTTAAGGAACCTCCATACTGTTCTCCATAGTGGCTGTATCAATTTACATTCCCACCAACAGTGCAAGAGGGTTCCCTTTTCTCCACACCCTCTCCAGCATTTGTTGTTGGTAGATTTTCTGATGATGCCCATTCTAACTGGTGTGAGGTGATACCTCATTGTAGTTTTGATTTGCATTTCTCTAATGATTAGTGATGTTGAGCAGCTTTTCATGTGCTTCTTGGCCATCTGTATGTCTTCTTTGGAGAAATGTCTATTTAGGTCTTCTGCCCAGTTTTGGATTGGGTTGTTTGTTTTTTTAACATTGAGCTGCATGAGCTGTTTATATATTTTGGAGATTAATCCTTTGTCCGTTGATTTGTTTGCAAATATTTTCTCCCATTCTAAGGGTTCTTTCTTCGTCTTATTTGCAGTTTCCTTTGCTTTACAAAATCTTTTAAGTTTCATTAGGTCCCATTTGTTTATTTTTTTAATTTCCATTACTCTAGGAGGTGGGTCAAAAAAGATTTTGCTGTGATTTATGTCAAAGAGTGTTCTTCCTATGTTTTCCTCTAAGTGTTTTATAGTGTCTGGCCTTACATTTGGGTCTCTAATCCATTTTGAGTTTATTTTTGTGTATGGTGTCAGGGAATGTTCTAATTTCATTCTTTTACATGTAGCTGTCCAGTTTTCCCAGCACCACTTATTGAAGAGACTGTCTTTTCTCCATTGTATATCCTTGCCTCCTCTGTCATAGATTAGTTAGCCATAGGTGTGTGGGTTTATCTCTGGGCTTTCTATCTTGTTACATTGATCTATGTTTCTGTTTTTGTGCCAGGACCATATTGTCTTGATTACTGTAGCTTTGTAATATAGTCTGAAGTCAGGGATTCTGATTCCTCCAGCTCCACTTTTTTCCCTCAACACTGCTTCAGCTATTCGGGGTCTTTTGTGTCTCCATACAAATTTTAAGATTTTTTTGTTCTAGTTCCATAAAAAATGCCATTGGTAATTTGATAGGGATTGCATTGAATCTGTAGATTGCTTTGGGTAGTATAGTCATTTTCACAATATTGATTCTTCCAATCCAAGAACATGGTATATCTCTCCATCTGTTGGTATCATCTTTAATTTCTTTCATCAGTGTCTTATAGTTTTCTGAGTACAGGTCTTTTATCTCCCTAGGTAGGTTTATTCCTAGGTATTTTATTCTTTTTGTTGCAACGGTAAATGGGAGTGTTTCCTTAATTTCTCTTTCAGATTTTTCATCATTAGTGTATAGGAATGCAAGAGATTTCTGTGCATTGTTTTTGTATCCTGCCACTTCACCAAATTCATTGATTAGCTCTAGTAGTTTTCTGGTGGCATCTTTCAGATTCTCTATGAATAGTATCATGTCTGCAAACAGTGACAGTTTTACTTCTTCTTTTCCAGTTTGTATTCCTTTTATTTCTTTTTCTTCTCTGATTGCTGTGGCTAGGACTTCCAAAACTATGTTGAATAATAGTGGTGAGAGTGGACATCCTTGTCTTGTTCCTGATCTTAGAGGAAATGCTTTCAGGTTTTCACCATTGAGAATGATGTTTGCTGTGGGTTTGTCATATATGGCCTTTATTATGTTGAGTTAGGTTCCCTCCTACTTTCTGGAGAGTTTTTATCATAAATGGGTATTGAATTTTGTCAAAAGCTTTTTCCGCATCTATTGAAATGATCACATGGTTTTTATTCTTCAGTTTGTTAATATGGTGTATCACATTGATTGATTTGCATATACTGAAGAATCCTTGCATCCCTGCGATAAATCTCACTTGATCATGGTGTATGATCCTTTTAATGTATTGTTGGATTCTGTTTGCTAGTATTTTGTTGAGGATTTTTGCATCTATAGTCATCAGTGATATTGGTCTGTAATTTTCTTTTTTTGTAGTACCTTTGTCTGGTTTTGGTATCAGGGTGATGATGGCCTCATAGAATGAGTTTGGGAGTGTTCCTTCCTCTGCAATGTTTTGGAAGAGTTTGAGAAGGATGGGTGTTAGCTCTTCTCTAAATGTTGGATAGAATTTACCTGTGAAGCCATCTGGTCCTGGACTTTTGTTTGTTGGAAGATTTTTAATCACAGTTTCACTTTCATTATTTGTGATTGGTCTGTTCATATTTTCTACTTCTTCCTTGTTCAGTCTTGGGAGGTTATACCTTTCTAAGAATTTGTCCGTTTCTTCCAGGTTGTCCATTTTATTGGCATATAGTTACTTGTAGTAGTCTGTTAGGATGCTTTGTGTTTCTGTGGTGTCTGCTGTAACTTCTCCTTTTTCATTTCTAATTTTATTGATTTGAGTTCTCTCCCTCTTCTTCTTGATGAGTCTGGCTAGTGGTTTATCAATTTTGTTTATCTTCTCAAAGAACCAGCTTTTAGTTTTATTGATCTTTGCTATTGTTTTCTTTGTTTCTATTTCATTTATTTCTGCTCTGATCTTTATGATTTCTTTCCTCTGATAACTTTGGGTTTTACTTGTTCTTCTTTCTCTAGTTCCTTTAGCTGTAAATTTAGATTGTTTATTTGAGATTTTTCTTGTTTCGTGAGGTAGGCTTGTATAGTTATAAACGTCCCTCTTAGAACTGCTTTTGCTGCATCCCATATGTTTTGGATCATCGTGTTTTCATTGTCATTTTTCTCTAGGTATTTTTTAATTTCCTCTTTGACTTCTTCAGTGATTGCTTGGTTATTTAGTAATGTATTTTTTAGCTTACATGTGTTTGTGCTTTTTTATGTTTTTTTCCCTGTAATTGATGTCTAATCTCATAGCGTTGTGGTCAGAAAAGATGCTTGATATGATTTCAATTTTCTTAAATTTACTGAGTCTTGATTTGTGACCCAAGATGTGCTCTATCCTGGAGAATGTTCTGTGCACACCTGAGAAGAAAGTGTAATCTGCTGGTTTTGGATGGAATGTCCTATAAATATCAATTAAATCTATCTGGTCTATTGTGTTGTTTAAAGCTTGTGTTTCCTTAGTAATTTTCTGTTTGGATGATCTGTCCATTGGTGTAAGTGAGGTGTTAAAGTCCCCCACTATTGTTGTGTCACTGTCGATTTCCTCTTTTATAGCTGTTAGCAGTTGCCTTCTGAATTGAGGTACTCCTATGTTGGGTGCATGTATATTTATAATTGTTAATCTTCTTCTTGGATTGATCCCTTGATCATTATGTAATGCCCTTCCTTGTCTCTTGTAACATTCTTTATTTTAAAGTCTATTTTATCTGATATGAGTATTGCTACTCCAGCTTTCTTTTGATTTCCATTTGCATGGAATATCTTTTTCCATCCCCTCACTTTCAGTCTGAATGTGTCCCTAGTTCTGGAGTAGGTCTCTTGTAAACAGCATATATATGGGTCTTGCTTTTGTATCCATTCAGAAAGCCTGTGTCTTTTGGTTGGAGTACTTAATCCATTCACATTTAAGGTAATTATCTATATGTATTTTCCTATGACCATTTTCTTAACAGTTTTGGGTTTGTTTTTGTAGGTCCTTTTCTTCTCTTGTGTTTCCCACTTAGAGAAGTTCCTTTAGCATTTGTTGTAGAGCTGGTTTGGTGGTGCTGAATTCTCTTAGCTTTTGCTTGTCTGTAAAGCTTTTGATTTCTCCATCAAATCTGAATGAGATCCTTGCTGGGTAGAGTAATCTTGGTTGTAGGTTCTTCCCTTTCATCACTTTAAGTATATCATGCCAATCCTTTCTGGCTTGTAGAGTTTCTGCTGAGAAATCAGCTGTTAACCTTATGGGAGTTCCCTTGTATATTATTTGTCATTTTTCCCTTGCTGCTTTCAGTAATTTTTCTTTGTCCTTAATTTTCGCCAGTTTGATTACTATGTGTCTCGGCGTGTTTCTCCTTCAGTTTATCCTGTATGGGACTCTCTGTGCTCCCAGGACTTGGATAGCTATTTCCTTTTCCCATGTTAGGGAAGTTTTCAACTATAATCTCTTCAAATATTTTCTCAGGTCCTTTCTCTCTCTTTTCTCCTTCTGGGACCCCTATAATGCAAATGTTGTTGCATTTAATGTTGTCCCAGAGGTCTCTTAGGCTGTCTTCATTTCTTTTCATTCTTTTTTCTTTATTCTGTTCTGTAGCAGTGAATTCCATCATTCTGTTTTCCAGGTCACTTATCCGTTCTTCTGCCTCAGTTATTCTGCTATTGATTCCTTCTAGTGTATTTTTCATTTCAGTTATTGTATTGTTCATCTCTGTTTGCTTGTTCTTTAATTTTTCTAGGTCTTCGTTAAACATTTCTTGCATCTTCTCGATCTTTGCCTCTATTGTTTTTCCGAGGTCCTGGATCATCTTCACTATCATTATTCTGAATTCTTTTTCTGGAAGGTTGCCTATTTCCACTTCATTTAGTTGTTTTTCTGGGATTTTATCTTGTTCCTTCATCTGGTACATAGCCCTCTGCCTTTTCATCTTGTCTATCTTTCTGTGAATGTGGTTTTTGTTCCACAGGCTGCAGGATTGTAGTTCTTCTTGCTTCTGCTGTCTGCCCTCTGGTGGATGAGGCTATCTAAGAGGCTTGTGCAAGTTTCCTGATGGGAGGGACTGGTGGTGGGTACAGCTGGCTGTTGCTCTGGTGGGAAGAGCTCAGTAAAACTTTAATCCGCTTGTCTGCTGATGGGTGGGGCTGGGTCCCCTCCCTGTTGGTTGTTTGGCCTGAGGCGACCCAACACTGGAGCCTACCTGGGCTCTTTGGTGGGGCTCATGCCAAGGAGTACTTCCCAGAACTTCTGCTGCCAGTGTCCTTGTCCTCACAGTGAAACAGAGCCACCCCCCGCCTTTGCAGGAAACCCCCCAACACTAGCAGGTAGGTCTGGTTCAGTCTCTATGGAGTCACTCTCCTTCCCCTGGGTCCCAATGCACACACTACTTTGTGTGTGCCCTCCAAGAGTGGAATCTCTGTTTACCCCAGTCCTGTCAAAGTCCTGCAATCAAATCCCACTAGCCTTCAAAGTCTGATATTCTAGGGATTCCTTCTACCGTTGCCAGACCCCCAGGTTCGGAAGCCTGACATGGGGCTCAGAACCTTCACTCCAGTGGGTGGACTTCCAAGGTATAAATGTCCTCCAGTTTGTGAGTCACCCACCCGGCAGTTATGGGATTTGATTTTATTGTGATTGCGCCCCTCCTACCGTCTCACTGCGGCTTCTCCTTTGTCTTTTGATGTGGGGTGTCTTTTTTGGTGAGTTCCAGTGTCTTCCTTTCGATGATTGTTCAGCAGTTACTAGGAGACTTTTAATCAATATGTATAGCTCTACCCCATTCCTTTTAGTAACAAAAGAATATTACATGGTGTGGGGCGGTGGTGGTGGGATGAACTGGGAGATTGGGATTGACATATATACACTAATATGTATAAAATAGGTAACTAATAAGAACCTGATATATAAAAAATAAATAAATTTAATTTAAAAAAAGAGTATTACACAGAAATTCATCTATCATAAAATATTAAACAATTCTACTGTTGGACATTTAGGTTATTTACAATTTGGGAATGTGTATATATACAAACTACATATAAATTTAATTCATATGCAATATATATACATATTGCACAAATATTGCATATATATAATACATATGAGTGTGTATACATAAATTTCTATGCAGTAGAATTGCTGTGTCAACTGGTTCAAGTGGTTTCATAATTTGAAGAACTAAAAATATGTTGCAAGTTATATTTTCACCCAGTTATTTCTAATTTTTTATTTTGAAAAAATATTAAATTTATACAACATTACAAGATTGATGCATAGGGCTCCCAAATACCTCCAAACAAGATTCACCAATTGTTAACATTTTGTTTTATTCTCTCCTCTCTCCCTTTTGCATTCTTTCTGAGTTCAGAGTAGTTTGTATATATAACACCAAGTTGTTCTCTAATATTTCATTGTGTATTTTCTAAAAGCAAGGAGATTCCTCTATGTAACCACAGTGCACTCATCAAGTTCAGAAATTTTAACATATATCCACTTTACAGTTTACATTCCATTTGTCAATTGTCCCAATAATGTCTCTTACAGTATTTTTTCCCCACCAGTACAGGATCCATTCTAGAATCATGTTTTGCATTTAACTGTGATGACTCATCAGTCTCTTTTATTCTGGAAATAGTCCTTAGCTTTTCGTTGTTTTTTATGACTGAGATGTTTTTGTAAAACATGGCAGGTTATCCTATAGAATGTCCTGCAGTTTGTGTTGGTCTGTTGTTTCCTCATGATTAGATTCACATTATACCTTCCTGGATACACTACTGTAAGTCATGTTTTGTTTTCAGAAGTTTACATCTGGAGGCACTTGCTGGCCATCTGCCCCCTCATTGGTGATTTTTATTTTTCTCAACTGATGAAAGTGTTGTCTAGTTTCACTGTATAATAATTACTATCCACTTATAACTAATAAATTCTCTGAAGGGAGACACTTTCAGATAATATTCTATTCTTCATCAGACTTTCATCTCCTAAATATTCTATCCATTGACAATTATTATCTGAACAAGTCTTTCAAACATGATTTCAAAATGGTGATTTTATACCTCTACCACTCCCTTCACATTTATCAGTTGGCAGTTTACTGAAGAAAGAACGTTTTCTTGTTATCTATCTGTCTGTCTACCTACCTATCTCACTATTTTGCTATGTTTCTGTCTGCATATCCACCCTTTCATATACCATCTACTTATCTATTTACTATCAGTGTAGACTAGTGGATTACTATTTTATTCAGTGGGTTAAAATACATTTAAATCCTTACTTATTTTGATACTCAATTTTCCCCAGATCTGTCCAGGAGGATCCCCTTTAAGCAGGTTCATGTGTCATTTTGATAAGTTCCCATAAGTTTTTGTCAGGGCTTGCTTACCTCTTGGCACTGTAAGATGTTCCAAGTTCTTGGATGTTCTAACCCTGGAATTAGTACTTCCTCCAAGGATTCCTGGTCTTCTTTGTTGGGACTGGAAACTAAGATCTGGGCTCTGGATTTGTTCATTGGCACTGAGCTGTCATTGCTTCCAGGTCTTTTCATTTGCCAGTTACTGAAATATTTGTACATTAGAAATCATGAGTAGATACTGATATTCCCTCCAATTCCAGTCTAACCCCACAGAGTCCTTCCTTGCTTTTTCCGTACACCCCAATGAGAACCCTGACTTCCAAAACATCAGCATACTTCCTCATTTGCACAATCCTGTGTCACACAGAAAAGAGTCTCAGAATTGCTATGAAAAACATACCTAATGATACATGTTTGAGATTAATTTGTAGTTTTTTGTTCCCTAGACTGATGGTCTAGAGTAAAAGTACTATATGCAAAAGTCAGGTGCATTACTATTTTCCTCTGCAGCTGATTGTCTTAAATTTGCAAAACAAATGGGTTCATTTGTCACTTTCAGGTTCAATTTAGGCTTTGTTTTTTCCCATTAGATGATTACATTTTATTTTGAATATGTAGAACATCAGCATTCTTAGTTGCATTTGTCTACATTATTGGAATATTTAACATTTATATATTGTATTCACTCATGTCCCCTTCCTTGTTTTAGTATTATTACGATTAAACATATTACAATTATATATTATTACATTTAAATGTAATACATTTATACTTAAATATATTAAATATGTTTAATATATTTGTTAAATACAATTAAAAATATTAAGTGGTCACCATTAGCCCTTTCGCCAAAATTTTTTCAGTTATCTCTTGCTTGGCTGAAGTTCATGCTCAGAGAGATTCTCCAGGATGGGCACAAGTGTATAGTATCTCCTGAATTTTTGCAAGTTCAAAACTTCTTCTATAGCATGGCTTCTCAACCTCAAAACTACTATCCTTTAGGGCTGGGTAACCCTTTGTTATGTACGACTATTCTGCACATAGCTTTCCTGACCACTAACCACTAGATACCAGTAGCACTTTATCCCCCCCATCATGACAACATAAAAGATCTTCAGACATTGCCCAATTGTCCTGTGGGGTTGGGGGAGAAATTGCCTCAGTTGAGAACTATTATTCTACAGCCTAGATGCATAAAGGACAGTTTGCTGGGTATAAAATCTTTGGTTAGCAGTTTTCTTTCCTTGAGGTCCCTTGTTCCCTTGAACTGTTTGTTGCTTTTAAAAAGTTTGATGCCAGCATAATTTTCTTATTTTTATAAATAAACTTGATTTTTATTTTCTGCCTGGAAGCCCAGAGGACTTTTTCTTTGTCTCTGATTTTTTGTTTGTTTGTTTTTGTTTTTTTGTGGTATGCGGGCCTCTCACTGTTGTGGCCTCTCCCGTTGCGCAGCACAGGCTCCGGACGCGCGGGCTCTGGACGCGTGGGCTCCGGACGCGCAGGCTCAGCGGCATGTGGGATCTTCCCGGACCGGGGCACGAACCCGTGTCCCCTGCATCGGCAGGCAGACTCTCAACCACTGCGCCACCAGGGAAGCTCTGTCTCTGATTTTTAATCATTTTTTTAGGATATGGCTTAGAATTGATTCTTCCAGGTCAGTTCTCCCAGGAACTTTGTGGTCCTATTCAAAATGAATATTTAGTTTTCAAAAATTTCCAGAAAGCTTTCTTGAACTCCAGTTTTAAGTACTAGTTCTATTCAGTTGTTTTTTCTACCCCACTTTCAAACCCCAGAATTTCCAACCGTATGTAGCTTGGACATTCTTTGCCTATCTTCCATTTCAACCATTTGCTGGTTTAAGGCCTTTCTTCAATGGTTTTACTAAATTTTCACATTCAAATGCATTCTTGCTGAGACATCTATTTTAGTCTTCATTTCTTGAGATGCTTTTATATTTTTCTTCTATTTTTTTCTTAAATTTGATCAAATCTCACTTCATTTCTTTCTGTGCTATGTCCATTTCTGTTCTTAGTATCTGGATTTGTAATTCTAGGTGTTTTTTTTTTAACTTTTTCAAATGTTTGTTTAAAATAATTAAATGTGGAGTTTTGTGCTATAGTTTTTCTCCTTCATGTTTTTGGAGGAACAGAGGAGAATATTTTTATTAGCTGAGATGTTATGATTCACTTTTTCTGTTTTCTTCTTACAGTAACTTTCTATGAAAAAATTTTTTTCTGTTCCTAGATATTTTATGGACAGGATTCCAAGTTTTAGAGGGGCCACTTCTGTCAGTGTAATGAAGTGCAGTTTCTTTAAGAGATTATGTTACTGGGAAGTGAGAAATGTATTTTGTTTCTCTTTCATTTATGCAAGATCCTTAATATTCATTTCTAGTTTCCTTACTTCCTTTTTCCTTCATTGCCACATCTTTAAGGAGCATTATGTCTTTTCCAGATCTCTGATTCTCCCACAGCAGCAATGCTTTTCCAAGGCTGACACCTTCAGAGGCTTTCACTTTCAAGCTGCTTCCTTATAGCCAATGCTGAGAACTACCAAGCCTGAGACCTGTGTTCAGTATTTTAGCATTTAGTGTTGGACTTATTTGGGGGGATGATTGTATCTGTATTTCATCTGATTCCTCCATGATCCTCTCCTCATTTTCATGACGTCCCTTAAACCTTCTAACCTTCCACTCTCTCAAAGGCTTTCGGTAGTGGTGGGAACTTGGTTGGAATTTGATGTTTACTTATGAACTTACAGATAATTTGAAGGTTATGGTATTCTTTGTCTTCTTGTAATGCTGAGGGCTTGGCTATATGTAGCTCTGTTCTCCCTGTTGATTATATTTTTTGGATGGAGCTGATTGATGACTGTGAAGAGATTTGGATTCAGAGAGCCCTCATTATCTTACAGATGCTGAGAACTCTTCCAAACTGTTTACAAGTACCTATTGTCACGTGCTCTTCCAACACATATATTGTCAGCCTTATTCGTTTTCTCAGTATAATGGTTGAAGATGATATTCCATTGTCAATTTCATTTTTAATTAATGAATTCTAACATCTTTGCATAATCGGTCATCTATATTTTCTTCTCAGTAAATTGTTTATCCATCCCCTCTGCCTGTTTATTAATTGGGTTTATGGAGCTTCTTCTTCAGTATTAATATTAATCATGTGTCTATTTTGTGTATTGCTAATATTTTTTCTGAGTCTGACTCATCTTTCAACTCTGTTTATAGTATTGTTACTAAATGGAATAGCATAGAGTGTATTTTCTGAGACCTTGCACGTTAATATAAATGTTTCTTTCTCTTTCTGTTTTCACTCAGGATTGAGAGATTGTCTGGCTATAGAATGCTTATCTCACACAATTTTGCCCCTCATCTCTATCTACACACATTACTTCATTGTATTCCAGAATCACAGATGAGCAATTTAATGCAAATATGGCCTTTTTTTCTCTTTCTTCCTAGATACCTAGAAAATTTTATTTATCCTTTAAATTCAAAAACTTTCTCAATATGTGTTATTACTTTTGCCTAGTATAGGATGTGCCTTTTTGATGAGTGGGGCCCTTCTTGACTTCAGGGAAGTTTTTCTGACATATCTTTAAATATTATTTTTCCCATTTTCTCTGTTCTCTCCATCAGATATGGCAGTCATTCTTATAGTGGGAATCTCTTCCATCTCTGGAATCTTCTCACTCATTACTTTATCTCTTTTTCTTTATGCCCTTCTTTCTGAGAGAAGTTGTCAAGAATGGCTGCAACATTATTGATTTCATTCCCAGGAGTATAAATTCTATTTTTTATTGTTTGTAAGCCGCATTTAATCTCAAGGGAAATACATCCTTTTCAACATATTTCCTCTTCATCTATTTCCATTTATTATACTCCAATCTCCCTTTTCATCTCAATCTCTCAATTTACCGTATAATTTTTTGTTTCTTGGTTCATAGAGCAAAGAATTCCCTGAAATTTTATCGAGAACACAGGCACAGCACTTTCCAAAGCATGCTTCTGCTTCCTCTAACAGGACCGTTTCCAAGACCCTTCCTCTGATGCTTCAGCTTAATATTTCTGTCCTCATGCTATATCATCTTGAAAAAAATAAGTCTGAGATAAATGGCTGAGATGTTCGTTGTTCTTATTTCTACTTCTGCTTATTCATCAAGGAACAAGAAACGGATAGCCTTTTCCTATTTGCTACATATGTAAATTTCCTCCTTAGTTCCCCTGAGTGCCCATCAGGTTGTAATGTGATCTAGTCCTCCTTTTTGCTCTGATGTTGGAGAGCTATTTGGTGTGCAGCCTTTAGCCAGCTTTGTAGTTTAACATAGCCAACTATCATGAAACTTTCTAGTTTAAAAAGCCAATTATTCTTTAATATTCTGGTGCTTTAAAGAGGGATATCTTAGTACCACTCCCTCATTATCCCTCTATGGTATTTAGAATTTATTCCTGAATAGGCTATTTCTGCATTTATGACTAAAAATCTACAACCTTTACCATGACCACTCCACAGCTCATTTCTCTGCAAATGCAGATTTTATGTCAAAACTGATGTTTTGTAAGGGTGTTAAAAGGCTCTGAATACCCTAGTCCACAGTTCCCATATGAGGGAGACTTGAATTCCTTCACTCTGATGGAAGAAAGTCCAAGCTTGTGAGATTTCTTGAAATATTTTTCCACTAATCGTTCCACCATTATACCTATGGGCTTTAAAGATTTAACTCATGGGTATTCTTCCTGTTTTCTAGCAGGACATTGTATAATACTCCTAATTCCCAGTGCTATTGAAATTCTTCATCTCCTCTTGAGTTTTGTATCTGTAGGGAATGGCTACTCAGAGGTCATTGTATTTCTATCATCATAACTCAGAATGAAGTGGGCTATGATTATGTCACTCTGCTGTATAAAATCCTTCAGGGTTTCCAACTGTATGTAGTGTAAGGCATAAAAGCCTCTCAGAATAACATGTGAGCTCTTTACAATATGGCACCAAACTATCTCTTCAACGTCATATTTATTCACTTCCTTCCATATATCTCTAACTCTCACCATACTAGATTATTAATCTTTTTTCCCAAACATGCCAGGTCATTTCAGACATTTCTATTTCTGTTCATATATGGTTCCCTCTGCCTGAAATGCCTTGCCTCTCTTGGCCCAGTGGAAAATTCTCATTTATCCTTTGAAGTGGAATGGAAATGACATCTCTCCTTTGCAGTATACCCAGATGCTCAAAGCAAGGTAAATGATATCATTCTCTGAGGCCCCATTGCTGTGGTCTGAATGTTGTGTCCCCCTAAAATTTATATGTTAAATCCTCACACCCAACGTGAGGATATTTGGAAGCGGGGCCTTTGGGAGGTGATTTGGTCATGAGGGCAGAGCCCTCATGGGTGGGGTTAGTGCTTTTATAAAAGAGGCCTGAGAGACCTCCCTTGGCTTTTCTCAGGGAAATTATCTTCTGATAGAACATTGAATTTTTCCTCCCTTTATTGCCTCTGTTCTCTGTCTCCAGAACCCCAATAAAAGAAATAGCAAACATCCATGCTGCTTTATATTTCTTTCATATATTCCATTCTTTTGCCTTTGGATCAGGTCTGCAGGATTCTACTGACTTTATCATCAGATCATCGACATGGTTGTTAAACATAGCCATTCTCTTATTCAGTCTGTCCAATGAATTTTTTTTTTTTTTTAGTGCCAAACATATTTTTAATTACACGTACTCATTTTTGTTCTGATTGCTCCTTTTTTTGCAGTAGCAGTCTGTTCTGACTTATGTATGTGCCATCCTTCCAATCTCACTGGAGTCCTTTGTTAATGTTTTAAAAATTGTTTTGTTTCCTGAATGATCTGTGTTTCCTAAAAACACAAATTATTTTATTTGTGAATTTTAATGTTTCTCATGCATGGGATTTCTTTTTCTCTCACGTTTGTTGATGCTTGGTTGTTCGTTCATGTTTATGAAGAAATATCTCATTACTCTATTAAGTAATGAGAGTTTCATTTGGATTTGTACAGATCTGTTCCCCAAAAAAACTTCTCCCTGGATGATTCTGTACCAGTAGGTGGGGTATGATTACTGGAAAGCCACATTTAAGAGTTGTGGTTAAAGGGTCAGTAGGCTGTGGATAGCAAGTTAAAAAAAAAGGAGGACTTGATTTAGCAGTGGTTTATTTTGATGTGTTCCTTCTTGAGAAAGGCTGCCTTGCCTTTCTTTTTTCATTAGGTACAAACTGTGTGTTTTAGAGTTTTCTAGAACTCTGTTTTGCTTCCCATTCACGGTCTTACACTCGAAAAAGAGGCATCTCCTTGTGGGTGAGACACTTTCTTCAGAGTGCACAGCTTGGATTTTTAAGTGGGAGCAAAAAGTTATCTGCTGTATATATTTGGGGGGAAGTCAGGGAAGAGTGACGAGGTCCAACTAGCTGAGATTTCCCAGCTTTAGTTCTTTAAACCAAATGTATTCAACATATATTTATTGAATGACAAGAGTACAAAAACAGCTAGAAATTTTGCCCATCCCCGTCCCCATGCACCTTTGCAATATGACTTTGGAACCCCCTAGCACGAGTTGGGGTCGATTTCTCCACCCCCTTGAATCTGGGCTTGGCCATGTGACTTGCTTTGTTCAATGGGACTGTAAAAAGTGACCTGAAAGAGAGTTGAAAATCTCTGAACACTGGGGCTTGTTCTCTCTTGTGGCTCTTGTAGGGAAGATAGATGAAAGACCAGAAAGTTAAAAATACATTCTTTTACATATGAATTCTGAGATATCAAAAGCAACAGTGCTGGGAAGAAGCCCAAGAGGATATAAGAAGAGGCATGTGGCCCATTTGCCTTTATGGCTCTGATCAACGGCCTGTTAGACACTAAGCATGTGAAAAAAGACTTCTCTTGATTATCCAACCAGCAGCCAACCCACAGCTGACCATGGATGCTTGAAAGAGTCCAGCAGAGACTAGCTGAGCTCACACAGGTAAGAACTGCCTAGCTGATCCAAATCATGAACTGAATAAAGAGTTGTTATTTGTTTTTTTGTTTGTTTGCTTTTTGTTTTTCATTAAAACTCCTTTAATGAGGTAAGGAACTCTTTTTTTTTTTTTTTTGCGGAACGTGGCCCTCTCACTGTTGTGGCCTCTCCCGTTGCGGAGCACAGGCTCCGGACGCGCAGGCTCAGTGGCCATGGCTCACGGGCCCAGCCGCTCCGCGGCATGTGGGATCCTCCCGGACCGGGGCACGAACCCGTGTCCCCTGCATCGGCAGGCGGACTCTTAACCACTGCACCACCAGGGAAGCCCCGAGGTGAGGAACTCTTAATGGTAAACTCAACAGCTGAGTAACAGGATGATGGTGCAACAGTAGTTAAGAGTTGTTATTTGAAGCCATGAAATTTTGGAGTAGATTATTACACAGCAAAAGCTAACTGATATAAGCACCAAATTGTATTAGTGTTCCAGGTACTGTGAATACAAGATAAACAAAAGTAGATAAGGCCTTTGCCCTCAGCAGGTGATAAACAAAGAAATAAATGAGGAAGACAATTTCAGAGAGTAATACACAGTGTGAAGGAAAGGAAACAGGGAGATGTGACAGAGTGACTGCCTAGGGTTGGGATCTAATTTAGATATTGTGGCCAGAAAAGAATTCTTTGAATAGCTGAAGTGTGGGGCCAAGATCTGAATGATAAGGAAGAGCCAACCACGTGAAGGTCTAGAGATATTTGTTCCCAGACAAAGGAAACAGCAAGTGCAAAGGCACTGAGGTGGGAACACATATTAAAGGGACATAAAAAAGGTCAACAAAGCTGTGATATAGTGAGCAAAGGAGAGCCTGAGTGAAAGGGTATAAAGTCAGGGAAAAGGACCACATGGGAAAACTTGGACTATAATTAACGTATTAATTACCTTAATGCTTGTGCCATATCTCATTCCTGTCCTTTAGATTTGTGGATGGGAAGGATCCCTCTTCCCTCTAGCATTTGGGCTACAACTTCCTATGATCTGTTTTCATCAGTCAGATCCATCTGCTTTCCATCTTCTAGGATTGCGTCAAACTGTCCTCCAGCTGCCTGCCTTTCTAGTTTTCTAACATTATTATGGATTAATTCTTTTTTTGAAAAGAGCACTTGATTTACAATGTTCTGTTAGTGTCAGGTGTACAGCAAAGTGATTCAGTGTTATATATACACAATTTATATATGTATATATATATATATATATATATATATACACACATAATTTTTCAGATTCTTTTCCATTATAGGTTATTGCAAGGTTTTGAATATAGATCCCTGTGCTATATGTAGGTCCTTGTTGTTTGGATTAATTCTTTTTAAACACAGGGTTGTTGGTGTTTTGTCTTCATCTGTTTGTTTTACATTTTGAGGACCTTGTATATGTCAGTCCTTGATTCAGTCTTTAATTGAATCTTCTTATCGTCATTTTTAAATGTGCGGCTCTGAGCTCATCTTAATCTCCTTTTGTTACCCTGTATTTTCTCTTGGTTTCTTCTCCTTTCAGCTTGTCTTTAGAGTGGCTGCTAAGAGGGTGAGGCCTCAATAAGATATTTGCTTACTACCCAATAAATATTTATTTGGCATCTTTTACCTGCAAACAAAGTGAGGCCCTTCTCCCCCACCAGTTATCCCTGCAGGCACCTGCCTTCCTCAGTTCCAGCTGAGTCGAGGATAGCTCATCAAAAAACCTCATGCTGGGACAACTGAGGAAACACAAGGGTTAATTCTTCCCTGTCTCTTAAATTTCACTGGACCCTTCAGGTGTTTCACTTCCTAGGGAGGTGTTGCTTTTGACATGTCAGAATTCATATGCCAAAAATATGTATTTTAACTCCCTGGTTTCCTTCCTTCCTATCTATCTACCTATCTATCTAGCCATCCATCTATTACCTATCATCTCTCTATGTATCTCCATTGAATTTGGGGTGCCATATGTCAATAGGGGATGGCACATAGGATGTCGTACCTGGAAGGGATGGACCACATAAACCCATTGAGAACAGAAGACCCTTCGCCCTTGCAAACCAAGAGTTTGCTTGGTAGGCATTTGTAAAGTTTCCAGGCACAGAAATCTTAACTCATCTCCCTAAAGCAAATAAATATACTTTTGTACAGAGATTAGAGTACTTGAAAGGTGATATTAGCTACCTTCAGAGCCCAGTACACACTCATAATATTTTGTGTGTGTGTGTGTGTGTGTGTGTGTGTGTGTGTGTGTGTGTGTGGTATGCGGGCCTCTCACTGCTGTGGCCTCCCCCATTTCGGAGCACAGGCTCCGGACACGCAGGCCCAGCGGCCACGGCTCACAGGCCCAGCCGCTCCGCAGCATGCGGCATCCTCCCGGACCGGGGCACGAACCCGCGTCCCCTGCATCGGCAGGCGGACTCTCAACCACTGCGCCACCAGGGAAGCCCTCATAATATTTTATTGCACAAATCTGTTGGGTCCTTTGCAGAACTCCAGAGTAAAATAAAGAAAATGTTTGCCTGTCCTGTTGTTGCCTTATGGGACCTACATTCCTTCTCTTAAACCCAGAATCAGGAGGCCAAACCATCCTGAAGAAAGAGAAAAGGAGGCCAACATCCTCTTCTCTGCCTCAGGGCCATTGCATGTGCTACTTCTTTTGCCTGGGACACCCTACTCCCTGCTCCTCCTCCAAGTCTCTTACTTATCCTGTCTCTTACACTTCTGGTCTCAGCTTGTTAGCTGTTTGCTCAGAGAGGCCCTCCTTTCCTGCTTTTCTAATCTTCCCTTCCCGCCCCCAATATAGAGGATGCTGCTGATGCCCTGGCCAGGTTCCCCTCACTGGTGGGACCTCGGTTGATGTGAGTATTCATTGCTAGAAGGGAGCTGCCTTGCCTGGGAAGTTACTCCTGGCCAGCGGTCAGTCAGTGGCCAATGATTGGCCAGGGTACAAAAGGCTGGCTGCCTGCCCTCAAGGTGGACCAAAGACTTCCAGGGTATCGAGCTGAAGTTAGTCTCCAGCTGAGACCCCAGCTTTGCTCAGTTTTCTTCTGCTGTCTTATCCTGCTTCCTTCACACCCCGTCCACAGAGAGCGCTCCCCTAATAATTCACTTCCACCAAGATCACCATCTCAGGCCCTGCTTCTCGGAATCCTGACTTCAGCCGCTTAGGATGCTTTATTTAAGAGGTTTATCCATCTACATAACTGAGAACAACTTTCCTCTCTGATCCCTGCACCCGTAACCACGATGGAGATTCACGTGGGCAGACTCATATGTGAATAACATCCCCAGAACTGGCCACACAGTAGCCCCCTCTCCCCTAAGAGCTTCTCATCTGGGAAGTGGAGGTGGGAAAAAAAAAAGAGAGAGAGACACTGCACACAAGCAATTCACCCTGGAGGCTGTGCTGACATTGTAGAAGCAAAGCTGTTTGTCTGACCTAATAAAAAGGGCTATATTTTAGAGGCTTTAGTGAAATCATTTAATCTAAAATTCAATATAAATGCTACTCTGTGTTAATCTTTAAGAACCAACAAGTCAATCCCAGATCTGTTCTTTCCCTGAAATGAAACTAATTTGGTTAAAGACAGGGGTTTTTTGAGTTTATTTACCAGAAAGTTCAAAGTTCAAAGCCATGATTAAGTATCTTCTCCACAGTGTAACCCCTTGGGAGCAACAGTAACAGCACAAACTAATAAAACATAATAAATTCACCGTTAAAGAGCCTGTAGAGACATTGACTAATGGCATGAGACCCACAGAATAGCTCAGAAATAAGTTCATATGCAAATATTGTTAAACGCCAGTCCCTTGTCACTTACACATCCAGTATTTAAAATTTAGACTATTTGAAAGTGACTCTGAGATGTAACAATTGTGAATTTTTGTGTGGCAGGGCAGGGGGGGGAGGACGAACTTACCTCACACATGGAGTTGGATGCTGAAGCTGTAGATGGTAAGTGAACCAACTGACCACTCAGCATCTACCTGGCACGTGTGTAGAAACTCCCACGAAGGGATTTAAAATCTTTACAACTGTTACTGTTCCTAATGGAAGTGCAGAGGCGGAGGAAAGGAATGGCAACTAGGGATTTGAGGATACCCAAGACTAAACGTTTTGCAGCTGTCGAATCTTAGTGCATCCATGTCAGTCACTATGGTGTCTGCCTTAGAAACTGATTTTCCAAATGCACAGTTCAGGAAACAAAAGGACTAGCATTCCGTCTTACGGAAGAAGATAGCGCTTAGACATCTGTTGAATTAGAATTTGAAGATGGTCAAAGTGGCCATGCTCCCTCTGATTTCCCCAGCTTCCCCACCTGCAGTTCAAGAAGCCATCTCTTTACAGCCTCAAGCAGGCTCATTCCACTCAATCCCTTCGCAGTGTAGGTTTGCTTTTCCTTCTGCATCCTGCCTTTCTTTTGATGGCACCATTATCGTCTTAGTTGCTGAAGTTTCAAACCTTGGCCCCTATACCTTTAGCCTTCTTATTTCTTCTTTTGCTATATTATCTTCAAGGCCAGTACCATCCATAGTCCTGGCTGTGATCCCTTGACCTCCTCTTGGGATGGGACCATCACTTTCATACCACTTGAGTCATTCATGGACCTGGCCACACCTTGGATCTTGGTATTACTCTGAGTCTTCCTCCTCTAACAGCATGATTGCGGGGACCCACTGGGAGAATTCTCTACTTCGGCTCTACTACCTACATGTCCCCCTACGCCAGCTTGTGCTGATTTTTTTCTTATCACTTGAAGCATGTGAGATTAACTGTTTTGACTCTTTTCTCTTGTTTTAAAGAAAACCACACCAAGATCTATGTGTTTCCTCCCAGAAAGGATAGAGATATGCAACAAGGAAGGGAAAAATGTGTCTGCAAATCTGCACCTTGAGGTCCCATGTATTTAAAAATCATTCTTGTTCGCCTTTTATATTCCTATAAAAATGTATAGAGAATCTTATCCCCCCCAAATTCCAAATAAGATAAAAATCTTGTGTTTGGACAGCACCAATCAAAGAGGAGGAGACCCTCTCTCCCTGCTGCCCATGAGCAAAGGCTCAGCTACAAGGTAAAACAATCACTCTGAAATACGTTCCACCAGCAAATGAACCACAGTAACTCTGGGGCCCAGGGCCGTCCTGACTAAAACCAGAAGACAGGAAGAGTGTAGGTTATAATACCTGAATAGTACCTGGCTTTGGGTTTGATAGATAAAGGCTTTAACCAGTTTTATTCTTTTAATATCTCATAATGCTTATCTCATTTCCATCAAATGGAATAAAAGCATGCTATTGGCTGGTGAGAAGATGTAACCCCAATGTTGACCTACCCTACACCTAGTGTGAATTCTGAAATCAACTCCACTGGTCATAGTAGCTTCTCCTTCTACCTCTTTGCCTCTATTTTCCCTCTATTTTCCCCTGGAACCTACTGTCTGTCTAACCCAGGAGCTCCAATCTCACAACTCTCTGATCTCACTTGTTTCAGCCCAGAGTCAGCCATTTCACCGGCTCTTACGAACATCCACTGCCCTTGCCTCCATGAACTTCCATTACCCCTGCCTTCCCATCCTCAGCTGTGTCACTCACTACTCCCTTCAATATCTAGAACAACTATCAGGCAACACTTAAATCATGAGAGGTATTTGTTCTTTATCTCCTGGGTCCTGTGATAGCTCTAACATCCTTGATTTTTCCTTGGTTGACTCCATAACATATTCTTAAAGGACTTCAAACCTATTCCACTCTGATCAAAGGACATATTCCTTTCCCACCGCCAAACCCTGCAAAATCATATTTTGTGGGGACCAAGTCCATCCAATGTGAGTTTTCTCAAAATCTTTCCTATCTACATCAAATTTATATTTGTATTTGCCTCTCTCTTTTTTCTTTCTCACCTTAGGTAAAGAAATTTCCTTTGGCATTATCTAATAAAGTTGAAAATGTACATGGCCTATGACCCAATGTTTTTTTTCCCTATCTATTTGTCTCCTAGACCATTTTCCTATTGACTTATTGTACTTACTTTTTAGTGGAACTCTGTCTTTATTAGGGGGCTGAGACTGTAGAGAGAGCTATGCTAATTATGTATGCCCCTTTCCTCCAGAATCTAAACCTTCCCCAAAATAGACACAGAGGTCAGACACTGTCATCATGGAGCTCAGAGTTCAGTAAGGAAGGTGGGGTATAAATTATAATGCAGCATAAGTGCCATAATGGATGTCTACTCGAGGTATGCTCATGACACAAAGAAAAGTATTAACTCTCTGTGGGTGGAAGCAAAAAAGCATTATAGACAAGGTACAGCTGAGCCAGGTCTAAAGGAATTAGTAGTTGAGTAGACAAGACGGGGAGGTATCCATTCAATATGTGTCAGATCAGTAAATTAAGGGCATGTCACACAGAGAAAGCAACATGTGCAGCAAAAGTGACACAGTTTAAACAGCTTAGTCTCTTCAGGAAAACCGCCGACTCGGTGTAGCCAAATCAAGAGGGAGGCAGAGTGCGGGCAAGTGGGCCTGAGAGCTCAAAAAATAAAAGAGTATACCTAAGAAAAATTAGATGAAGGAGATGATATTGATAAAAGCAGAAATTACCAGTTTGAAGGGCACAAAAACAGTAGAATTAACTAATTCCAAGAGTTGTTTCTACAAAAGAAAGAAAGAGCAAGGGAAAAGAGAGGTCCAGAGACAGGAAGGATAGGAAGAAGGGGTGAAGGGAGAGAGGATAGACAAAGGTCTGCAAGTTTAATCAAGGGGAAATGGAAACTACATGGAAAGTTAATTTACTGAAGATATATTTACAGAGTGCTTAATACTTGCCAGATCTTAGAGTAGGTGTTGGAGACAAAATAGCTGTATAAAGAGATATGTCTTCTGCCTCGGAGAAGCTGAATTTTGGATGAGGAAGTGCTTCTTTAAACATATAATTATCAGATGAAAATGTAACTACCAATTGAAAGTGGTATGAAGGAAGAGTAAAGAGTCCAATGAGAGGTTATAGCAAGATCAAAAATTAATGTGGGGCTGGGTGCTGGATCATGAAAGGCTTTTTGAAATTGTGACATTTAAGCCAATGTCTGGTGAAGGAGAATGAGTTAACTAGGCAAAAAGTGACTGGAAAAGCAATCCAGGGGGAAAACCAGCCTGTGTGAAGGTCTTGAGGTAGGAAAGAACATGGTCAAGTTCAAGTAACTGGAAGAAGGTTGGGGGGCTGCAGCAAACAAAGGAAGCAGAGAGTTACAAAGACTTATAGGTAGGATGACCGATAGTCCCAGTTTGACCAGGACTGAGGGGTGGGGGTGGGTGCTGGGTTGTGGGAATTTCCATCTTAAAACTGGGACAGTCCCAGGCTAACCTAGATGAATTGGTCACCTTATTTACAGGCCTTCTTCAACGTTTTGGACCTTAACAGAAGAACAATATGGTGGCCATAATCAAGGCAGCCATAGTGAGGATGGAGAGAAATGAATGGATTTAAGAAATATTTAGAGGTAAGTTGATAGAACTTGATGACTAAATGATAGCCAGGGAAGGAAATAGGGCAGAGGGAATAATCAAGGGAACTATCAATTGACAATTTTTGGCTTTAGAAACCAAAGGGATATGCATAAAAAAGGAATAAAAGCACCAAAAAATGACACTAAATTTGTTCATTGACATCAACTGTCAAATCAGAGCTCCTGATTTTATCACCATTGAGCTATACAGAAATAAATTTTAGTACCCTCCATCTCTTCCATTCCTGGCGTTGAAAAGGAAACTAGGCCTGGTGGAAACCCAAATGTGCTTTAGAAAGAATTTGGAAGTCAGTTTCAACTTTTAAAGAAAGGGAGTGTTCCTCACCCTAGTAAGGGGGTATGACTCAACATAATGAGAAAAGAAAAGTAGGAAGCCTTTAATACCGAGTGCGTTCATCTTGCATTCAGATGGCACGTCAAGGAATGTATTACTCTTGCCCCTCCCCCCACTCCCAACTCGCAGACTCCCTTATTTAACCCAGAGGAAATTGCAACTGGATTATGAAGTCCTTTCAAAACTAGACATTTGACACATCTGTTACAGAAGCCTTATAAAAAGCACACTGGATGCCTGTAAATTTTATAATTATGTTAATTCAAACTCAAAGACACTCCCATGAATTAAAAAAATATATATTTCCAGCTCAAATCTCAGAGTTTGTTCTGCCTGCCGTTGAGATATGGGGAATATTTGCTATATGCACTAAATTCTTTTCTTTAACTGCCCATGTCAGGAGAGCACAGGACTGGAATGAAGATGAGCACAGTAGACCAAGGATGAGAGTTTATTGAACACGTAGATTTAATCCAGGTTCAAAAGCACAATCCCAGTGAGATCTAAATCAGGTATCTGGACAGGTGAGAACTTGCTTTCCAATACCCCTGGATCTCAATGGAAGGATGCTTTTTTTTTAGACATGGGAGCAGAATGCCAAGTCTGGGATGGGCTACCAACATCATTCGGCCCAAACTTATATCTACAGTTTGTTTTTCAAGCATTCATTCACTCATTCATTAATTTAACAAATAGTTATTGAGCACCTACTTCTAGGAATTTGGGATATGTCCATGAAAACAGATACAAATCCTTCCTCTCAGTGATTTTAGGTTCTAAAGAAAGGATTCAAATAATAAACAATAAGAATAAGCAACATACGTAATGCATGAGTAAGTTATACAGTACCACCTGGTGGAAGGTGAAAACAGTTCCATAACAAAAGAAAAAGGAGGGCAGGGTAAAAGAGATCAGAGTGATTGTGAGAGGAGGGGCGGGTTGCAATTTGAATAAGTTGGTTGAGTAGCTCTCCTTGTGAAGACGACGTTTAAAAACATATTTGAAAGAGGTGAGGGAATCAGCCATGGGGACCTTTAGGAGGAGAGCCTGGTTGATTGTTGTTGTTTCTTTCCTCCACATAGTCCAGGGTCATCTAAAATGGGACTTTTAGCCAAGTGCTCCACTAGGCTCAGAAGCTGGGTTTTGCTTGTGTCCCACCCATAAGTCATGTGACCTGATCAATTTCATCTGTAATACTCTAAACTTAGCCCACCACCCTTACAATTTCCATGCTTCCAGAGCCTCCTCTGCAGCTCTTGCTGTGTTGTAGCTTGACAGAGTGCCTTGAACTTGTCTGTTTGGGTGTCTATCTTCTGTACAAGGCAGTAGAGAAGCTCAGAGATTAGGGCAAATCAAATTAAAACCTGACTCTGCTGCTTAATACTGACCGTCCTTGGGCAAGTTAGTTAACCTCTATGAGTCTCAATTTTCTTATCCGTAAAGTAAGATAACAATATCTACTAAGTAGAGTTGTCATTAGTATTAACCAGAGAAATTGTAGAGCGCTTAGCATAAGTGCTTGGCAAAACAGTAAGCACTTCATTAAAGCTAACACTTCTTAGTGGTACTCATATCAGAGCCATCTCTTTGGAGGCAAGCTCCCTCTTGTATTCCATTCTAGTTTACCGGTGTCCACCTTAGAGCCTGGCGTGGGTAAGTATGGTTATGAACAATGGAATCCAGTTCTTCCAAGACTACCCAGAAAAACATGCCTGAAGCCCCACTGGAGAACTTGCCATCTGTACCTGGCTGGTAAATAGCCATCCATCTATTCACCAGGATAAGAAGTTTAAACACACACACAATAATCAGACTTTATCCTTCTTTTTTTTTTTTTCTTCCCTGAATTTACTATCTTGGGAAGAGTGGAGTAACCAGGTAAGGGAAATATTTGGCAAATTTTTTCTTTCCTTGTAACATGCTATTAAAGGAGACTGTTTCTTATCCAAATTGTAGTATTTCTTGGTACTTCTTTGTTTCAAAATGTATTCTTTGTCTAAAATTAAAGCATAATGTTAATAATAAAATTAATTCTCTGGTGTATCAGGCTGCAATATAAAGGTAGGATGTGATTCTCTATATAGAAGGGCTTCATAAAGAGAATCAGATCTCTGATCCCAAATGCCTTGCAGTGTGGATAGAAAGTTAGGTACCAAACTAAAAAGATTTTTCCCAAGTCTCCTTTCTCACTGCATTTTAGAGTTTCAGAATTATAACATCATGGCGCTCAGACTCTGTTAGTAAGCATTAGTCTCTGGTGGTTAATGGGCAAAGTCCATAATTACCCCGCCCTTCTGGATGTCCCAGCAGGAAACAAGTGGTTATGACATGCAGGCATCTCTGAAGTCTCTTAAGGTTGAGGGGCTCTGGGTGGAAACGACATGCTGGGCCCAGGAAAGTGGCAATATGATCATTCTTGCTGTGAGCTGATTTGGATACAGATGTTAAGAAAAGAGGTCATGGTTATCTGACACTTTTCTATATCCAAGTTTCACAAGCTTTGGTTTGCAAACCGAATCCAGCCTATTGGCTGCTTTTGTAAGTAAATTTTATGGTTGCTTGTGGTGGTCACTCCTTTTCTTTTCACATAGTCTCCTGGCTTGTCAAGTATGCGTCCACAGCTGAATAGAAATCCTACCGATCTTCTGCTTTCCTGGTTGAAGTCCATGATCTAGAAAAGAGGTCGGCAAACTATAACCCACAAGCCAATTCTGGCCCGTTGCTTGTTTTGTCAATAAAGGTTATTGGAACACATGCATACCCATTCATTTATGTATTGTCTGTGAGTGCTTTCAAGCCATAATGGCGACATTGAGTAGTTGCAACAGGGGCCTGCTAAGCCAAAAATATTTATCATCTGACCCTTTACAGAAAGTTTTGCCAGCCCCCCATTCTGTATGAATAAAGTTTTCTGAAGAATTTGCACCCAGAGAAGCTTGTGAAAGAATTAAATCATCACCCACATACGGCAGCAGACACCTGTATTCACACTCCGGCAAATCTGGGGACTGGCTTTGGGCCTCAATGCAGCAACTTGTTGCAGCAGAAAGCCATCACCCTCACATTAAATTAAGGCTGTGGATGTGAAACGGATGGGTCTTGTGGTTTTGTTGGTATTTAATTTTTTTCAAATTTTTTCCTTTGTTTTACAACTGTGTAAGAGCTAAAAGAATAAGGAACTTTTAACTAAGACAACTATTTGTAAATATTTAATTTATATTTGAATAAAAATAACAAGTGATACTAGAACTTCTGGAGAAGTTTCATAAGGGGATCTGTAAATTTCTCGGGTTTGAGAAACAAAAGTGAAGCAACTTTTCCTGTTGGTTGAGGAGCCAGCGGAAAGAAGTAATGGGGGAAAAATGGGTGTAGACAACTGTTTTGAAAAATTTACTGTGAAAGTCAGAATAATATTAGCAATAGTGTGCAGGGGAGGGTGAGATTCAAAAGAGGCTTTTGTGCGTACTTTTTTTTAATAAAAGAGGCTTCTCTATTTAAATTTCAAAGGGATTCTTCTTGGCAATCATTGATCTGTTTACTGTCCTGATAATTTTCCAAAATGTCGTACAAATGGAATCATATAGTGTGTGCCTTTCTGAGTATGTCTTCTTTCACTTGGCAAAAAACACTTCAGATTCATCCATGAGGTTGTGGGTACCAATAGTTCATTCCTTTTTATTCTTGAGTAGTAGCCCATCGTATGGATGCACCACCGTTTCTTTAACCATTCACTACTTAAAGGGCATTTGCATCATTTCCAGATTTTGACAGTTATGACAAAACCTGTAATAAACATTCACACACAGCTTTTTGTGTGAAAATAAGTTTTACTTTTTCTTGGGTAAATCCCTGGGAGTGGCATTGATGAGTCATATGATCATTGTATGTTTAATTTTACCATAAACTGACAAGCTGTTTTCTAAAGTGGCTGTACTATTTTGTTGAATTTAATTTTTTTCAAAAATTAGGGAATGAGCTCAGTTTTTTTCCCTCAAGACTGCTTTGGCTAGTCGGGGTCTTTTGTGTCCCCATACAAATTTTAAGATTTTTTGTTCTAGTTCTGTAAAAAATGCCACTGGTAGTTTGATAGGGATTGCATTGAATCTGTAGATTGCTTTGGGTAGTATAGTTATTTTCACAATATTGATTCTTCCAATCCAAGAACATGGTATATCTCTCTATCTGTTTGTATCATCTTTAATTTCTTTCATCAGTGTCTTTTATAGTTTTCTGAGTACAAGTCTTTTTTCTCCCTAGGTAGGTTTATTCCTAGGCATTTATTCTTTTGGTTGCAATGGTAAATGGGAGTGTTTCCTTAATTTCTCTTTCAGATTTTTCATCATTAGTGTATAGGAATGCAAGAGATTTCTGTGCATTAATTTCATATCCTGCAACTTTACCAAATTCATTGATTAGCTCTAGTAGTTTTCTGGTGGCATCTTTCAGATTCTCTATGTATAGTATCATGTCATCTGCAAACAGTGACAGTTTTACTTCTTCTTTTCCAATTTGTATTCCTTTTATTTCTTTTTCTTCTCTGATTGCCATGGCTAGGACTTCCAAAACTATGTTGAATAATAGTGGCAAAAGTGGACATCCTTATCTTATTCCTGATCCTAGAGGAAATGCTTTCAGGTTTTCCCCATTGAGAATGATGTTTGCTGTGGGTTTGTCATATATGGCCTTTATTATGTTGAGGTAAGTTCCCTCTATGCCCACTTTCTGGGGAGTTTTTTTTATCATAAATGGGTGTTGAATTTTGTCAGAAGCTTTTGCTACATCTATTGAGATGATCATATGGTTTTTATTCTTCAATTTGTTATTATGGAATCAGACTCCCTGACTTCAGACTATACTACAAAGCTACAGTAATCAAGACAATATGGTACTGGCACAAAAATAGAAATATAGATCTGTGGAACAGGATAGAAAGTCCAGAGATAAACTCTCACACCTATGGTCAACTAATCTATGACAAAGGAGGCAAGGATATACAATGGAGAAAAGACAGTCTCTTCAATAAATGGTGCTGGGAAAAGTGGACAGTTACATGTAAAAGAATGAAATTAGAACACTCCCTAACACCATACACAAAAATAAACTCAAAATGGATTACAGACCTAAATGTAAGGCCAGACACTATAAAACTCTTAGAGGAAAACATAGGAACAACACTCTTTGACATAAATCACAGCAAGATCTTTTTTGACCCACCTCCTAGAGTAATGGAAATTAAAAAAATAAACAAATGGGACCTAATGAAACTTAAAAGATTTTGTAAAGCAAAGGAAACTGCAAACAAGACGAAAAAACAACCCTTAGAATGGGAGAAAATATTTGCAAACAAATCAATGGACAAAGGATTCATCTCCAAAATATATAAACAGCTCATGCAGCTCAATGTTAAAAAACAAACAACCCCAATCCAAAAATGGGCAGAAGACCTAAATAGACATTTCTCCAAAGAAGACATACAGATGGCCAAGAAGCACATGAAAAGCTGCTCAACATCACTAATTATTAGAGAAATGCAAATCAAAACTACAATGAGGTATCACCTCACACCAGTTAGAATGGGCATCATCAGAAAATCTACCAACAACAAATGCTGGAGAGGGTGTGGAGAAAAGGGAACCCTCTTGCACTGTTGGTGGGAATGTAAATTGATACAGCCACTATGGAGAACAGTATGGAGGTTCCTTAAGAAAACTAAAAATAGAATTACCATATGACCCAGCAATCCCACTACTGGGCATATACCCAGAGAAAACCATAATTCAAAAAGACACATGCACCCCAATATTCATTGCAGCTCTATTTACAATAGCCAGGTAATGGAAGCAACCTAAATGCCCCTTGACAGACGAATGGATAAAGAAGTCATGGTACATATATACAATGGAATATTACTCAGCCATAAAGAGGAATGAAATTGGGTCATTTGTAGAGACGTGGATGGATCTAAAGACTGTCATACAGAGTGATGTAAGTCAAAAAGAGAAAACCAAATATCGTATATTAACGCATATACGTGGAACCTAGAAAAATGGTACAGATGAACCAGTTTGCAGGGCAGAAATAGTGACACAGATGTACAGCACAAACGTATGGACACCAAGGGGGGGAAGCGGCGGGGGTGGTGGTTGTAGTGGGATGAATTGGGTGGTTGGGATTGACATATATACACTAATATGTATAAAATGGATAACTAATAAGAACCTGCTGTATAAAAACAATAAATAAAATAAAATACAAAAATTCAAGAAAAAATTAGTGAATGAAATTAAAATGCATAAAAATATGTATAAAATAGGTAACTAATGAGAACCTGCTGTATAGTACAGGGAACTCCACTTTGCTGTACAGCAGACACTAAAGCAACATTGTAAAACATCTATATGCCAATTAATAAAAAAGAAAAAAAGCCAAAGGCAAGAACCTGTACAGAGGAACAGAGGGAAGATACAAAATGCAGTCGGCATAGGTGAATATTAAAGATTCCAGAAAAAAGAGCAGAATGGGATCCAGAGAACAGGCTGGCCTTACCCAGAGAAATATCACCTTTCTCACTGTGAGAGGAGAGAGGACAGGAAGGTTGAGGCAGATGTTGGCTTCTTCTCAGAGCTGAGAGGTAGCGTCCATCGTTGAAACAGAAACTAGCAAAAGGGGAAAGGAGGTCGAAGTTCGAGAAGAGTGGAGAAGATTTAAAGCAATCTTTGCCGAGTGTGGAGAAACACGCTGCCTAGAGAAATGTAGTGAGATGTATGGGCGGCATTGGGCTGGTAATCAGTGCTACCAGTGTGCTTGTTTGGAACAAAATGGGTTTATGGTAGCAGCCAGAGAGTAACCGAAAGGATGATAATTAATCTCAAGCGGGACAGACAAGAAAATGAAGATGGGGGGGATGATGGATAGGAAGAAAGTAAAAGAGTTGTTTCAATTATTAAGCTATTGTCTCAGCTTTCAACTCACCTGGAGCTGGCATTGGTGCTCTGAAAGTGACATCTGGGCATGGCCAGCTGTCTTCCTATTAGACTCTGCTGAGAGAGAGAGAGAGAGAGAGAGAGAGAGAGAGAGAGAGAGAAACTAGAGGGTGATTGCAAGGCTGGAGGTGGAAGGAGGGACTTGCTTGTCCCTGTATGCCTGTTGTTCCTGCGACCATCACCCTAGCAATGCTTCTTCACGTTGGCAGTGACACTTCCTTCCTGAAGCAGCAGCTGAAGCCAGTTTGCAGCTTTTCCAACACTCTCAGAACTAGCTTCATGGCACCCTCTCAAAGACAGCAGACACAGCCAAGCAGTGCCCCTCCTCAGAGATCTGGGACCTAGCACCAGGGGACCCCTCCTACAAGCTTCTGTGTTTTAGCAATTCCAGCATCTTTTCTCTGTTTCTTCTTTCTAGTGATGCTAGCTGCTTCCTGCAGTCACACCTGAAAGTTAGAGAGTTTTGCCTTTTCAGTTCTTCGATACCCGTTAGCACTCTTTCATATTAAATTCTTTCTGCTCAACTAACTGTGGTGCCTTCTCTTGAACGAGCTCTGAGGGATACAGGAAACATTGAACTAGAGGTACCTAAGAAGTGCAGGAAGAGTAGCAATAAAAAAAAGTTTGAGGAAGTAAATTGGAAGGATAGAAGGTCTGCATGCTTGAATTAGGAATTTAGAATGGAAGAGTTTGGGAGTGAAGACGAGGCAAAGGGTGCTTTAGCCAGAGTGGATGGCTGAGATGGAGGGGGAAGGTTATTAGAGGTGAAGAAATCATAGAACTGAGATGCATTACAAAGCCATTGAAATCAGCCTAGATGCTGGCAAGGGCTGGGATGGAAAGGAAGAATGTGTGACAAGAATTAAGTAGAAGGTGGTCAAAACGTACAAACTTCCAGTTATAAGATAAATAAGTACGTGGGATGTAATGTGTAACACGATGCTTATAGTTAAGACTGCCGTATGGTATATTTGAAAGTTGTTAAGAGAGTAGATCTTAAGAGTTCTCATCACAAGGAAAAAAAAATATTCTTTTTTTTTTTTGTATCTGTAAGAGATGATGGACATTAACTTACTGTGGTAATCATTTCACAATACATATAAGTCAGATTATTATTCTGTATATCTTAAATTTATACAAAGCTGTATGTCAACTGTATCTCAATAAAGCTAGGGTAAAACTGGGGAGAAATTAAATAAATAACAAGGCAAGGTCCAGAATGTCATTAGATGAATGGGATATGGAGGGGATAGGGTGTCAGAACTGAGTGACTTGAACTTTAGAAGAATAGTTTGTTTTTTAATGAGATGAAGTTATAAAATTTTACTGAGACATATGCAAAGACTTGAATAAATGAAAAATATACACCAAAAACCTGAAGGGAAAGACTCAGTTATCTCCAATTATTTCTAATCTTAATCCCAATGGAACTTCTTTAGACCTTGATTCTCATCTATAAGAATATCCTGGCAGAAACAAATAAAATTTGGGGGGGAAAAAGGGTAATGAACATTCAATAGATATTAATATGTACTATAAAGCTAAATTATAAAACAGCAAATTGATGACAAAGGAATACACAGATAACAATGGAACAGACTAGAGTCTAGAAATAGATCGAAGAAAATTACATGGAAGTTTAGAACATTGTAAAGGTGGCATTTCACATTTGTGGTGATAATAATTTGAAGACAATTGCTTAGCCATTTGGAAAAAAATATTAGACTTATACAGGTCAATACATAAAGGAAAAAACCCTTTCTTATTAAGTAGTAGAAGTAAGGTTGACAATCAGTGGAAACTGACTCAGTCTTGATGCCTTAAGCCTGATATTTTGTGTACCCTCTGTGGGCCCTTGGCTACTGGTATGGCATCCAAAGGCAGTCCCTTTGGTCAGGAGTCTTAAAATTGCAAGTGACAGAAAGCTAAACTCAAGCTGGCTTAAGATAAACAAAATTTCATATATGCAACTTAAAAGCCCAAAGATGTAATTGGGATATGGCCTCTTCAGGAATCTGAAATTGTGTCATTAGAATCTGTTTCATTCAATCTCTGACCGCCACTCTCTTGGCTTCATTGTCCAGTTCTATCACTCGGCGACACGATGGAGACCAGCATTTCTGATGCCTACTCCTCCCTGGCTCAAGTGTAGCAGAAAAGAGGACAAGTTCTCTTCCAGAAGTAGTCCCAAAAGTCCCATTGATTCTCATTGGCTCCAGCTGAGTCACATGCCAATGTGACCAATCACTGTTGGTCACAGTGAACACATGAACCAATCACTGTTACCAGGAGAATACAGAGTTTCTATCAGTCAGATCTGGGCTAGGATTCTGGGGTAGAAGGTTAACTCCATTCAAGTCACATGGAGCAAGAATCAGCAAATGGTGGTTGTCCAGTGGAACTCAGAGGACTATTACTAAAGGAAGAAGGAGAAAATAGTGGATAGCTTAAAACAAATAAACAACAACAACAACAAAAACAGCAGATGTCTCCCATAATAACTGATACATTGGGGTTCTCCTCTTATTTGTGTTTTATTTCCCTGAATCCCTCTCCAGTTTCCCGGGGCTCTGACCGCCATCACCTGCCCGCATATGCTGGTATGTACCTATGATATGCCTCCCCTTAGCCTCCTGTGATTGGTTGGAGTCCTTCTTTATCCATAAACGTCCTCTTAAGAGACCAAAGTCTTTCTCTGTAGGAATAGCCTGGAGAACGTAGGTGTCATGAATATTATTCTCAATATCAGCATTCTTTCATTCAGCAAGTATGTATCAAGCATATTCCATGTGCAGGAACTGAGCACACAGTGGAAAATAAAGCAGAAAAGAGGAATTAATTCAAATGTTACATGGAGACTATAATTTGTATTGATGTGCATCACCCTTGGTGGCCAGCCTCACTTACTCTTAAGAGTACCCTCTCTAGGGGCTTCCCTGGTGGCGCAGTGGTTGGGAGTCCGCCTGCCGATGCAGGGGACGCGGGTTCGTGCCGCGGACCGGGAAGATCCCACATGCCGCGGAGCCTGCGCGTCCGGAGCCTGTGCTCGGCAACGGCAGAGGCCACGACAGTGAGAGGCCCGCGTACCGCCAAAAAAAAAAAAAAAAGAGTACCCTCTCCCCGGTCTGTTGCCCTGTCTCCTCAACACCTGAATCCATATAGGTGTGAATCATTTCACATCACTGTGACAAAAATGTCCAGAATACTTACTGGTACTTTATTTTTAAAATATTTATTTTATTTTACTTTATTTTTGGCTGCATCAGGTCTTAGTTGTGGCACGCGGGCTCTTCGTTGCAGCATGCAGGCTTCTCTCTAGTTGTGACCTGTGGGGTTTTTTCTCTCTCTCTAGTTGTGCACAGGCTCCAGAGCGCGTGGGCTCTGTAGTTTGCAGCAGGCAGCCTCTCTAGTTGAAGTGCGCGGGCTCAGTAGTTGTGGCGTACAGGCTTAGGTGCCCCGAGGCATGTGGGATCCTAGCTCCCCGACCAGGGATCAAACCCACGTCCCCTGCAATGGAATGGCGGATTCTTTACCACTGGACGACCAAGGAAGTCCCCGTAATGGTACTTTAAACTAATTTGCCTCTTGGGTCTCAATCTATCCCACTCATGGACGTTACACTCCAAGTCAAAGACAAGACAGCAGAGCGTGTTGGCTGGAATTGAACGGAAGTCCATCCATCAGCCACGAGGTTTCAGAATGGGCAGGATTCATCCCCCAAACATGTACAAGGAGGACAGTGAATAAAATGTGAGTTGAGCATGCCAGGAGCTTTCCATCTAGTTGGGAGAAGGAATATCCACAGCTGGTAGCACGACAAGGAATAGTGTAATGAAAGCCACATAGTGGCATGGACAAGGAATTGAAAATGGAAGAATTTTCTGGCTAGGTGTGGGGTGGCTCAGGATTGGGGACGGGGAGAGTTGTAGTGGAAAGTGGGCTCTGTGAGCTTGAGCTTGAGGAATGCCTGTCATGCTTTATAATTTATCCTAAAAGCTTCACTCCTGGCCAGTTCTCTATAAACTCTGTGCCTCGGCTCCAAAATACTGACTGCCCGTGTACACTGAAGACACAAAACATTCTCACGCCAGTAGTGGTTGTCTGCTGCTGTGTAACAAATTACCCCAATACTCAGTGGCTTAAAACAGCATACCTTTATTTTCTCACAGTATCTATGGGTCAGGAGTTCAGAGCAGCTTGGTTGAGTGATTCTGGTTCAGGGTCTCCCACAAGGTTACAGTCAAGATGTCTGCTAAGGGCACGGTCTCTGAAGGCTTAATGGGTACTGGAGAATCTCCATCTAAACTCACTCACGTGGCTGTTGGCAGGAGGCCTCGGGTCCTTCCTGGCTACTGGCCAGATACTTAGGATCCTCACCATGTGGACCTTTCCATAAGGCTTCTTCAGTGTCCTTACAACATGTCAGCTGGCTATCCCCAGAGCAAGTGATCTGAGAGAGAGAGAGTGAAGATGTAGCCACAGCGCTTTTATAACCAAGTCTTCAAAACCACACATGGGCACTTCTGCTTTCTTGTATTCATTAGCAGCAAGTCAGTAAGTCTAGCACATACTCAAGGAGAGGGAAGTTAGACTCCACCACTTGTAGGAAGAAATCTCAAAGAATTTGGACATATTTTTAAACCACCTCCATCCCTCCATGCCTTTGATGATAGTGACGCTATGCTCTTTTAGGTAGTGTGGCAAATAGGTTAAAAACACAGGCTCTAGAGTCAAAATGCCTAGGTTGGAATCTCAGGTCTACCACATATTTTCAGTGTGACCTTAGGCAAACAGCCTCTTGGGCCTCAGTCTCCTTTATCTGCAAAATGGGGAGAATATTAACACCTACTTCATATGGTTGTTATGAGGGTGAAATGAGGTAATACATGTAAATATCATATGAATAATACATGTAAAGCACATAGAATAGTGATTGGCACACAGTGAGTGCTCCAAAAAATATGAGCTTATTATTATTATTATTATTATTTATCCACTCTTATCTCCACTTAGCAAACTCCTGTTCTTTCAAGACTGAATTTGAATGCTTCCTCTTTTGCTAAGTTTCCCAGATCTCCTCGGCAAATTTTCTTCTTCTTACCTCTAAGGTACTCTAGCTTTTTGATTATGCTTATAATTGGTACTTTTCAAACTCTGTCATCATTTTTTAATTATGCCTCTGTGTCCCCCACCAAATGGTGTGGCCCGTGAGGATAGATTCTAATCTTCTTAGAGGCAGAGTCTCTGGAAGGGGAAAGAAGGCAGATTATGAGCAGCCTGTGGGAGACTCAATTTTTCACCCCAGAGGTGGGGCCATGAGGAAAGAGAGGACTGAGTTTTTATGGTAAGTGGTTTCCCAAACATAGCAGCCTGGAGTTAACACCAACTTCTCCCCAGGGTCGCCTGGTGGAGGCTCTTGGAGGGAATTCTGGCTTCGGGAGAGAATCCTCTCTATCAGAGCTCCGACACCGGGAACCTGGGTGCTCATTACGCCTTCAAACACTTCTTGGGGGAACCGTTGGCTGGTTTCACATACAAGGAAGTACATTTTTAGGAGCATGTGATATTCTGGAAATGTCTTTATGCAGGAGAAGAACAAGTAAAGAGGAGGGATGACTCCAAATTTCCCGAGCATCTGGGGACACTTGTTTTTACATAATGAGGTATTAGAAGGACTCAAATTAAACCCAAACTGGTGCCCCTTCCTCCCGTATGCCATAGA
Source organism: Phocoena sinus (assembly GCF_008692025.1). Classification (NCBI taxonomy): domain Eukaryota; kingdom Metazoa; phylum Chordata; class Mammalia; order Artiodactyla; family Phocoenidae; genus Phocoena; species Phocoena sinus. The sequence continues at coordinate 69,293,885 of NC_045777.1, read as the reverse complement.
GGAGGGGTGGGGAGTAGAGAAGGCCCAGGCTGCTCTCAACAGTAAGTTCCTTCTATAGAAGGGGTTTCATCAGCTTTTACATCCTCCAAAAGTAACAGACTATTATGCTATTTAAAATGATGCTTAGGGAATTCCCTGGCAGTCCAGTGGTTAGGACTCGGCACTTTCACTGTTGTGGGCCCGGGTTCGATGCCTGGTTGGGGAACTAAGATCCTGCAAGCCATGCGGTGTGGCCAAAAAAAAATAAATTAAATGATGCTTAAAAGGAATTGTTCCTATGGCTGCTCCAGGTTCAGACTTTTATCTCTACATTATGGATGTAACAGGAAAGTACATTCCTTCCTTCCCCAGACTGTAACATTGTAACATTGAAAATTATAGCCTAGATTCTAGCAGATGTATGAAGTGGAGATAACTGATGGGAATGTACAAACCATTCTGAACATTTTCAAAAGCAGCTTCTACCCAAATGAAGGGTGTCCTGAAGCCCCCATGCCTGTATTAAGGGCCTTGCTGACATCTGTTTTGACTTGCCTACACCATCTCCATTAATTCTCCCAAGTCATAACTTGGAGTAGGGGGACATCAGTCAGTAACTCCCATAACATCTGGCTCCAAGAGTGGGCATGTACCATGGGCCTGATCTGGCCAATCAGAGCTTCCAACCACTAGAACTGAGGCAGAAGATGAAGAGTAGACATGTTTGTCCCGATTCACATCAAGCTCCTGGATCAACTCATACCTGAAATCCACCCACTACATTCCAGACTCTCAAGTTACATGCCCTTATACATTATTTCATCGAATCAAGCCTTTATTTTTTATTTTTTGGCTACGCCGTGTCGCTTGTGGGATCTTAGTTCCCCAACCAGGGATGGAACCTGGGAAACTGGGCAGTGAGAGCACCAAGTCCTAACCACTGGACCACCAGGGAATTCCCTGAATCAAGCCATTTTTAATTAAATTGGATTCTTTCCCCTGAGACTCCAAACAGTTCCGACTTACATGATGGAGAGAAACAGAATAGCAGGTATCAATCTCCTTTGCCCTCTTGTTCTACACAGCAGACATCTATCTGAAATTTTTGTACTGGAAATTCCTCCTGAGAGATAGTAATACTGATAGCTTTCAGTCCCCCTTAAAACTCTGTACTTTTTTTGAGAATACATTTTTTTTGAAGTATTTTAACTAGAAGATGGGGAAGAGCAAATTCATATAACATTTTTGAAAGGTAACTTAGCAATATATATCAAGAAACTTAAAAAGCAACCTTGTATACTGTATCTCAAGAATTCCCCTTTTTAGGCATTCAACCTAAAACAATAAGAATACCTGGGAAATTAGGAAAGACAAGAATCTCATTCGCTAAACTACCAGTTCTCATAGACTAGAATGTCATTCAGGATTAGATCTTTCAGGACTCAACGCTCTTGTAGACGCTACATTATCTTGACACGTGCTCAGAAACACATTGTTTCCTACTCTATTGTGATGGTGAATTATTTATACTCTGTACTTAATCAATACTATTATTGCTAAGTGCTCTCTACTCAGCTTCTTGTTACTCTGCATCCTTTGCTTAATCATGGCGTCCACTGTCCTATGGCATCAGCCACCTCCAAGTCTGGTGCTGCTCTCTTTCTGTGTGTCTTTTAGCCTCTGCTCCCACCACCTACTGCTGACTCTCTCTCTGGCTGATGTATGGTTCCTGCTGACAATGGTTCCTATGGACCCATGGTTCCCGATGAACAAAAGCTCCTATTGACCTGATGAACAAAATCTCCTACAAAAGCTACTTCTGTCTCCTGTTGACCTGTGGCATCTGCTGACTCATGGCTCATGCCTAACTCTTGGTTTCTATAGATCCACAGTTCTTCCTGACCCATGGCTTCTGTTGACCCCTTGCTCTTACTGTTCCATGGATCCTACTGAACTCTGACTCCCTAATGACCCTTGGTCCCTACTCATTTGTTTCCTCTGCTGGCCCATGTCTTTTGCTGAAACATAGCTCCTGCTAACTGATGCCTTCTGTTCACTCATAACTTGTAGTGGGAAGAAGAAAAGGATCCAACCCTTCAGAAAACTCAGGGTTCCAGAAAACTAGATCTCAGTTCAGGGAAGGTCTGGAACCTCAACAGAAATCTGTAGCACTGATTATGGAAACTGCCTAGGAGTGCACTATCCCTGTACAGGACTTCTTGTGCCTTCCCCAAGCCCCCTCAATTGACTCCATTGCTCGTTTTCAATCATATGGTATCTGAGAGACCATGAAAAATCTTTCCAGCTCTAGGCTAGTGGAAATGAGTTAGTTTTTGCAGAAAATCCCCAATTCAACTTCTTGAAAGCATGCTTTCTCTGTGAAGCCCCAAAGAAGCCAGTTTATGCAGTATGTGTGATGATTTTTGAGCACTTTAGAAAAGTTTATCTTCTGTTTGAAAAGAAATAAGTTCCTCAAGTGGAATTACTACCTGCATAGGAAATATTAAAAAGGAAAGACAGCAAGTAACACAGATTTATAGAATTTCAGGGATGAGAGATACTCGTAAACTTTGAATCTCTCCTCTTTTGTATGAACGTCTTATACAAGATCCTATCTAAGAACAACCCAGTCTCTCCTTGAATGCCTCCAGTGAACAGGAGCTCATTAATTCTGGAGCTAGACCATTCTATTTTTGCATTGTTTTTATTACAACAAAGATTTCTTACACTGACCCAATATCTTTCTCCCTGTAATGAATTCGGCCCTATGGACCAATGGGGGGGGGGGGGGGGAAGGTGGAATTTCTCATTTCACAATTTTTCAAATATTTAAATGCAAACTGTTGAATCATTAATTAATTAATTAATTTATTCTTTAGTCCCCCCGAAACAAATATTATTTTGCCCCAAATGTCAATAGTATCAAGATTGAGGAACATTACCATATCCCATTCCAATACATAGAAAGAAATGTTATGTTTCCAAGAAGGGATTTACCTGACATGAAGGATTATTTTTCCCCAAAATGAAATATGCTGAGGATTGAGGAGAGAAAATGTCAGGCCTCAAGTCATTTTTCTTTTCTCTAAATTTACCAAAGGGTATGAGAATGAAGCTCCTATCTGTCTTCAACTTCATAGACTTCTTAACAAAGTTTTCATTACATGGTTTTTTCACCTCCTTCTACTTATTTGAAAGGATGGTGAGGAATTCAGTGCTTTGTGGCTGCACGTAGAACAAAGGCAACCCTTTGCTCACGGCTTACAATCAGTCTTAAAAGCTCCTCTCTATATCCCCTGGCTGCCTCCTATTTGGGCTGATTTCTACCCTGGAGTTACATGTGTGAAAGCACAGCCCAGCACGTTTGCAGTCTGTACCAGAGATCTGGTAGTCATGGCTAAGCCTCACTGCTTGGGATTTCCAGCCACCTGGCAAATTCTACTCATAGAGGAAGCATTTGTTCTTGCTACTACTCTTGCTGTTGGATGGGTTGAATGCTCATGATCTGAAGTATCCTTTGTTATGAATAAGACGACAAGTAAATAGAGATGAGCTTATTTTCATTTTAAAGGTAAATAAAAACCTAGGTGTAATATTTGCCAGAAAAAGAACTAGTAATATCCTTAATATATAAAGAGCTCTGACAAATCAATAAGAAAACCTCAATGCCCCACTACTTAATAAAAATCAAAGTAAAACTGTAACATTTTAATCCACAAAATTACCAAATTTTTAAAAATTTGTTGTTGATTTAGGGTTAGGTATATCTGCCCTACTAAAAGGAATGAAAATTAGCACAAATTTCTTAAAATTCCAATCTGGAATTATATACAAAGAACTTTAAAAATAATTAATACCCTTTGGAGCAATAATTTCCCTTCTAGGAATTTATCCTGGGAAAATAACTGGAGATTCAGAGAGAGATTTATTCACAAGAATGTAATCAAAGAATTTATGATAGAAAAAAACAGAAAGTATCTAAGTTGTTAAAAATTATGTCATATCCTATAATGAAAAAATATGCAATCATTAAAATTATGATTTTATTAAAATTTAATAATTCAAGAAATTGCTCCCAATCTTATGTGATTAGTAAAAATATATACAAAATATTTTATTTAGTATGAAATTGATGGAGAATGAGCATGGATCAAGAAGGGGAAAAGCATCAGATGGGTAGCAGAGATTATTTGGGCATGGAGAATCGTGAGTGATTCTTTGTCCCTATCTTTATAATCGTTCCAATTCTTGTACAATACACATGTACTGCTGTGATAATTCAAAAATTGTTAAAGATTTTTAAAATCTGGAGCCAACAGGTCTGGAGGCAAGATCACTGAACTTAGAGAGACTGAGAATCAGAGTCTAACTCCAAGCTCAGCTTCTCACGAAGAGTGGACTTTGAGAATCCCACCTTATCCTCTGGGAACTCAGGTACTAAATGGGGAAAACAGTGCTACTTCATGCACTGATAGTTAAATAAGATGATATACCACGATAGGTATGTTGAAACTGCCCAATAATTGCTAAATAATTGAAGAACTGAATATGGGACGTGGGGAGCCAAATGATGAAACGCCCCTGGGAATGAAAAAGCTTACCCAGACACTATAGTGTAGGTAATCCTGAGTTGTGTGGATGAAAAATGTTGCCTGCCACGTCAGCAAACAAAGGATGCTGTGGCCCTCAGACCATCGGCCACTCCAACTGCCCTCAACAGTGATCCCTGAGGGGACTCAGGATGGGAAAGAAGGGGATGCTGGCCCTAGACAGTTGAGGTGCCTATCAAAGGAATGATTTCAATGAGCCCAGACTCTTGCATCTTCCCCGACATAGAAAAGCACTAAGTTCATTAACTTGAGATATCTGGTTTTTCTTTAATTAACAGTAGTCTTTTGAAAGTCCGACTACCTGGTCTTTGTTGCAAAAAACCCCTATATACCCTGGTTCCTCCCTGACCGCCTTGGAGCGGTCCCTCAGAGCTGTCTGCTAGGCTGCCTCCTTGGTTTGAAGTCCTCAGAAAGTCCACAGAATAAAACATAATTCTCAACTTTTAGGTCGTGCATTGTTTTTCAGTTGACAGTTTCAGTCCTGAATCCACCACTTAGGGCTCTGGGATCTCATACAAGTCACTTCATCGCTCCGGGATTTCGTTTTTTACCTGTAAAATGGGGAGGAGTAAAAGTACTACTTCCCAGTATCATTGGGGTCAATGAGATAACGTCGGAGTCAGCAAACTATAGCTTGTGTTTGAAAATCTGGCCCACTAATGTGTTTTGTAAATCAAGAGTTATTGGAACACAGCCCTGCCCATTTGTTTACTTATTGCCTATGTCTGCTTTTGTGCTACAAGTACAGACTTGAGTCGTTGTGACAGAGACCACGTAGCCCACAAAACCTAAAATACTTACTGTCTAGCCCTTTACAGCAGAATTTTGCTGACTCCTGAGATAATGTATATAAACTACCTAGAATGATATCTATCACTCCAAAAATGCTGCTGCTATTATTATTATCAATATCATATTGTTATTATTGACTGGTTCCTCTGCTTAGAAGTAATTCTGAAAAATTATTATCATCCTGTTTTCACCGGTATTAAACCAAATGAATCCAGGATGGCTGAGTCATTCTTGCTGACTTACGCTTTAAAAACCGTCAGAGCAAGAGTTCCCAAGGAATTCCTCTGCATTCCAGTACAATACATATCTATCATCACCTTGAGAGGAAATATCTTGCCTCCTAGCTTTTTCTTTCACCACTTTTTCCATGCATGTTCTACTCCCAATCAAGACAAAGAAGTTTTTGGGAAAAAAAAAAAAAGTTTTTGGTGTGATCTTTCTTGTCCTAAGGATAGTGTATGGTCACTTCACAGTTTCCTCCCCTGAAAGTCATATGACTGCAGGTCTCTGCTATTTGCTCAGGCAGGCTGTGGTCATAGGCATCTTGGGGCTCCAGGAATTCAGCCAGTGTAGACAGGGAGAGAGGCAGGGGTCAAGGAAACTGACCTCACTATAGAACTTGTCCAAATACACAATGTCCAATATAAGGCAAGAGTTCCAGGCTAGGTTGAAGAGACATCATGATCTCAGGAGCCCAGTTCAGTGAATATGGTGAAATCAGGGGAGCCCAGGCAGCAGGCAGCACCCAAAGTCAGTACAGGTAGATGGCAATGGCATTGGCTGGGGAGATGTCCATTCAGTTCTCAGGTGCCTGCTAGGGAAACTAAGGCAAAAGATGCTTTTTCTGGATTGGGCCAATGTGGTGAAAGTAGAAGCTGCCTGTTTTATGAGCCTGTGAATGCCCAGGTTCAGGGTAAGCTATCCAGAGACCAGGTCTTAGCCCAGCTCATTGGCTTAGGATGGGAGCAAAGGTGAGCCCACAGGTGGGGATGTCAGAAATTCCAGAGGAAAGGAGATGTGGAAGCTCCATCCTACACATACTAACCTTTTGCCTTGGTCTCTCTGACCTGTAGAACTTCACCCACCCACAAGTCTTGATTGAACTGTCTTCTCATAAATTATGGAGTTCATGATGGACTTTTGATCCTGGTGAAATTCACACGAAGTTCCACCCTCCCCTGAAACACCTGGTAATTCATTAAGCACTTAGGTCGCAGGTGGGGCCTGAAATAATATATTTCTAGCAAGTTCCCAGGTAGTGTGAGTGCTGCTGGTCCAAGGACCATACTTTGAGACTGGAACTCTGGGTATAGGAGCAACTTGTGTGTAAAACTGATGTATAGAGCTTAAAGCACGATCTCCAGTTCCACTGAATCTTTACCAGAACCCTGAGTAAGTGTTATCAATCCATTTTACAGATAAATCAAGGGAGGTTCAAAGACATAAAATGGGCTGGCTTAAGATGAATTGCTTGGGAGCAGTAATTCCCAACTAGGAAAGAAGTGGAGAGGTGAGGGCATGAAGTAGGAGCTGCGAACAGAAATGCCTGCAGAGACCACGCAGATATCCTTAGTGAACCAAGTGGCGCCATGGCAGCTGGGAGCATGTATAGTCTGCTTCCAGTTACCATCAGTGTTGCTCGATCTTCCAATCTTTCAAGAGAGGTCAGAAAAATCCCAACTTTTAAGTGCTGTCAATCACTTCTGAATTTCAAAAATTACTCCGTAAGCCAGGAAATATCCGTCTGCCAGCAAAATTTGGCCTGGATGCTGAACGTTTGCACCCTCTGCGGAGTAATGTTTTTCAATCCTGTGTGCATACAGATTTCCTAAAGCCCTTTTAAAAACATGGGTTCTGATATAACAGGTCTGGGATGGGCTTGAGATTTTTAATTTCTAACAAGCTCCTGGACGATGCGAAGCCTGCTTCTCCATGGAGTACACACTGAATAACAAAGGACAGAGCTACTCAGTGTATGGTTTGTGGAAAGGCAGCAACAGCCTCACCCGGGAGCTTGTTAGGAATCCATATTCTCAGCCCATCCCTAGAAATAATGAACCCAGTTTCTGGGTTTGGGGTTTGGGAGCCTGTGTTTTTATTAAAACACATCCTACAGATGATCATTCAAGTTTGAGAAGCACTGACTAGATCAGTGGTTGTATCACTTTGGTGTGCATTGAAATTCTTGAGATTTAAAAATACTGATGCCTGCAGACTTTTCAGATTGATTTAGAGTGGAACTGGGCACGAGGATTTTTAGAATTCAGTTATATTAGTCATATTGGAACTCAGTTGCTTCTAATACGCAGGTAAGGTTGAAGACCACCACCCTAGACGTTCACATCAGATTCTTCCATGCATTTGGTCCCAATTGGAGCGATAGGAATATATTTTTCTGATTTCAGCTAAAGCTTGGGAACGGGAGTTGCATGTAGATGAAGTGCATTGCTCCTGCCCAGCGGCCGTGCGCCTAGGAGTAAATGCTGAGAGGCTATACAGGGTAGGAGCCCTGACTCTACCCTGCGTCCCAAGAAGCCAACACCACTGCTTTCCCCGGCACTTCACAATTCTTCCCACAGCCAAGACCTTGCTGAGAAATAAAGCTACCATCACACTTGGCCACTTGGAGGAGGATAGCCAGCCAATGCTTGGAGTGGCCAACGGCCAAACTAACCGATCCATAAATGGCCCATTTGGTCAGGGATAGAACCTGGCTTCGGTGCTTTGCCTATCATGTAGTTATCATGCAGGCCACTCTGTTTTCTGGTTTTGTAACTTAATTCATGACCAGTTAAGTGTCCAAAATAGCAATACTTATCACAGTGGATAATGACCATATGACTTTCTCTCCTGAGTGTTATTCAAATGCTCTGGTCTGGACTGTCTCTAAAGACCAGTTGAGCATGGGAGAAAATGGGACTAGTCCAGGGCTTCAGAACACAGAGAAAAGAACTGAAATACCAGAAAGAATCCCAGAGGGGGATGGGCCTGTTTCCAGTGGCAGAGAATGGAGCAAAAGAACAGAACAGTAGAATCGTTAGGGCACAAGCATACAAAAAGACGGAATGGGAACTAAAACATAATCAACAATGGAGAGGAAGCAGAACAAAGCAAGTGGCTTCTGGATGCAGAATTTAGAAAGCATCCCAGAGGACCACGGGATGCAGGTGGATGCAGACGTTTATGGGATGCCTGTGGCTGAGCTGACAGACTGGAAAGGAGATGCTGAGGACAACAAGCCTGTTTAGAGAATATCTCTCATTACCTCCTTCGACATTTGTCAGTTGGCCAACAAATATTTATTGAGCCCTTACTATGGGCCAGGCAATGGGTTAAGTTGGATTGGGTTTTCGCAATTTCATTGATGAATAGTTTTAACTTGAATAAGCATGTTCTAAAGATTCATTCATACATTTTGCAAATATCCGTTGAGTACATTTGTATTCTAGGTACTGTGCTAAACACTAAAGATACAATAGCAAAGAAATCATATGATAAGTTTGCTTCTACTCTCATGGAGATTACAATGCCAGTGATAGAGGTGAATCATAAGCAAACAGAGGAGCAAAGCAAATAAATATATTTCAGTGTGGTGAAGAAAAACTATAGGGTACCAACAAGAAAAGTTTTCTTAAAGAAAAACTTTCTTGGGGCTTCCCTGGTGGCGCAGTGGCTGAGAATCTGCCTGCCAATGCAGGGGACACGGGTTCGAGCCCTGGTCTGGGAGGATCCCACATGCCGTGGAGCAACTGGGCCCGTGAGCCACAACTACTGAGCCTGTGCGTCTGGAGCCTGTGCTCCGCAACAAGAGAGGCCGCGACAGTGAGAGGCCCGTGCACCACGATGAAGAGTGGCCCCCGCTCGCCGCAACTGGAGAAAGCCCTTGCACAGCAACGAAGACCCAACACAGCCAAAAATAAATAAAATTAAAAAAAAAGAAAAACTTTCTTTTAGAGGTGTGGAAAAGTTTCCCACAATAAGTGACATTTGAGTTGCTATCTGATGGGAGAATGGGAATTAATTAAGCGAGAGTTGTGGTGAGATGCTGACAAAGGGAACAGAATGTGCAAAGGTCCAGGGACAGGGAGAAGCATGGTGCTTTCAAGAAATGGAAAGGGGGCTAGTACGGCTGGAACAAAGTGAATGAGGAGAAGGAACCTGCTCTTGCCAGGGCTAGTATGCAATGCAGGGGACTTGGAGTTTCATCCAAGAGCAATGAAATACCATTTAAAGGCTTTAACCGAACAGGATTTCCTGAAGAGTGAGGCTCGACAAATTCTTCAGGTTGTCAGACAATGATGATGCCCCCCCCCACCTCTGATAAAAGGAGTTTTGCCTGAACTCAAATTCTCACCTGATGGGGAGTTCTCAAGATTTCCAGGTAATGGAAGCTGTCATTTCCCAGCAGTTCCCCTAGCTGGCAACGGAATTCAGATTTCTTAGCATGTGATCCCCAAATGATTAGAGGGCCCATGTATCCTCTGATCCCCTTACCCAAGAGATACAGCCAGGACTAAGTGACACTGCTGGGCTCCCCGGAGCTCTTGGCTTCACCATGGCATAGTCAGCTTTGTGTTTTTATAGGATCACCTGGGCTACTGTGTGGAAAAGGGACTGAAGGCTCTAGAGCAAATGCATGTCAGCGTGCTGTCTCTGTATATTCGTGTATTACAATAGTTGAAGTAGGTCCGGGATGTTAGTGTGCTCTCTCTGTGTGTATCTGTGATGAGAGTTCTGACTTAGCCTGCATATCAGGTGACATGGGCTCTGATTTAACTCTCAGGTTAAGGGTTGTAAAATAATCAGTTGTGTGGTATGACTCTTCCTCCCAATTGACTCTGAGCTGTAACTTCTACCTGTACTCTCACTGCTGAGTCCTCTCATCTTCTGTTGTACCAACATTTTCCCAAACAACATCCTCACACCCTTTAGATAGTCACAACATTGGATTACCCTGCTACTCATCAGGGTATGGGCCACACAGCCAGGTGCATTTCTCTGCCCCTACAACTAACATCCTAGGATGTCTTGCCCCCAAGCCTGCCCCATTTTTAACACCCAGGTTTGGAATGTAGCTTCAAGAGTAGGTCCAGTGAAAAGTGCTATGGTTTGAGATCCTCTTCCTTTAATTCTTTTTGACTGGTCTCGGTTTTAATATGAATTTTGAAAAAGAAAAGAAAGTTCCATTCTTTGTTCAATTTAATTTCTGTCAAGCCATGGCAATGGTGGCAGTCAAGGGATGGGGTTCCCTTGGAGTTACCTCCTGGGTTTCCTCCTATATATAGTTGAAGCTTTCTCAGGACCCAATGACAAGGCTCAGAGCACTAGCTCCATCCGGTCCCTTGGACTGACAGCTTGGGAACTCTCAGGACTTTATCTGTAGTGATCAACATCGAAAGACTCCCTCCAAGCGCCATTCTCCCTCAGCAAGTTAAACCAAATGTATTCAGTAGAGGACTTGACAGAATATACTGGCCTGAATAACTGTGAGCAAATTACCTGAGGCTGTTGTACACTCCACCATCTATCCACGCCATACTCTGGGAACTCGATTTTGTGTTCGGGAGATAGTGAGGGCATGACTTTGCATAACAAAGGCAGACCAGGCTGCAGCATGCTATGTCTCAGCCGCTAACTTCAGTGAATCATTCATTAGCAGGGTTGGTGCATCTGAGAGGGAGAAACACCAAACCTGATTTGAAGGAGAATTTATCACCCTGCCTGGAAGAGTAAACAAAACATAAGAGCTGTCCATCACAGTGGGGTCTGGCACCACCTTGGCAGCCAACATCTGCTCCACTGGGTAACGTTCACCTTAGGAAGGGAAGAGCAAGCAGATGGCTTCTAGAAATACTCCGTCTCGCTGATGCCATAGAGCACTTTTCCAAATGGACCAGAAATGCCTAGGCACCTGTAGGTCCCAGAGCAGCAAGGTAGTCTTTAGGAAAATGGGTGTGTTAGTTTGTGTTCCTGATCCACCAAATGTTCCTGTGCTCTCTTTTTGATGCCCCTCCTCGTGGGAAGGTTATGTATCCTCATTCCATTGACATCAGCCTTCGTCATATGAGTTACTTGGGCCAGTGAAACGTAGCAGAAGTGTCACTTACAAATGGAAGCTTTAAGCGACAGTGTGTGGTTTACCACGTTTCTTTTCCCTTAGCCATGAATGCTCATGGACCCCAACCCAAGCTGCTCCATTAGCCTGACTGTGGATGAAGATGTAGTGCTGCAGGACTGCAGCTAAGCAATGATGAACATATAATGAGAGCCAGAAATAAACATTTGTTGTTATAGGTCACTGAGATTTGGGATCATTTATTAGCGTAGCATCCTCTAGCCTAGCCTGACTGAAAACATATCCATCAATTTCCTACACACACACACATCCGTTTTGTGTTTCATTCTGATATGAAATGTACCAAAGTGGGGCTGCTGTTTTGTAAGTTTTGGTGAAACAACTCTACCAGTTTTTATTTACAGGTGTCTCTATCTAGTCCCTAGTAATTAGTGCACAGGGCTACATAGGGAAAAAATCTGGTGGTAGCCATCATGCTGGATCCCCAAGAAATTCTTAACTATAATCACTATGTCTAGACACTGGGTCAAGTTTATCACACCCGACTTATTTTTCTAACAATGGAATCACTTTCACTCTCTCAAAAATAATTTTCTGAAAACGAATCAGGCCACCAATGACCTCAAACATATGTGAGTCTCCATTAGAGGTGATATTCAAAATATCTAATTGTTGGCATGGAGTTACAATAAATTGATATAGTGGTATACTCAGAAGGGTCATCCCTAACTAAATTTTACATTATGTATTTACTAGCATTTTTTTCACATAGTGTTATGTTTTAACTTTTTCCATTTAATGTATTAAGCTATCTGGGATTTTATTTTGGTGCACAATATTAAATGGGAATTTAAACTTTGTTCCCAAATAGTCAACCATTTGCCTCAGAGTCATTTGTTGAATAATCTATCATCCTGTTGCTTATTTAAAATGCTAACATCCTTGTGTAATAAATACATATTTGTACTTAAATCTATTTCTATGCTTTCTTTTCTGTTCCAAAGCTCTGCGGGTCTCTATATGAATGATACAGTTTCAGTAGAGTATGACTTCATCATATGTTTTAATAACTAGAGTGTATCACATTGTATTTCTTTTTGAAAATATTCTTGGCTATAATCCTATGTCTTCTTACAAATGAACTATTAAATTATTTTTCATCCTCTTTGCCTTTAAAAACTATCTTGGTATCTGTACTGGGATATCCCTAAACTTCATATTAATTTTAGGAAATTAGATAGAAATCTTTATGAAATTCCATGTTTCTATCCAAAAACTTGATATGTCTCTTCATTATGTGACTCTGTTTATTTTTCAGTCTTCTTTTATGTCCCCCAGTCAAGTTTATATTATTTCATAAGAATTCTACTCTTACATTTTAAGTTTATTCCTAGACATTTTATTTTTGGGTCATTATGTGAATGGCACCTTTACAATCCATTCAATTTTCTCACTGTTTCTTTTTTCAGGCATATTTGAAAGTTGTTAGTTTTTTAATATTTCTCTTGTGTTTGGTCACCTTATTGAGCTTTCATTTTAATCCCAATAGTTTTTAAGTTGATTTTCATGGGTTTTCAAGGTAGACTTTCCAATCACTTAAAAGTAATAACTTTGTCTCTGCTTTTCCAATATGTATACTGATAATTTCTCTTTTCTTATTTTATTATGTTGGCAAGAAGCTCTAGGACAATGTACAGTACGTTTTTCTATAACTGAATTATTTTGTTTTAAACACATTGTAAAAGTTTCAAAGATGCATTTTAAATGTAGACTCCATTGGAAAAAAGATAATCGTGGAGCTAGAGAGTTTTAGATTTACAACATTTTTTGTCCTGCAGGGATTTGAAGAATAATACTTTGAGTATATTTTTGTTATTATAAGCTAAAAATGCCAAATCAAAATTGACAAAAACGGACCTAAACATTGCCTTATTTTTTCTTCATTCTACATACTCGGCTATTTCTTGGCCTCCTCTATCATCCATGACCTTGACTTTGAAGTTTTGATTGATATTCAACAACAAAATAAAATAATGCAACATAAAAGCACAGCTAACCTCTAAAACAAAGCAAGTGTGTGTCTCTTGTCTACACAACAGCTTTTTTCTCTATGCATATATAGAAATGGAGATTTTATTGTAACTTTAGTGGACCACATGGTATAAACTGTGTTCCCTAACTAATTAGTCGTGTTTATCTAATTCTTGTTTTGAAAACTTACTCTGCTGTGGAAATGCTTATAATAGCGATAATTGCTGCCATTCTTGTCTTGACCCTGACTGCAGTGGGACAGCCTCTACTGTCTTACTTTGCACTGTTAAGTACAATGTGGGTAATATCCGGTTTAACATGGTCAATGATTAACAGCTTCAGGTATAGGCTCGCCTTTCTACTCTCTAAAAATGACAAAGACACTAAAGATGAATATTTACAGCAAAAATAAATAAAACATACAAAATCTTCAATGCCTAAATCTGGGGAGAATTTAATTCAATTATAGGGTAAATGGATCTAAACTTATAAAAATTAAGACCTGCTTGGGTTTCTGTTTCTGTTGATTCATGAAAGCAAGGGCACCAGAAAAAGGTAAAACAAATTTTCACCAGTCCAGTACTTCCCCTGGCTCAGGGATGTGGTGACTGTAACCATCAGAGAACTGGTCAACCCTACTTCAAGGACGGCCCAACATATTCCTACGTTCAGACAGAGGGGCAAGTCTGAGAGGACAGTGGAAGTGGATTGAACTTGTGGAGGTGTTGTACCACATGGTACCAGTCTGGTAGCCACACGTGACAGCAATTGCTGCTTTACAGGTAGAATTTCAGTTCAGAGATGTGTGAAAGCTGGCCGTGGGTTTAGGAGGAAGATGTCACTGCAGAGGGTAGGGGTTCATGAGGAAAGGAGCTGAATACAAACAGGATTTGACTGGAGCGCTACACCCTGCCTTTGGTCGGCAGTTTGGGAAGATCTCATCAGCTCCAACCCATCTTTCTCTCCCTCTTGGGCTTCTTCAGTGGCTCCCCAAGGGTCTCCCTGCTCCTTCCCTTGTTGCCTCCCATAGTCTATCTTGCAAACAGAAGCCACTGAGATTCCTTTAAAATGTAAGTCAGATCATGTCACTCCTGCTCAAAATGCTACGGATGGTTCTCATGTCACTTGGATATAAAATTCAAACTCCTAACCATTGTCTCAAAGCCGTAGTGGTCGAACCCCTACCCACCTATGTGTCTGAGTTCCTATCCTAACCACCCTCCTCTCTCTCACTCTGCTTCAGCCAAACACACCTCTTGCTCTTCTTCAAACACTCCAGACAAGCCCATTTCTATCTCAAGTCATTTGTACTTATGGTTCCTTCTTCCCTAGGATATATCTGCCAGGGTTGTTTCCTCAATTTTGTTGGGTTTCTGCGCAAATGCCAACTTATTAAGGAAGAGCTGTTTACCCCTCTTCCTTGAGGCTGCTTTGTTTCCCTTCCATAGCACTTATCACACATATTTGTTAATGATTTTCCTCCCCCCAACTAGGATATGGTTCCCACATGAGTAGGAATTTGGTCTCTTTTGTCTGTTGATATAACTGCAGTGTCTAGAACAGTACTTGGCACAGAGTCAGTGCTCAATAAATATTCGTTGGATGGATGAAGAATGCGTGGGTGGTTGGATGAATGGATGGAGGGGATTTAGATACCATCAGGGTAAACAGAGAAAAAAAAGTTTTTAATGCGGGATTTTTATGAACTCCTGAGCCTGGAAAGATTTCTTTTTTCAAGAATGAGGAAAGGGAAAGGCAATATTAAAAAAAACCTGCCAGCCTAATAACCTGCCTTTGTAGGTAATCATTTTCATACACTCTTTATGCTTATAGAATTTTCTTTATCGTGAAAGATAGCCCAGAGTTCATTTCCTTCTGTTAAAATTTCCCACAACTAGCTGGGACCTGTACATCAGTGGGTTTGGTTCATTCTCTGTTCAGGGGTGCTGTATTCCGTTTTGTCTTTATTATATAAAATTCATTCTCTCTCTTTCTCCCAACAACTAATTCTTTGTATCATGAATCTCCAGCCTCTAGCCTCTAGACATAAGTTGTAACATTCTTCTCTTTGTTTTCATTGCCTTTTCTTGTATTCTGCATTCTAGAGCTTCCCAAGTTTATGAGTCGTATATCACCGACTTAGTTTTCTAATGTCATTTAAAATTCTGCACTGCCATTATTGGCTTTCTTGTATTTTCCCTTTACCCCAGGCTACAATTTCATCACAGACTGCTGTGATATCATCCTGTCTTTCTACTTTCACTTCATAGAGAGTGGAAAGTACGTGTTACCTAAAGTGTACTTCTATTTTTTTCTAAAGATATCTTCTTTTGAATCCTATATTTTCTTTCCTTTTTTATGTTGAAATATCTTTCTGTGGGTCTCAAGTTGTTTCTTTTTCTTACTTTTTAGGCTTGATGGAAGATATTTCGATCCTTGCCTCACATTTATGAAAGATAGTGTGAGCCATCTCCTTAAGTCCTCTCCTGTCCATCTGGAGCTTCAATAGCATTACGATTTTTTTCATCATCAGTTATAGGATCTAACAGACTGTACAGATTGGATAAGAACCAAGGTGCTATAGAAGGTCTCTGCCTTACTTTTCCTTTGTATTTGGAAAAGCTACTGAGCTGGGCACCAGTTATGTTCATTTTATAGTCTATGAATCTTAACCTCTGTTTCAAGTAGACACAGTGGTTCTACTGACCTTCCTAGCGATGCTGCCAACTGGATCAGGGGAAATCATACTATGTCATGGACAAGTCTTCTTGTTTTCCAGCTTCCGTTAGCTGTTACCACCTTTGACCATGGAAGCAGCAGCTTCTTGATTGATAAATGAAATTCATATGTAGTTTTTCCCCTACATACCATGATTTATCCTTCCCTCTAGACAGTTCCTCTTCACATTTGAAAAGCAGTGCAGTGTTCTTCTTAACTTTGCACATCTCTTATTGTGACCTTTGCTGCCTTCTGGTAATAGTCAAGCTTCCCTAGAGAAACAGAACGTATAGAATACATATAGGTATAAAAGAGATTTATTGTGGGAATTGGCTTACATAATTATGAAGCCTGAGAAGCTCCATGATATACTGTCTGCAAGCTGGAGAACCAGAAAAGCTGGTGGTGTAATTGAGTCAGAGCCCTAAGTCCTGAAAAGGGGGAGCTGCTAGGGTAAGTCCCAAAGCCTGAAAGCCTGAGAACAGCGGGGATGGCCAAGGGCAGGCGAAGATGGATGTCCCAGCTCAAGAAGAGAGAAAGAATTCACCCTTCCTCTGCCTTTTTGCTCTATGTTGGACCTCAGCAGATTGCATGATGCTCACCCACATTGGTGAGAACAGATCTTCTTTACTCAGTCTACTGTTTCAAATGCTAATCTCTTCTAGAGACTCTCACAGACACATCCAGAAATAATATTTTACCAGCAATCCCAAGCATCCCATTGTCCAGTCAAGTTGACATAAAATTAGCCATCACACTGCCTTTAATCCAGTCCTAGCTTCTCTAATTCTAGGAGAAATTTCTTGATGTTTGTAGCATGTATACGCCATCTTCTCTAATTTCCCTTATACATCTCTTTGTGTACTCCTTGGGTCATTTTTGGCAAGACCTTGGAAATTGAGAGAAGAGGGAGAAGAGTTGGACCACTGTTTTTGGATCTCCATAATTCCATGCCTGTGACCTAGTAGAAAATTAATAAGTATTTGTTGGATGCATAGATAGATGAATGTAGAAGACCCAAGAGATTGGATGATCTCCCCCAATCCTCACAGATCATATGTGATCTGTGATTCTGATCCTTTTCATAAGGTTCTTGTTCAAATCTATTCATGCTTCAAAGCCTGGATTAAATACCTTTTTTATTTTTCCTGTAAAGAGTTTTCTGGTCCCCTAAGTCTGAAGTAGTTTTTCCCAGACTGCGCTCCCAGAGTGCTTTTCTCTGTATCTCTCTTACTACTTTGATCTTTATGTTATAGTTATTTATGGACCTTTCTTATTTTACCTATACCTACACAAAATAAAAATACTTTCTCTTTAGATGGGGCAGATTTTGATACCCTCTAGCATCTTTACAGGGCTTAAGATTGAAAAAGGAAAGCAAGTTTGAATTAAGTCAGCCCGTAAGATTGCTTCCCAGCATTCCCAAACATGTCCTGGGAATCCCAGCCATCCCATGAGCAAGAGGACACATCTGAACTGTTGGCCTTTTAAAGCAAGTGTTGGCAAGCTTTTTCTATAATAAGAGCGAGAGTAAATATTTTAGGTTTGTAGGCCTTAAAGTACCTGTCACAACCACTCAAGTCTTTTGTTGTAGCATGAAAGCAGCTGTCGACAAAATTTAAATGAATGGGTGTGGCCACATTCCAATAAAACTTTGTTGACAAAAGCAGGCAGTGGCCCTTGGGCCATTGTTTGCCAACCCCTCTTCTAGATTATGGACTTCTTCACCAGGAAAATGGAAAACAGGCAGGATTTTCTGTTCTGCTGTGGATCTACACTTGACAGGCCAGCTGACCACTGTGGAAGGAGGAAAGGTCTCCCCAGCAACCAACCAGCACCACATTTGCCCTTGTGTAGCTGTCTTCATCAACCACCAGTAGAGAGGGGTTACTGAAAGTTTAGAGGTAGCATACAGAAGAAAGTCTGCACATCCAATCAGATATTATCAAATTTTGTGGGAGAAGTGACCTATTTCTCAAAAAATCAGTATGGAAACATCTCATAAAACAATCTTTAGAAAATTCAATAGCAAGCACCACTCTATGGCATATTTTAAAGATGTCCCATCTGTGATTTTTCCCTGGCTAACACAGGTTCCAGCTAAGGCAGCTGTTTGCAGAATCTTATGGCAGCTAAACTCTGCAAACTGACCTACTTCTTCAAACTCAGCTTTGCAAATTGCATGGTTTGAAAAGGCCCTGTGTGTGACAGGTTTCTTTTCAGAGACTGCAACCTGGCTGCTATTTCATTATTGCCAACTTTGAGATTTGCCTTGATGGTTTCCCAGGTTTTATAGGAATGCTTAAGGAAAAAATAGGCAATCAATAAAACATTGTCATGTGCTGAACATGAGGACGGTTTTTCTGGGTTCCCATCACATCCTCCCAGACTATGTCTATCTTAGGGCCAGATTTATAACTTGTTCATTCATCTGAGTGTCAACCACAAATCCTAGTACAGTGACTTTAATACAGTAGCTGCCCAATAAATATCAGTGCAGTGATGTGTGCATATACAAGTGGGGATGAGAAGGAATGAGGAAGAGGACAGAGGCAGAAAGCGTGGGCAGGAGGGAAGAATACTTTCCTTTGCTTGTTCTTCAGGCAGATCAGCTCCATTCATTCATTCACTCATTCATTCATTGATAAATATTTATTGAGCACCTTCCTTGTGTCAGGTCATATAGTCATTGGACGTGCCCCACCACTAATAGGTGCACAAAATCTGCTGGGTCAATATTGGAAATGATTTCATAGAAGCCTTATGTGGGGCTTGATTCTCAAACTAAAGGTGTAAATTTGAATTCTCAGTATGGCTCTTACTAGTATCCGTGACTCTGTCATTAATAAAACTCACAGATATTTTCGTACCATTTTACCGTTGTTGCAGATATATAGAAATATTATTGACGCTCTTCCTCACTTTAAAATGAGTTGTTAGACCCACAGCTGGATCTTTTTTATTTAATATGTTAATTAAAAGCACATATATTCCCATATTACAGATTTGGGGTTCTTTCTGTAATTGATAACTGTATTTCAATATAATTAGTTTCCCTTATGTATTTTATTTTATGTACTTAAAAACATTATTTTGAGAAGGAGTCTACAGGTTACACCAAACTCCTAAAGGGGCCGATGGCACAGAAAATGATTAGGAGTCCCTCTCTTAGAATCATATACCGTTTCTGCTTTAAGAATCTGAGAGCAAAGAATGTGAAAGGACCCCTTAATCTTCATTAGATCGGCACGGAATAGAGAGCAGTTAAAGTAGTTATTCCTATTAGGTTCTTTTCCAGTGTTACTAAGGTATAATTGACAGATAAAAGTTGTTTATATTTGAGATATACAAGTTGATGTTTTAGTGTACATATACATTGTGAATAACCACCACAATCACGCTAATTACCATATCCATCACCTCACATAGTTACCATTTTCTTTTTCTTTTTTGTGGTAAGAACACTTAGGATCGGGAATCCCCTGGTGGTCCAGTGGTTGAGACTTTGCACTTCCACTGCAGGGGGCACAGATTCGATCCCTGGTTGGGGAACTAAGATCCCCGTAAGCGGCATGGCTCAGCGCCCCCCAAAACAAAAACAAAACAAAACAAAACACTTAAGATCTACTCCCTTAGCAAATTTCAAGTATCAAATATAGTATTTTTTAAAACTTATTTTATTTGAAGTATAGTTGATTTACAATGTCATGTTAGTTTCAGGTGTACAGCACAGTGATTCAGTTATACATATATATATTCTTTTTCAGATTCTTTTCCCCTATAGGTTCTAATACAGTATTGTTAACTGCAGTCATAGTGCTGTACACGAAATAGGGAGATGCTGGTCAAGGGCAAAAAGTTCCAGTTATGCAAGATGAATAAGTTCTGGGGATCTATTAATCTAATAAGATTTGAATGCTTCTGAGTTTTTTGAAATCTTTGGTGGTGATCAGTAGGAACCAGAATGAAGAAACCACCAACAGCCTGTGGTTGAATTCTGAATTCAATTCTGAATTGAAAAAGGCAGGAGGTATTTTTGTTGTTTATTTTTGCTTATTTGTAGCACACCTATGTATTTTTATATTTTCAAAGCATTTTATTGATCATTTCTATGTTTTTGGACTGGAGGGCGGAGATCTCTGATGTACTCCCCCTACCATGTTACTTAGAAGTCTTCAGTCCATTTTGATATGTTGCCATTATGGGGTTTCTAAGAGGTAAATTTAATGGCTCCCTAGTTCCTGCAGAATGAAGTACTAATTCCTCAGCATGGCAAAAAATCTTGGCTTCATCCAATCTTTCCACTTTGATGACTGACCATTCCCTTACCTAACTGCATGTTTCAGTCATATTACATTACTTTCTCTCTTCTCATAACGTCTGATGAGTTAATATCATGAGTTCATACTCAAGGCCCAGAAAAAAATCATCTCCTCTCTCTAGCTTTCCATGAGGCCGATTAATTATTCTTCATCTGTGTTTCCAAGCACTATAAGTAGTGGTCTATTAAAAACATTTAATCACACTATACCCTAAGTATATAAAGACACTATATACTAAGTGTCTTTCTTTGCTACCTGACTTTAAGTCCATCTAAAATTTGATGATCTATTCTTCGTCTTTGGAATCTCATGACTTAGTATACAGTGGGTGTTCAAATATATGTAATTTGTTGAATTATAACTTATATCAATTCTTCACTCTCTCTGAAAGCATGTTTCTGGTGTATATTCCATCTCATTCCCTTGGGGCAGTCGATCAAAATCTGTAGAGCAACAGAGAACTTGAATATAGAGTGAATTAACTTTGGTTTAATTCACACAATCAAATATTCTCAGGTTAGGAAGACGTACTAAGAGCTATGCAGTCCAATAACCCAACCATCATACTGATATTCTCTACAACTTCTTAACCTAGCAATCACCTAGAATTTGACATCTTCTGTTTGGCCTGTCTTCACCCCATGCACACGTGGTAACAGCTGGCTCCCTTTCCTAGCGCTGTATCTCCACTCTCTCTCTGAGGCCTCCGAGCTCTGCAAAGTTCAACAGTAGTGAAAAGGGATTTAGACTCCAATGTTTCTCAGATGTCTTCCAGCCTCCAGCCATTCCCCTTCTAAACCAGCAAATGATGGTTGAGTTCTGGCAAGGTCCCTTCTATTCATTTTCTACTGTAGTTTTAAGAAAGAGAGCTTGACTAGCTCTTACTGTGCCCTTTTGCATTGATTCCTTTTGTACTCTAGGAGATACCCTCCTGGCAGGACTTCACATGCTGGGAATAATATTATTCTTTCCTACAAAGGAAAATGATGTTTGCCTCAAATTCATCTCTCTCCAACAGGTCTGCTTTGGAAACCAAAAGAAGTGAGGGTGTAATGCCCAGCACAAAAACAGACATCTGACACTCATGGTCACACACCATCAATTCAGCCAAGTAACTTCATTCTCCAAATGCATAACACCTCTTACATTTGGACAGCTGTCACCAAACAGACATGGACTCAGAGACCTTCCCAGACAAATCCTTTAGCAGAGCCATGTGGGGGAAGAGGTGTGCCTGTTTGGAGAACTGAGGTTTTCATCTCGGGGGATTTCACTTCAACTTTCCGAGGACACTGTCTACATGTGCTGCTCTATGTCTTTATTTGTTTATGTGGTTCCTGGGCATATAGAAGACAGGAAAGAATTGTGCTGGAAAGGACGGAGCTGTGATGCAGTAGAAAAAAGAGCTAGGTGTCAGAAATAAAATGGGAAGTGTAAACAGACCTGAAATAAACAGTTTAGTATAAGTCTATTCTTGTATCATCCCACAGACATGTAAAATGCAATCTCCAAGTTGAAAGGGATGCACACACTGGGTTCTCACTCTCCAAGTTCCCGTACAAAAAATCCAAAGCAAAATCTTTGAGAAAATATAAAATTAAGTCTCTAATCTAGACTGCAGCTATAAAGTTATAAGTAAAAGCCAGAGACAGAGTCTAAAGAAATGGTGTTCCTCCAGCTACATTCAATTTTCCATGGCCCTTAATGTCATTGAATACCAGCTCTGCACTAAGAAGCTGTGGAGATTGGCACAAATTATACCATCTCTGCCTCTCAGTTTCCTTACTTGTTAAATGGGGGATAATAAAACCTATGTGATAAACTTTAGATGAACCAATATTTCCAAATACAAGTCCAAAGCATTGGACTATTCAAGCTCATCCCAAGAGAGACTGGGGAATTACAAAATATACTTTTTATCATTTATTCCATTGTTCCATTGCTCCATTGCAACAATTTAGTAATACAGCACATGGGAAGATTCCCCTGGGATGAGAGCAAAGATAAGAAAATCAAAAATAAAAATGAAGCATCAAGTAATAAGAAGAAGCCACTTCCCCAGAAACTGTGTGCAGTCTTGTTGTCCACTGCCTAATTGTTTGCCAAAGCCAGAGGCCACTCAAGGGGAAAAATGGTCATGTGTGGCAGTGAGGAGAACGGACTGTTGTTGAGGACTGGCCTCCCCAGCAAGCAGAAGCCTCATTCCCAGCCATCTGAAAAGGAAAACCGTACCACGGGAAAACCCAGAGAAACTATTGGTCTCCTCTGTGCCACTGACTTCTGTTTCCTCTCTCTTTGGACTGCATATGGAGTCACTATTCCAATTCTGCTAACTTAAATCTATCCTGCCATTTGTGAAGGACAAAGTCCGGCATGGGGAAGTCAGCTTTCTCACTGAATTCTCTCCCAGTTTGGGGATTAGGAATTATTACACCCGATTCGCAGATGAAGAAACTGAGACTCAAGGAAAAATTACTGATCAATGCCCCATAGTTAATAAAAGGAGGAGCTGAGTGTCTTTGTGGTAGCCAAGTAAAGGCTTTGGGTCCTTTTCTCATCCCCATTTAAATAGTCATTGTGGTGATTTCTTATATCTGCTCATAAGGTGAACCTGAGCCTGACATTCTTCAAGCTCATTTCTCTTCATGAAAAGCAGCATCAGGGTTTCAGCAGCACAGTTATGAATCTCCATTTACAGATGGAAATGAATGAATCTTAGATATTCAAGGTCATTGAAGATTCAAGAGAGAACAGCAATGGAAATATCTAGCCAAAACTCCAAACTGAAATTTACTCCTTTTGATAAATCTCAAATTACTAGCTATAAGATGCTAGGTAAGTTACTTAACCACTCTGAGCCCTTACTCTTAATCTGCACAATGGGAATAAGAATGCTGATCTTACACAGTGTTATGATGAGAATAATAAGTAGTGATTATTATTGAGGATTACCTTGGGCTAGACATTATCTAAGTGCTTCTTATATTTTCCACCTATAGCTAAATGCAAGATTCTATCTCCACGATGAAGCAGTAAGTTTCAATAGACTGACGCTCCTACAGAAAACAGCTATAAACTTGGGACAAAGTACCCGCTAAGACAACCACCTGAAGGGTCTAGAGTGTGAACAAAGGCAAAAGATTTTGGAGGAGAGTCAAAACCTGGAAGATGCAATCATGATAAAGTGAGTTTCCCATTGGGGATATGGGCTTTGACCTGATGGCAGACTCCAGTCATAATTTAGGGAATCTAAAACCATAGAAAACCCAATTTTCTGACCTAAAGAACAAAGGGATGGAACCTGGAGCAACTATGGCTGCTGAAGACTGAGGAGGCAATCTCAAAATAAGGAGAGAATCAGAGAAGACTAACACTAAATTCTGCATACAGATTCTGCCCCAAGTCTCAGGCTGATGCCTGAGCCACATACGCATGGGCTGTAAATAGCCCAGCTAAATATAAAATATTAAAACTGAGATTTGAGTTGCCACCCACCTAACCAAATTAATGCAGGTTATACACATTAATACTCTTTGGAGAAATATAACTGAAGTCGCAACATTCACAATGTCCAGAACACAACTCCAAACTAGTCAACATATACACAATAAAGAAAATGTGACCCATTCTCAAAAAAAAAAAAAGACAGTCAACGGAGGCCAACACTGAGATGTCTCAAGTATTAAAATTATCAGGGCTTCCCTGGTGGCACAGTGGTTAAGAATCCACCTGCCAATGCAGGGGACACAGGTTTGAGCCCTGGTCCGGGAAGATCCCACATGCCGCAGAGCAACTAAGCCTGTGCGTCACAACTACTGATCTTGCACTCTAGAACCCATGAGTCACAACTACTGAAGCCCACGTGCTTAGAGCCCATGCTCCACAGCAAGAGAAGCCACCACAATGAGAAGCCCGTGCACAACAACGAAGAGTAACCCCTGCTCGCCGCAACTAGAGAAAGCCTCCACGCAGCAACAAAGACCCAACACAGCCAAAAATAATAAATAAATAAAAATAAATAAATTAAAAAAATAAAATTATCAGACAAGGACTTTAAAATGGTATAAATATGCTCCACAGGTAAAGGAAAATATGCTCGTAATGAATGAAAAGATAGGATAACTCAGAGAAATTGAAAATATGAAAAAGGATCAGTTGGAAATTTTAGAACTAAAAACATGGTATCTGAAATTAGAATTTATTAGATGGGGTTAATAACAGAATGGAGATGACATAGAAAAGAGTCAGTAAAAGTAAACTTGAAGATAGATCAATAGAGATTACCTAAAATGAAGAAAAGACAGAAAAAATACTGGAAAAAATGTACAGGGACTTTTGGGGGGTGTGGGAATCAAAAGATCTAATATATGGATTTTTAGAGTTGCTGAAACAAAGAGTAGAAAAAAATAATTTGAAGAAATAGTGGCTAAAAACTTCCCAAATTTGGTGAAACACATAAATTTACAGAATCAAGGAGGTCTGCAAACAAAACATATATGAAGAAAACCATGCCTGGGCCTATCATAATCAGACTGCTGAAAATCTATAACTAAATTCTGGGAGCAATGTCTGTCTAGAGCTCATCTCTGTGTAGGAGTGTTAGCCTTTCAAGACCCTACTGTCTGTTTCATCAGAGAAATAGCTTGTCTCAAATATTTTTACTTCTCATTACTCTACACAGCCACCTTAGATGCAATGATTTTTCCCATTTTACAGACGGAGGAACTGAGATATACATAAATGACACTGACTGCCTGGTATCATATATAAAATAGGTGGTGGGACCAAGGCTTGCCCCTGGCTCTAACTTCAAAATCCATACAATTAACCATACTGATTGGCTCCAGCGTGAGAGAAGTTAATAGCTGTGAAAGTATCACAACAGTGTCTTGTGCTCAAAAATTACTAATTACAATCCTCCCTTTATTCCTTGTTTCTTGGTGGCCTTTGTTGTTAACACCCTCAATCAATCGTTATTTATTCATAATCTAATATTTATTTATTCATAATCTAACTATTCATAAGTACCATATTAGTTTCCTGTGGATGCTGTAACAAACTGGGTGGCTTAACACAACAGAAATGTATTATCTCACAGTTCTGGAGGCCAGAAGTCTGAAATCAAGGTGTTGGTTGGGCGCCACTCTGATTTTTCTTTGCTCTTTCCAGTTTCTAGCAGCTCCAGGTGTTCTTTAGATTGTGAATATATAACTGCAACCTCTGCTTTTATTTTCACATGGCTTTCTCCTTGGTGTCTGTGTCTTTAATAGAGACACTTGTCTTTCTATTTAGGTCCCATATGGGTAATCCAGAATGATCTCATCTCAAGATCTTTATCTTAATTACATCTGCAAAGAACTTTTTTCCAAATAAAGTAACATTCTCAGGATCTGGAAGTTAGGATTTGGATATATCTTTTGAGGGGAAAGCCATTCTTTAACCTGCCACAAATACCAAACCCAGTTTTGTTGTACCATAAGGTTAAAATTAGAAAGGCATGTAAATCATTGCCACTTCTTAAAAATGCTCACAATCGAATGTGGAAATAAGATATTCATAAAAAATAATCATATAAATTTTTTTAAATATAAAAACTTAAAGAAAAACTTTTAAAGTAATTCTAGGCACACTGCTAGGTACACATGGGTTTCCATCTACAGGGCCATGTTGGGTAGATATTATCTCCACTTCATAAATGAGATACTTAAGAGCCAAGAAGATGATGTGCATATCCCAGGTCATTCCCTCAGTATCATGTAGTGGTTACAGGCACTTTGGGTCTCATCTTCCTGTAAGAAGAAGATAATACCACCTCCCTCGGAGGAAATTACATCAGTGCATGAAAATCTATTAGTGCAATATCTAGTACACAGTAAGTTCTCAAAGAAGAAAGCTTAAAAAAAGTTTTAAAGGAAGCTAATCTTGGTAAATGGTCAGTATGGGATTCAGACGATGATGTGCCTGGCCCCAAACCCATGTTCTTTTTATTTTACCACAAAATATCAAACAGAAAAGCTAGGGCACTTACATTACCTATTCTCTCTGCACAGAATGCTTCCCCCAAATCCTTAATCCTTCTATGGTTGCGGGGTGGGGGGGGGCAGATGATGCTACTTTATTCTCTTTCTTCTTCATCTTCTTTTAATAAAATCTTTACTGAGCCATAACTCATATGCCATAGAACATCACTATTTAAAGTACAGAATACAATTCAGTGGTTTTTTAGTATCTTCACAAAGCTGTGCAATTATCACCACAATCAATTTTAGAACGTTTTTCTCTCTCCTCCAAAAACCCATAGTCACTCCCCTTCTCCCCACTTCCTGCTGTCCCTAGACAAACATTAGTCTACCTGCTGGCTCAGTCACTTTGCTCCTTCTGAACATTTCATACAAATGGAATCAGACAATGGAAGCTTTTGTGAGTGGCCTCTTTCACTTAGCATAATGTTTTCAAGGTTCATCCATGTTGTAGCATGTATCAGTACTTCATTACTTTTTATTGCCAAGTAATGTCCCATTGTATAGGTATACCACATTTTATTTATCCATTCATCATTTGATGGACATCCGGGTTGTTTCCACTTTTTGACTACTACAGTCATGCTGCTAGGAACATTCAAATACAAGTGTTCGTGTGGGCACGTGTTTTCATTTCTCTTGAGTATATACATAGGAGTGGATCTGCTGGGTCATATGCTAACTCTATGTTTAATTTTGCGGGGGGCAGGGGGGAACTGCCAGACCCTTTCCAAAGGAGCCAAATCCTTTTACATTCTCACCAGCAGCATATGAGGGCTCCAATTTCTCCATGTCCTTGCTTACACTTCTCATCTGTGTTTTTTATTATAGCTCTCTTAATAGGTGTAAAGTCGTATCTTATTACAGTTTCAAATTGTATTTGACTGATGGCTAATGATGTTGAACAACTTTTCATGTGTTTACTGGTCACTTGTATATTTTCTTTGGAGAACTATCTATTCAGATCATTGGCCCTTTACTTAAAAAATAAAAATTAGGTTGCCTTTTTCACTGCATCACTTCCATGGCAGCACAAAAGCTTTTCATTTTCATCAAGTCCAATTAGTCTATTTTTTCTATCATTCCCTGTGCTGACTTCTTGATACTCAGGTCACCTTGTGTTGTTTTCCTCATGGCTTTTATGCTTACTGATATTTATTTATTTATAGGTATCCATGGTTCTTTTTTGTCTCCCACTAGAAGATAAGCTCTCTGAAGGCAGAAGCTTATCTATTGTGCTCACTGCTCCATCCTCTGTGCCTAAAATAGTCCTTTCCCAAAGTAGACACTTGATAAATATTCTATATGAATAAACATAAGATTCTTTGTACTGTCCCAGCAAAAAGTAGACTGTGAGGGACAACACGTTAGCCATGAGAAAAGTGTATGATTAAGTGGTGAGTTTATCTATTCCCTCCCCCCAAATCGGTTTTAGGAGCAACCCCTGCAGCCTCTGTCCATTTTCACCTAGAACCAAGGCACTGCAGATTGTGGGGAAGCAAAGGCCCTTGCTCAGAGGTCGCCTGGCATGGGCATGGGCTGCTTGTATGGAAATGAGACTGAGCTATGTTAGGCAACATCTGCTCATTGAAACCAGCCAATGACAGCTCACACAGCCACCAGCCTCACACAGCTTTATTCCGAGGACTGACAGCAATTGCACGTCCCTGAAAGGCTCTCACTTGGATACGGTTGGTAGCAAACCCAATAGTTGCTCAACTCCACAAGCTAATGGATCATTGGCCGTTAGCATTGCTTACCTCCTACACCACATTCCAGGCTCAACCTCCTCTCTGCAAATTGCCATCATCCGCAAGGTTTGTTTTCAGATGGTTTTCTTTCCTGGTTAACTGTGTAAAAAGAATATAGTTGGTCCATTTCACTCAAAACATAAGGCTCTTCAATGGCCCATTTTATCTTCTATGCATCTCAGGTCTATAGCCTCCTCTTATTGTAACAATTTAAAGGAGACTCCTGGAAGGATTTTATGCCAGAGAATAATATTAAAGATGTAATGTTAATGGGAAGAGCGATGTTACCAAAATGTCAGTCCCTGACTCATCCAGGAGTGGTCAGTGAGACCCTTCACTCCTAAACTCAGCTCAGTCCAGTCCTTTAACCAAAACGCACCAGGGAGTTTTCTCGTGGTCCACTAGGAACCTCAGCCTTTCAGTTGGTTGGGGAGGAAGACCTGGCTAGACTGCAACTGGTGGATTTGGAAGAAATCACCAAATTTATCTAGGTTGGCCTAGTCTATGATTAGGTTTGTTTTTTTCTTCTGCCTCATATTCCATTTCCAAGTCAGAGCTAGAGCCTTCAGTCTGGTTGCCACCATCAATACCTGAGTCCTATTCATTTCTGGTCAGTAGTTCTCATTATTGTCGGTACTTGCCCATTACAATGACATGGGGAGTTTTCCAAAACTGCTGATGCCCAGGCCAATTAAGTCATCATCTCTGTTTATGGAGACCAGGCATCTGATATATCTAAAGCTCCCTTGGTGATTCTAATGTGCAGCCAAAGTAAAGAACCATGTTTAGCCTCAGATGAGGTCAGGTGACATGAAGAAGGAACCATTCTCCTGTAACACCACTGCCAACGGCTGCCTGACTTTGAACACTAACTGATAGGGTAGACCCAGTCTGAGTTTGTCACTCTCTTGTAGTTGGACAGGGATCAGACTGATTTCATGGTGGTGCCTCAACCTTCCATCATGCCATATCTTAGTTTACTTCTCCTTGCTGTTGACCCAGTTTCTGAATACCTCAGCATGTCTAAGTGTTCTAGACAGGCTGGGGTTGAACTCGTGGCTAAAGCTGAGTCTATGGCATTAAGTAGGGTCACTGGGAGGACTATAGCATGGCCAATGAAGCTGGAGGCCCAGTCTCTTGAATGAAATAGAAATTGGGCCGAGCTCTATATGCCATGTGGGCATTGAAAGATTGCCTGGGACTCTGAATATGATGCCTGGTGACTGATTACCAGCAACTTATGCAAAGACAGTCTTCTGCAGTGGCTTACTGCATTGAGTTCTTCCAGAAGTTAAGGTCAGTTCCATTCTGTTATTGGTGAGTCCATTCCAGGTTGAAAGAAATGTACTGGTTATAATAAAGATATACAAACAGAGAGCAAAGAATAAAATCAGCTTCTGAGATTTCTTTTGATGTCATAGGATGATGGTAGGAAATTGGGACTGGCACTGATAAAACTAACTTGGCACAGAGAGGGGAACTAAACAATGTAGACAAAGTCCAGGGCTATATGACTCTCTCAGCACTAATTCTTGGAGGCATCTGTAAAAGGTGGGGAAGCAATCACTTAGGCCACGGTAACAAGAAGTTCAGTCACCTGGGGAATATTTAGGAGTCTGACAAGTTGTGGTTATAGAATGGGGAGATCGGCCCATTGTGGGTGAAAGTAGCAAGAGTAAAGAGGGCTCTGGAGAGTTATGCTGGCTTTGAGCTTGAGGCTAAAGGTGAATCTAGAGCATTTAGCAGTATCACTGGGAGGTCGATCAAGCTAGAAGCCCTGTCTCTTGAATGGAATAAACACTGAATGAAACTCCATATTCCAGAAGTTCTGCCTTCAACACTCTGTGGGCATCCAAGGATCTGCTGGAACTCTCCGTCCGGTGAGGGTTGTCTGATGGCTGCCAACAGAGCCTGGGAAGGAGCAGAGACAGTAGAGGCAGCCAGAGGCCCAGCTATTGCGTTGGCTCTATTTGCCAATGAATTTGCCAATGAGAATATGAATTTATTCTGATCCCTACTGGTCTGGGGGTGGAGACTATTAACAAACTCTGTGCCCCTAAGGAAGTCTGCTCTGTAACTGGGGATGGTTCAGTCAGTAGGTGGGAGGTCTCTGAGACACAAAATTTGGAATTTCAGGAAAGGCAGAAGCAGGGCTGACCAAAGATGGGGAGCCAGAGATAGCCAGCTCCTTCTCAGTGCGCGTGGGGTTACCCTTGTGCTCCCTCTCTTCCCTTCTTTCCCTGCTCCCTTCTATATTCAAATTCCAGCTAACAGCTAGACACCACAGGGGTGAGAGCACCCTTTAAAGGCAAAAGTAAAGACCTCATTAAACTGGGGAAGGCAGAGAATAGAATGAATAGGAATGAAACACTTTCAGCTACCCCTCGGGAGGCCCCAGCAGGATAGCTTCTCAGTGGAAAGCATTAGCACCAAGCTAATTCCTTAATGGACTGCATCTCTACAGTGCTCCCAGAGGCCCAGCAGCACTGATGGGGGTGGAAGAATTTACACCCAGCCCTCCCCCGTCCCCACATTCAGCCTCAGACACAAAGGGCTGTAGGTGATGAAACACAAGCCAGGCTGGGGAAGATCTGGAGAATTTGGCTTCAAACCCACCCTTCCAACCACTCACATGCTCTCCCAGAGAGCTGTGTGGAATCCTCCCAACAGGCCTGGCTTTTTGAGGTGTTTTAGAATGTAAAAAGTGAAAGTGAGGAATGGTAAAAAATTTAAATAATTTCAGTTGTCCTGGTGACCTGGGAATCCAGGATGAAGGAAAACCTCTGCTTGGGCCAAAAGTGCTCTCCATGTAAAGAAGATGAGCTCTTTTCTGTAACCTGGTGATGCTAAAATCTGGAGCCCCATGAAACCCAGTAAAGGCGTCAGTAAATATATCAGGATATCAGTAAAGGCAGCTCAGTGGAGTGGGAAGCAATGGGATTCAGAGTCAGGGAATCCTAACTTCATTGCTAAATTGCTGTATGATATTGCTTACCCTCCCTACGGTTTAATAATTTTGTTATTTGTAAGTTGGGTATAATAAATACCTATCTCATAGGGTGTGCTGTAAAGATTAAATGAAATAAAATATATGAATAAGATCAACCGTTTACTCCGATGAAAAGCAGACATCATCACATGTCTGTGGCATTGTAGGTAGCCCAGGAGACCTTCCTGATAATGATATTAATAATAGACATTAAAGACAAGACAACAGACCCAAAATGGAGTCACTTGTTCTAAGTCCCATGTCACCAAACCGAGATTCAATAAATGTTTCAGCTCTCCCAGAAGTGAATCTTTACTGTTTTTGTTTCTGTTTTTTTGGCTATGCCACGTGGCTTGTGGGATATTAGGTTCCCAGCCAGGGTTCGAACCCGTGCCCCCTGTAATGGAAGCACAGAGTCTTAACCACTGGACTGCCAGAGAAGTCCCCAGAAGTGGAATCTTAAACCAACCACTCAGAAACAACTTGATGAGAATTAATTAGGTAATCGTCTGATAAACCCCTGCCATTCCCTAGTAACCTTGCAATAACCAGTTGGCTTTTTGCCTTATCCAACTTCCTTGTTCCTTCTGCCTATAAAATCTCTTTCCTTGTGCAGCTCTTTGGAGCTCCTTTGCATCTGCTAGATTGGATGCTGTCCAATTCATGAATCATTGAATAAAGCCAATAAGATCTTTAAAATTTACTCAGATTAAATTTTGTTAACATAAATAAAAATTTTAAGCATTTACTACATGCCAGGCACTGTGCTCTAAATTTACATGCATCAGCATATTTATTCCTCTTAATGATGTTGTGGGTCAAGTATCCTTCTTATGCCCATTTTACATGCCAGAAAACAAAGTTTCAGAATATATAAGTAATTTGCTCAAGAAGACCACATACCTAGGAAGGTACAGAACTGGGACTTTAACTTACCATGTGCCAAGCACCACTATGCCACATTGCCACCCAGCTGAACAGAGAAGCAAGTTGCCCCAAGGTGTGCCGTGCCCACATGGGAAATAGAAAACTGCCACAACTGTGCAAGGAGTGGATGGTGTTGAGGACTGGAATTACCCCAATATTCTCAGGGTGCAGTTCACCTACTTAATGTTTGGTATATGTGCTAAATGATATTTTCGTTTTGTTGTTGTATTTCTTGTTAAATATATCTGTGGCAGGTAGACTTCTAAGCTGGCATGCAATGATCCCCATCACCTAGTGTTACACCCTAGGGAACTCCTCCCCCTGAGTGTAGGCTGGATCTAGTGACTTTACCTTTAATGAACAAAACAGCAACAGTGATGGAAAGTTACTGTTGGTTTTCTATCACTGCATGTATTAGCTTGGGCTGCATAACAAAATACCACAGATGAGGGGGCTTAAACAACGGACATTTATTTTTCCACCGTTCTGGAGCCTAGAAGTCCCAGATCAAGGTTCCAGCCAATTCAGTTTCTGGTGAGAACTCTCTTTCTGGCTTGTAGACAGCCGCCTTCTTACTGCATCCTTACATGGTCTTTCCTTGGTGAGTGTGTATGGAAAGAGTGAGTGAGCTTTCTGTTTGGATCAGTCACCTTATGACTTCATTTAACCTTAATTACCTCATTGTTCTTATCTCCAAACACAATCACACTGGGAGGTAGGGCTTTAACATGTGAATCTGAGGGTAGGGGACACAATTCAGTCTATAACACTGCACAACAGATCACCACACACAGAGAAGCTGAAAACAATACGCATTTATTATCTCACTCTTTCTGTGGGCCAGGAATCTGGGTATAGGTTACCTGGGTTCTCTGCTCTAAGTGTCACGAATGTGAAAT
This sequence comes from Phocoena sinus, assembly GCF_008692025.1. Classification (NCBI taxonomy): domain Eukaryota; kingdom Metazoa; phylum Chordata; class Mammalia; order Artiodactyla; family Phocoenidae; genus Phocoena; species Phocoena sinus. The sequence goes on along the minus strand of NC_045777.1, from coordinate 69,260,771 downwards.
CAAGGTGTGGGCCAGGCTGAGTCCTTTTCTACAGATTCTGGAGGAAAATCTACTTCTAAGCCCATTCTTGCTGTTTGCAGAATTCAGTTCTTGCAGTTGAAGCACTAAGGTTCCCGTTCCCTTCCTGGCTGTCATCTGTGGGCTGCTCTCAGCTACTGGGGCCACCTGCATTCCTTGCCACATGGCCCCTTTCATCTTCAAGTCAGCAAGAGCATGTCTAACCCTTCCTGTGCTTTGAATCTCTGACTTCCCTCATCTCTGACCTTGAGACCCAGACTCATTAAATACACATGTGGTAGCTACCCTTCTAAAGGCCTCATCTGATTAGGTCAGTTCCACCCAGATAATCTCCCTATCTTTAGGTCAACTGATCTAAGACTTTAATTACATTTGCAAAATCCTTTTGGCCATATGATGTAATAGGATCATGGGAGTGCCAGCTCATCATATTCACACTCCTGGGTCATACAGGATGTGTACACCAGGGGAACATCTTAGAATGTTGTATCCCATGGTCACTTCCAAGATTAGGTTACAAAACACTGTGACTTCTGTTTTGATTGCACTTTTTTTCTCAAGCTCTTTTCTCTTCTTCCTCTGCTGAAGCAAGTTGCCCTGCTGTGGGCTGCCCTGTGGAGAGACTCATGTGGCACAAACTGAGGGCAGGCTCAGTCCCACAGCCCATGAAGAAGTGAATCCCACCAACAACCAGGTGAGTGGGCTTGGAAGAGGACTCCCTCCTCTGCAGCTGAGCCTTATGGAGCAGCCCTGGCCACAACTTGATTGTAGCTGATTGAGAGACCCTCAGCCAGAGGACCCACCTAAGCCACACCCCGATTCCTAAGTGCTGCTATTTTAAGCTGTTAAGTTTAGGGGGCAATTTCTTACACAGCAGTGTATAACTAATACAATATCTCTTAGCAAAAGCAATGTGATAAGAGTGTATGACTTCTATGTGGGTTATTTCCAAGAGGTTGAATGAGGAAAGAAGAGTGATTGGTTCCCAATAATATTCCATAAAATGTAATTCATGTGAGTTACGTATGAAAGTGCTTGGCTTACCATAATGGCTGGTTTATGATAATAGGGATTTGTGATAAAACATAGGAAGGGTCCTCTTTGAGAGGTGAATTTCCCTGCTTACTTGACATGTGGTCCTTTCTGTTTAAACAAGGCAGTAAATCTTTCCCACATCCCATGAGCTACCATAGGGCCACACAGAAAGCAGTCAGGATTTTCTAGTCTCTAAATGGTATAATTCATCAATAGTTAGCAGTTGGTACCTGGGTACCATCTGGCATCTTGTGACTGTGCCCAGAACTAACATCTTCATGTTGGCAAGAAATACACCAAGATGCACCTTTCCCTAGGAGAAAGAAAAAAATTGTCCAGATTTGGTTCCTTCATAAAAGATAAGAGTACGATGGCCTGCTCACCTCTAACATTTGCAAGGGCCAACGGCAAGAGTAAAAACACAAGGCCCATATACCATATGTTAAATAGTTAACAAAATGAAAACCTAAATAACATATGTTCTAGCCTGCTTCCTTGATAAATATACCTTCACAACAACCTAGAAGGCCAAGTTCACTTGCAGAGTTCTCAAACCCATTCCATGTATGGGGAATGCCACCTCTGAGCCCTTAGCCCACTCTCAGCTCTGTTCTACACCACATCCTCTTGTACAAGCCTGTGTATACCCTAGACTGCATGTCCAAGCCTGTCCACACTCTGCCACAAACAGCCCTGAGGCCTAGGAAGGCACATACCAGCATAACCCACCCTCTGGAAGACAGACACGGGAAGACCCCCAAACAGGTCCTGAAAGTGGGCATGGGGCCATTTGAACAGGGAATTTCAGGATTCTGATGAGCAGATTGTGGTCTAGGAGGGCACTGCCTCTGGATATGTATGTTCCTTGGCATGACAATTTTTCATAATGTGTGTGGGTGGTGTGGGGAGGGGGACATAGACAGAGAGGAACCAGGATTGGGCCTCCAAAGCACAGGGATCCTTCCTGCCCAGCTCCGAAAGCAATGCTGCAGCTTTTCCTATGGCCTGAAGTGGGGTGAGCTGCATGACAGAAGGGGAATGAAAAGGCCATTAGCTGGGACTTAATGGAGCCACTGCACTGGAATCCACACTGATGGGATTGCAGAGTGAAGGCTGGTTACAGACTAAGAGAGAAAACCTAGCCGACTGGGTCAATTTTCCAGTGTGCGTTTGTCAATAACAGAAGTTGTAGCTCAGCCCTAAGTCAGCACTGCCCGGCATGAAGTCACAAGAGAAATGGAGATCCAGAGGGCATCCAGACAGGGAGGAAGGCCCCACTGTCAGGGAGACAGCCTCAGTCACTGATCGAGGAAGAGGGGCTGGAAGGGGGGCCAAGTTCTCCTCTCAATCCAGACACTGAGGTGCCCATCAAGATGGATGAGTTTGCAGTTACCCGGTTGGGGTCACCAGGACAAAACCAGACTAGCAGCAAAATGATGTGATAGAGTGTCCAGCGTCTCAGTTAACGGCATGCTGAATCACCCAGCTCACCCGCGCTAGAAACCTTCAAGGTGCCAAGTGAAACGCACTTTCCCGGTGAACATTCTCCAAACCCTCCTCCAGGAGAACCAGCCACCTTCCCTGTCCTGCCTTCTAGATACATTACCCATACCTGCAAGGCAACAGAGACAGTGAGAGAGGCCAGGCAGCTGGGTACTCAAGCATGGAGACATTTGAATTACAAAGATCTGGGTTCCAATCACCATTCCTGCGTAGTACTGTGAACCTCTCTCAGCATCCGTGTCCTCATCCTTAACCAAAGAAGACATTAGTGCCCATTTCATAGGATTCTTACAAGATTTAAAGGCGGTAACAGGGATTAAGTGTTGAGCCTGGTACCTGGAATACAGTAAGAGCTCAATAAACATTGGTAATTATTGCATTAGAGTTAGCTGTTCACAAAATTGTCTTCCCTCCTTAAGGCTAAAGGCAGTATCTTATATCTCCAGAATCTGTCACAGTGCCCTGTTAAAAAAAAAAAAAAAAAGAAGAAAGAAAGAAACTCATTTAGGGCCCACTCTATGCCAAACACTGTGCGAGGCCAATAACAAGCCATGGCTAAGTATGGATTTGCAGAATCAAATAGAGAAGTCAAGAGATTTTAACTTATAATTAAGAATTTCCCAACTCTCAGTTAAGCCCATAAAGTATCTATAACTAATCTTGAATCTTCCTTATTTGAATGTTCATTTCCCCCCCACCCTCCCTTTTTTAACCCCTTAGGGGAAAGAAAAAATTTTTTTTCTTTGTTTTCAAACAACCTGCTATATTGGGTGGATCTACAAGAAAAGACTCTGCCACCCCCTCAGACATCTCCAGTTCCTCTGATCCCACGTGGGAAGAACTGTCTGTTATCTGTCCTTTGGTTGTTTTACTAGCAAAATAGCTCAGATGCAGATTCCCAGTGGGTGTGAAATCATTTCTTCTCAAGAGGCAGTGCTAAGCAGAAACATATTTATAAGAGTCACAATACATATTCACCACGTAGCTTCCAGCAGCGTTGCCTGTGTGGAAAGTATCTCTACTGATTACCGGTAAACCGCAACCAGATTAGATTTCCACATTTCATTTATAAGCATTAATGGAGAAGGTTGAAAAAGAAGACTGAAGGAGAAATAATGCATTGTGTTACCTGTCTCCTCCATTTGATTTGGCTAGAATGCTTTCTCCATTAGACCAGGCTGATTTCACCACTGGATCCCAAGTTCTAGGATGAGAAGAATGCCTGCCACAGAGTAAGAATTTGGTAAGTATTTGTTGCATGAATGAATGAATAAGTAAACAAGTGAACGAATAAATCCTGCCCTGGGTATTTTTACTACACCTGGCGCCTTTGCTGAAATCTGACCCATAGTGGTATGATCTGCTCAGACCTTTCACGGGCTTTTTTCTGATGGATTTTGAAAACATGTCCTTTTAGAATCTGAATTCATTTTCAAAATGCTAAACAGAGACTATCAGCTCCTATAGCAAGATGAGAGGATGACAAGTCTGAGCTGGCCTGCAGATATGGTGGAGTATTAATATCCTGTGATCTGTTTGTCCTGTTGGCTAGAGGTTCCTGCCTGACTGTTTTGGGCAGCATGTGTATTGAATATTGCTCCTTTAACTTCTGAGACACGTGGAGCTCCACTTAGATAGCCTGGAGGGTTTTCCCATGGAATAGCTCCTTGGTCCCCCTTTCCTACCATGAATTCTACATCCCCCTGATTTAGCTCTTCTCATCCCCTGCTGTGTGTAACAAAGGACTTGAGAATATGTGAGGAAAATTAGAAGTAACAAAATCTGAAAATTATCAGGTCTGGAAGGAAGTCGACAGAGATGTATTCCAAGGATTTAAGAATAAGGTTTTGACCTTGGGTGGGGGGCATCTGCCTCCTATCAGGAAGAAATGCAATCTTCTGAGAAAGAAAGCAAGTCAGTGGGTGCCCATGATGGCAAGGCACTTGTCAGGCTGGAGGGGAAGAAGGAAATTCAGGCAGAGGTAAATGGAAGAAAAACTAGTGAAGAAGTGAGCTTTGGTCACCAAGGGATCTACAATGCTGCACATGGTGAGGGTGAGAATAAAACTCATCTCCAGGAAGCTCATCCTCTTTCAACTCCCAGTCCCAACTTGGAGTAACAAGAGTAGACATCAGGGTGGACAACAGAGGAGAGCTGGACACAAAATCATCTTCAAGGATCAGTGATTGGACAAACAGATGGCCAACAGGCACACGGAAGGATGCTCAACATCACTGATCATCAGGGAAATGCAAATCAACCACTATGAGATATCCCCTCCCACCTGTTAGGATGGCTGTCCTCAAGAAGGCAAGAGGTACCACATGTCGGTGAGAATGTGGAGAAAAGGGAACCCTTGTGCACTGTTGGTGGACATGTAAAATGGTGAAGCCAACATGGAAAACAGTATGGAGGTTCCTCAAAAAATTAAAAAGAGAGCTACCAGCCATCCCACTTCTGGGTATCCATCCAAAGGAGATGAAATCACTATCCCCAAAAGATATCTGCACTCACACATTCACTGCAGCATTATTCACAATAGCCAAGATACGAAAATGACCTTAGTGTCTGTCAATGGATGAGTGGATAAAGATGTAGTATATTTATACAATGGAATATTGTTCAGCCCTGAGAAAGCAGGAAATGCCGCCATTTTTCATAACTTGGGTGGAACTTGAGGGCATTATGCTAAGGAAAATAAGCCAGACAAAGACAAATACTGCATGGTATCATTTATATGTGGAATCTTAAAAAAAAAAAAAAAAAGTCAAACTCATAACAACAGAGATTAGAAAAGTGGTTGCCAAGAGCTGGGGATGGGGGAAATGGGGAGAGGCTGGTAAAAAGGTACAAACTTCTAGTTATAAAATGAATAAGGTCTGAGGATCTAATGTATAACCTGGTGACTACAGTTGATTAACACTGTTTTGTATAAATGAAATTTGCTAAGAGAACAGAGCTTAAATATTCTCTCTCTCTAACACACACACAAAGATAAATATGTGAGGTGATGGATGTGTTAATTAACTAGGTCAGGGGAATCCTTTCAAAATGTACATGTATATCAAATCACCATGTTGTACAAATATACTTCAATTAAGCTGAAATGAAAAGGAAAAGAACCAAAGATCTTTTCAGGTGGACATGTTTCCTGGGATTGGCATTATTCTTTGCTTTATGGTGCCGTCACTATCACCATTGTTTGTCTTCAAACAGGTTTCTTGCTGTGAGGCAGGAGAAAGAGTAAAGACAGTTCATTCCAGATGTCTCTCCTTAAACCTAAACTACCTGGGGACCAGCATGAATAGGTATTTAAACAGACTTTGAAAATATAGTCATTTAAACAATGTGGTACATTGGTTCAACTAAACATAACATAGGGCTTAGATTATACTCCACTATATGTGAGAATTTACTATATAATAAAGAAGGGAAAAAATAAGATTACTGAATAAATCATATTGGGACAGATGATTAGCCACGTGAAAAGTCTCTTCAATGTCACGCACCCAAACAAATTCTAGATAGAGCAAAGAGTTACTTTTTAATCGAAGCATAAATAAACAATAAGAAAAGGGAAATGAATATTTATCAAGCTTCTGCAGAGAAGTGAGTAGATTTAGAAAAGATTAAAAAAATCACAAAGGAAAAGATGGGCAGATGTGCTTACAAAAAATTTAAATCTTCTGTCCATAAAAAAAAAAAATCAAACTTAAAAGGAAAACAATAAACAGAGAAACACATCTGAAGCAAATATAACAAACAGGAACCATGTATTTTTATATTTGAATTAATAAACATCTTTAAGAAAAACAAAGATGCTGATGGATGAATAGAGAAAGGGTCTAAACAGATATTTCCCCAGAGAGGAAATGTTACGGTTTAACAAACATGGGAAAAATGTTCAGTACTACTACTAATCAAAGCCATGCAAATAAAACAAACCACATTTCATGCTTTTCAAATTAGCTGGTCTTTTTAAATGATAATAGGTATATTAACACAAGTGTGGCAAAATGGGTATGTTCTTAACATTGCAGAGTGTAAACTGGCACAGCCTTTTTTAAGAGAGCACTTTTAAGTGTGTATCCAATGCCTTAAAATGGTCACACCCTTTGATCCAGTAATTACACATTGGAATATGTAGCTTAATGAAGTCACTTGAAATACTGGTGGTGGGCTGGGGACTGGGAGGGGGTGAGTTTACGCAACAAGATTATCATCACAACAGCATATTTAATAGTGAAAAAAATTGTTTTTTAATTTAAATGTTTGGTTAAATAAGCCATGCCATAATCCTAGCACGAAACATTATGGAGTCATAAAATGCAATGTTCACAAAATCTGTATAATATGGAAAATGCTTGTGATATAATAGTTGAAAAAAAGAAAGATAAAAATTGCATATGGAGAGTAGATATAATTATATGAAAAAAAACTATGCATAAAAAAAGCCCCAAAGAAAAGACATTAAAATGTAAATAGTGGCTATGCATCAAATTATGGATGATTATTTTCTTTTCTGCTTTTCAGGAATTTTCTCTTTTTCCAATAATTTGGAAATTTTACACAATAAACAACAGAAGTTTATTTTCTCACAGGTCTGGAGGCTGGAAGTCTGAGATCAGGGTGTCAACAATGGTCGGGTTCTGGTGAGAGTTCTCTTCCTGTCTTGCAAGTGGCTGCCTTCTCACTACACCCTCAAGTGGTGGGTGGGATGAAGAGATAGAAAGAGCTGAGCTCTCCTGATGTTTCTCTCTTTTTTTTTTTTTTTTTGCAGTACGCAGGCCTCTCACTGTTGCGGCCTCTCCCATTGCGGAGCACAGGCTCAGCGGCCACAGCTCACTGGGCCCAGCCGCTCCGCGGCACGTGGGATCTTCCCGGACCAGGGCACGAACCCGTGTCCCCTGCATCGGCAGGCGGACTCTCAACCACTGTGCCACCAGGGAAGCCCCTGATGTCTCTTTATAAGGGAGCTAATCCCATCAGAAGGGCCCCTCTCTCATCTGAACCTAATTATCTCCTAAAGGCCCCACCTCCAAATACCATCACTTCAACACATCAATGTGGAGGGGACACAGACACTGATTCCATAGCAAGTTTATATTCAGTTGAGAGCCAGGGGTCCTCTGGAGAAGAGTACTCTGCCAGTCGTTATAAAATTTTCTTCATTTTCTCTATCCTCAATGTTAGATACGGGATGAGCACACCGTTAACAAACTGAACACACACACACATTCTTTCTTACACACACACAAACTCTCCTGCCTTCACCGTTCTTAAGATCACTATAATTTATAACTATACAAGTTCAAAAGAAACAAGCATGCCAGCACAGAGCCAGAGTCAGATGCACATATGGAAAGTTGCACGCAGATTCCAGAGTTTGTCATCAGTGTTGTATATAAGCCATTATGGATATAAGCCTGTTTCCTCACTGCTGGGCTCTGGGATTTGCACTATTTCTCTGCAAAATACCTTCTTTTTACTGTCTTCCTCCATTGTTGAGACCAGACCTCCTTTTCATGGCTATTGTAAGTATGCTCCTTGCCTTGAATCCGGGAAAGCTAAGGGGAGAGAGACTGAACAGGCTATCCCCTCCACCCCCGTCAAAAACACTGTGCTTGAAAATTAGACCGAGAAATGTTCTGACAGCCCAAAGCCACTCCTACAGGGAAGTAGCTTGAGACGTCTGGTGAGAAAGGAAGTGTTCTCCCCAGCTATCCTTGTTTGAAAACTAACCCAAGAATAACATTCTATCTGTGTACTCAAGTGGGATCTTAGAAATGGATTTTTAGGCCACATGGACTAGTCCAGCAATTTTCCAGAAGGACTAATAGTTTTACATGTTGCTTTTTCAAAGCATTCCACTGAACGAGAGATTTATATTTACATTTATATTTGGACGTTTATATGTTTATTATCCCCACTCCAAAATATAAGGTCTTTGGAGAAGATGGGAATTGTCTTGTTTATTGTTGAATCTCCATTGCCTAGTACCTGAGGATCCCAGTAAATAGATAATGGACAAAAGGACCCACCTAATCTTTCCCACCACCTAGAAGTGACAGAAGAAGTTAAATGTGGTGAGTAATATAGCTAAGACACAGAGGGAAGGTTATTTAAAGGAGGTGGCATTTGGGTGGTGTGATACTGTGACTTATAATAAGAAATATATATTTGGTCTTAGTCCATGGTTCCTGGTTCACAGCTCCTAAAACCCTAGGAATTTCCTAGTGTTGAGAGTGATAAAGGTGTTTATTGTTATGTTAATGAGATGACTCTGGACCACACCTAAGGTTGAGGACTGGTTGCTAGGGGAACCAACCTGAGATTAGAGAGTTAGAACTTGCAGTCCTACCCCCGAACTCCAGGGAGGGGAAAGGGGCTGGAGATTGAGTTCAATCATCAATGGACAGTGACTTAGTCAATCATGCCTATGTAATGAAGCCTCCATAAAAACCCAAAAGGACTGGGTTCAGAGAGGTTCTGGGTTGGTGAACATGTGGATATTTGGGGAGAGTGGTGTGTTTAGAGAGGGCCTGGAAACTCCATGTCCCTTTCCCATACCTTGCCCTGTGCATCTCCTCCATCTGGCTGTTCCTGAGTTAAATTCTTTGTAATCAACTGGTAATCTAAAAGGTAAAATATTTCTCTGATTTCTGTTGCACCACTCTGGCACATTAATCAAACCCGAGAAGGGGGTTGTGGGAGCTTCTGATTTATGGCCAGTTGGTCAGAAGTACAGATAACAACCTGGGCTTTCGATTGGCATCTGAAGTTGTTGGAGAGGGTAAGACTAAGCTCTTAACCTGTGGAACCTGACTGTACCCGGGTTGATAGTGTCGGAATTCAGTTGAATTGTTGGACACCTGGTTGATGTCCATAGAGTTGCTTGTTGGATGTATGGGAGGGACCACCCCCCACCCCGCCTCCAACATTGGAACTTAGTGGACAGAACGCAAAAGAGGTGGAGTCCTGAATAATGAAGAGGCCACCAGGGGATGATGTGGGGAACAGAGTTCTTACCAGAAGGAACAGCAAATGCAAACGTCCCCTGAGAGAGACCAGTTTAACATTTTCAAGGAAACCAGTGTGACCGGGCAGAGCAAAGGAGCAGCATCAGCAAGTGGGTGAGTCAAGGTCAGAGAGGCACATGGATGGCACAGGGCCTCTAGGAGCTGAGGAGCTGGGATGCTGCTCCAGTGTGGGCAGCTGCGTAGGGCTTGGAGCAGGCAGAGGTTGAGAGAGGCCTTATTCTGCTTTAGAAGCATTAGAGTCTGTGGATCTGAATTTGTTATCAAAATTCCACCTGCTGCTAGTTTGGTACTGAGATATGCCCTCCAATTAAAGATCACTGCATGTGCCGCAGAGGCCCCCAACAGGGAAATGACAGAAAAACAATGTGCGGAGAGCACTTTCAGTTGCCTTGAGTTCCTGATGCAGGAAAGGATGCTCTGAAAAGCCTTTGCTTTAAAACTCACAGAGGCTGTTATTGTGTTCCCTCCAATTTTATATGCTGAAGCCTTAACCCCCAATGTGACTGTTTGGAGATAGGAACTTTACAGACGTAATTAAGGTTAAATGAGATCATAAAGGTGGGGCCCTAATCTAATATGACTGGTGCCCTTATAAGAAGGGGAGGAGACACCAAGGATGCCTGCACACAGAGAAAAAGCTCATGTAAGGACGCAGTGAGAAGACAGCCATCTGCAAGCCAAGGTGTGTATTGTACATTTTAAAAACAATTTTCCTGATGCCTCAGCATCCCCACAAACAGACTGTGAGCACCTGCCCAGGTGACCACATATACCAGTGTGATAAGCCTGGTGCTTGCTACAAGTTCCCCCTCTTGCCCTCCTCTGAGTGTAACCTAGTGACGTTCAAATGCACCAATGAACCCCCTTCATGCCTTCTGTATCTCCACTCTGACCCCCAGTCAAGGTACTTCCTACAGTCCTTTCTCTCCCTCTCCCGTACTCGCTCTCTCTCTCTCTCTTTCTCTCTCTCTCGGCTCCCTACCTGCTTGGGTGAACCTGCTCCCTGGATTCCCCTCCCATGTGTCCCCCTGTGCAGTGTGCCATGCCTCCCCTTCTAGGACATGTAAGTATAATAATTCCTCTAATTTCCTATGCCTCGCCAAGTATAATTTCCATGGCTGTGTTGGAGTGATCCTTAAAGACCCCACAGGGGACTTACACCTCCATTCACACAAGGAGAAAGGCTTCAGGAGAAACCAACCCCACTGGTACCTTGACCTTGGACTTCCAGCCTCCAGAATTGTGAGAAATAAATTTCTATTATTTAAACCGCCTAGTCTCTGGTGTTTTGTTATGGCGACACTAGCAAATGAATACAGTCTCCAATCATACCCTTATCCTCACAAAACCCGCAAGTCAGCATATCTTACTTCCTCCTGGTTTGTCTGAAACTGAGGGGGTTCCCGGAACCTGGGAACTGCGGTGCTAACACCTGGGAAGACAAACCAGGATGAATTGGCCGCCCTATACTATCACAACCTTCCCACATCCAGCCCTTGGGAAAGGACAGGAAAGAAAAGAGAAAAAGATGGCTTTAGAGCCCCGTTTTCTAGTGCTTATCATCCAGGACATAGCACTGACCCGAACCCATGGGAAACAATGCAGAACATCACTGGTACTGAAAAGGTGAAGCAGTATTTAAAGGTTTTAATAAAGAAATACTTATACAGCCTTCACCACGTATCAGGCGCTGTTCAAGTGCTCTACATACAATGATGCATGGAATCCTCACACAGCCCAATGAGATGGTACCACTATTATTCACATTTTGCAGAGGAGGGACCTGAGGCCCAGAGGCAACGGAGGCCCAGAGACGTGTGGCCCCAGGTCATACATTGTGGCTGACACAACACTGCCTTTGGGTCCAGAGTCTCAGGCATCCCTCTTTGCCACGCTGGTCACAATGGGCCAGTGTAATACATCAGTAAATCTAAGCAACTAAGGCAACCTGCATGAGAAGTTTCCCTGGTTTATTTTCCATGGACACCTGTGGCCATGGCCTTGATACTAGATGTTAAGAAATTTCCCCGGAGTATCAGATCTGTCCGGCCAGCCAGACTGGGTGGCATCCCAACAATCTCACAGGTTGTTAAGAGGCTAGGCGAGGATAATCCATGCAATGCCCTTAACAGAGCGCCTGGTGCAGAATACAGAGCATTCCATGAATGTTCACTGATCATAATAGCAACAGCAACAATAATAAGGGCCACCACCGCCACTACCCACTGTTTGAATTACTGTCAGTCTCTGCATTAGCTATAAGATTTTCTGATTTTTCCAAGCAGGTGTTCAAGAGCTCAGTGATCTTCCAACTCAACACCTTGGACAAACTTCAATTGAATAGATTCAAAACACAAGGCCAGAGCGCCCTCACACCCTGACCAGCACTTGGAAGCATAAAAGCTGCCGGGTCCTTGTGATGGAAAAACTCTGCCACTGATTCTGCCCAGCCCACAGGAGAGCAGTAACCTATCCCATCTCCTATTTCAGAGATAACACCTTAGAAGCCCCCAGTTTATTTACAGCAAACGTTCAGCTGCTGGTCCTCTCCGATGTAAATGAATTTCAAAACACTTTAAATTCAGGATAAAGCAGTGAAATGGGAAAATCTTTACACTCCAATAAGACATCATTACTGGCAAGCATATTGCACTTTCAATATCAGACTGAAAACCACCAGTGCATGAAAGGGAATGAGGGCATCTGGGTGGGCATCGGGCAGCTTGATAAACGGGGTCCTGCTGGGGAGGAAGAAGCTCTGGGGGTCTCCAGATGAAGGACTCCCCCCGCCTTTCTGGACTGTCAGAAGTTTCCAAAGATGGCAAGGTTTCCAGCCCACACCCTGCACAAAGGGTGGGGGTGGGGGGAGTAGATCCTGTTTACTTCTGGGCAGTTTTTCTAGGGTGTGTTTAGTCGTATCAGTAGAGGGGGATAAAGGAGCAGGTTAGGCAGGGATCATTAGCATTTAGATTGCACAACTGAGAAACTGATGAGTGGGAAGAATGGGTTGCTATGACCCATAAGAGGGGAGACCAAGAGCCGACACCAGAAGTCCCTGAAATTGATCAACTGCTCTCAAATGGGCGTCTCAAGAATGGGCAAGGGAAGGGAGAGAGAGAGGAAAGGAAGGAGGTAGGGAGGAAGAAAGGAGAGAAGGAAATCAGAGCAGGATGGAGGGAGGAGGGGAAAACAGGAGAAAGAAAGACAGCAAGGAAGAGAGGGAGAAAAGAAAAAGTGAAAGATACAAGTTGAGAAGGAAGATAAAAGGAAGGCAGTGACAGAGGGAGGTGTTTGATTGAGGATGCCAAGCACCAGGTAGACATTCTCCACTTCCTTCTGTGAGGGAAGGACCTATTATCTTCATGTATGAATAAGGAACTGGAACTCAAGAGAATTTCAAGTTCTTTACGGTCATATGGCACACTCAAATCCCACGCTCTTTGCACTCCATCATGCCACTGGCTCTTCCCTAGTTTTCCCAGAGCCAAATGTTCAAAGGCACCTGCTCGTTCAAGGCTGTTAAAAATAGCAGGAATGCCTAGCATCACTAACTTTCTGCTCCATATCAGATGCTATGCTAGACATTTTAAAATAGTGTCTCATTTAATAACATTATCACCATTTTACAGATGAGGACACAGAGGCTCAGAGAAGCCTAACTAAGGCCATCCAGCTACTCTGCCAGGATTCTCACCTGCACTGTCTTAATTTAGAACCATTAACCTCAGTTCTAGTCATGACTCAGCTGTTACCTTAAGGAGTGACCAGGAAGCTTCTACCTTTATCAGCCTGTGACCGGCTGAATAATGGTCTCCTGAAAGATGTCCATGTCAATCTCTGAAACCTGTGACTATGTTACCCTACATGGCAAAGTGGACTTTACAAATGCCATTAGTTTAGGATTTTGAGATGGGAAGATTTTCCGGAGCTATCTAGGTGGGCCCAATATAATGACAAAAGTCCTTATAGAGGAAAGAGGGAGGCAGGAGGGTGAGGGTCAGTGTCAGAGAGATTTAAAGATGCTGTGCTATTGTCTCTGAACGTGAAAAGGAGGTCATGAGGCAAGGAATGCTAGTGGCCCTTACAAACCAGAAACGGTAAGGAAACAGATTCTTTTCTAGAGCCTCAGAAGGAATGCAGCCCTGCTGGCACTATCCCAGTAAGATTCATTTTCAACTTCTTTTGTGTTGTTTCAAGCCACTAGCTTTATGGTAATTTGTTATAGCATCAATAAGAAGCTAATATAGAGCCTCAGTTTCCTTATCTGTCAAACAGAAATTATAGTCTTGGATCTGCCTATTCTGTGTGGCTTTGATGAAGATGCAATGTCTTGGGTCCTTATGCTGGCCCTGAATGCCACTCCCACTAGGACATCCCACATGGAAACCATGCTGCCCAAACTAGCTTTGCCCTGTCTAAAGAGGGCTGTCAACCAGGCTTTACATATCTTGGTCTATATTCCTTCAGAGCTCTGTTCTGCTTGCTCCAAAAAATAACCAGCTAGTCTGCTGGGCTCAGTGAAGAACAAAGTCAAACACAGAAGAAAACAGTGCCCAAAGGTGGAGAAAGACTGAGTACTGAGGACATTGCTTGAGCCCCTGGATCCAGCTATGCCTGAAACCAATGTACTCTTGAACTTTTCAGTTAGGCAAGCCAAGAAATTCTCATTTTTCCTTAAGCTGGCTCGAGTTGGGCTACTGTCACATACAACTTAAAGCATTTAGGGCAGCTACTATGTAGCAGGCCCTGTACCACAAAGCTTTGCTGCAACAATCCTATACAGTGGAATTTCTCCCTTTAATAGATGAGAAAACCGAGGCACAAATTAATTTAAGCAACTTGCCCAAAGTGCAATAGTTCATAAGTGAATAACACTGGAATTCAAATCAGTTTGAGTCCAAAATCTTTGCTCGTTCCCCAGCACCAAGTTTTAACTTTCACTTAACTTGAACACAACTTGGGAGGGCCATAAAGTCAAACTGAAAATGCTATTTCTCTCAGGTCTTTACACTTGCGCTAAAAGGAATAGATCACTGTTGTTGTTAAGTCGTACCATAGATCCTCTTAAAATTGCCAGAATTTTATCTTATTAAGTTTTCTGTTCAGAATGTAATGCTTGGTAGTAAAAAGATACAAGCTCTTTGTGAAACGGTTTGTATCAGAAAACATGTCATAAAAACTGTGGGCTGCCAGGTAGCTGCCAAAGAAGTCATTTTACTTAAGTTCAAATAACGTCTAGAACACTTAACAGCTGGGGATTTTTGTTGGGAAGGAGTTTGTTTGTTACAAGGTAAGGGCGACTGAAAGTTGCAACTAGAATGGCTGGAAATATCAACATGCAATCCAGAAATTCTCTCCTCCCACCTCCCCTCCTAAAGTGGTTTCTGTGTTTGTCTGGGTCTTGGTTGTTCGTTTGTTCTGGGCTTGGGCGGGTGAGAAAGGGTCTTTTTGTTCTGTCAATCTGATCTAGAGCTCATAAACTCAAGTGCAGACAGGAATATGTAGATGAGGAAGAAGCCAGGGTTGTATTCTTTTTTCAAAGACCCGTGATCTTTTTTTCTTTTTAATCTTCAAATATGGATGAGTACTGTTTGCATCCAAAGGAAAATATGGGGTCTTGACACATGCAGTGTGTCAACATGTCTCTCTACCTTTCACTTTCTTATCTTTAAGGATACCTGGAAACAAGCATGGATGGAATCAAGATTCAGAGATGAGGAGACAGTGGTGGTAAACAGAGGGGATGAAACAAATTGGAAAGTGTGTGTGACTGGGTGGCCAGGGATGCAGGACCACTCTTACTACATCTTTCAGAAATGAGGCAAAGGCAAGCCAGAAATTTGCAAGTCAGTGTGAAAGCCACCGATTTTTCAGTGTTACCTAAAATTATTTTAAAAATTGTGTTCGCTGGACAAAAACACTTGGGGTGGTTGAATACAGCCCATTGGTTTGGGGTATTTGGTGTAGAGAGGAGAACTGGATAAAGCCAAGAAAGTCTTGATGGATTTTTATTTTAAAAGGAACAGAACTATTTCCATGAGAAAAGAGATCTGAGATGGAAGGAGGAAAGTGGGGGGGTAGCAATGGGGGAATTGGGGGAGAAACTATAGGTACCAGCCATGCTTATGATGTGTGAACTCTTAGAAGAAAGGTGGAGAGAGAGGATAAGAGGCTTCTCTTTATATCCAGCAATAGAATTCCCTTTGCTGTTCCTATAGAAGAATTCAGTATCTATTTAAATTGCTTAAAAAATTTTTTTGACATAGGATGAAAGTTTGTTTTAGCTACACCACACAGAGGGTGGAAAGCCTCAGCCCCAGAATGTCACTCACCTTTCTGTGCCCCAGTTTAATCATCTGTAAAATGGGACTCCTAAGGGCACCCACCTCTTGGAGATAATGTTGGTAAAACACTTGGCAGTGCCTGACCCTTTTAAATTCTCAATGGATGTGGGCCACTATTATTTATTATCTCATTTACCTTGGCTAAATTGTCTAAACTCTCAGAATTTCTCTTTCCTTATAGTTAAATGGGATATTAAAAAATATCTGCCCCTTATATGTATAACTGAATCACTTTGTTGTACAGAAGAAATTAACACATCATTGTAAATCAACTATACTTCAATTAAAAAAAAAGAGGAATAAAAATCTTCCCCTTGGGGAGGATTATTACATAGCCTTTTATACAGTAATCACCCCCTCACTTGCAGTTTCACTTTCTGTGGTTTCAGTTACCTGTGGGTAACTGCAGTCAGAAAATACTAAATGGAAAATTCCAGAAATGAACAGTTCATAAGTTTTAAATTGCACGCTGTTCTGAGTAGCATGATGAAATCTCACTCTGTCCTGCTCTGTCCCACCTGGGACATAAATCATCCCTTTGTCCAGCATATCTTGCCCATTAGACACTTAATAACCATCTCTGTTATCAGATGGACTGTCCCAGTACTGCAGTGCTTGTGTTTAGGGTACAAACCCTTGGGTATAGGGTTCAATACTATCCGCCATTCCAGGCATCCACTGGGGATCTTGGAAAGAATCCCCCACGGATGCGGTGGGGGAGGACTATTGTATATAAAGCGTATAGCACAGAGACAGCAGAAGGAAGAAGAACTACAATCCTGAAGCCTGTGGAATGAAAACCACATTCACAGAAAGATAGACAAAATGAAAAGGCAGAGGACTATGTACCAGATGAAGGAACAAGATAAAACCCCAGAAAAACAACAAAATGTAGTGGAGATAGGCAACCTTCCAAAAAAATTCAGGATAACGATAGTGAAGATGATACAGCACGTCGGAAAAAGAGTGGAGGCAAAGATCAATAAGATGCAAGAAATGTTTAACAAAGACCTAGAAGAATTAAAGAACAAACAAACAGAGAAGAATAATACAATAACGAAAATGAAAAATATACTAGAAGGAATCAATAGCAGAATAACTGAGGTAGAAGAACGGATACGTGATCTGGAAGACAGAATGGTGGGATTCATGGCTGCAGAACAGAATAAAGAAAAATGAATGAAAAGAAATGAAGACAGCCTAAGAGACCTCTGGGACAACATTAAAGGCACCAACATTCACATTATAGGGGTCCCAGAAGGAGGAGAGAGAGAGAAATGTCCCAAGAAAATATCTGAAGAGATTATAGTAAAAAATTTCCCTAACACGGGAAAGGAAATAGCCACCCAAGTCCAGGACGCACAGAGAGTCTCAGGCAGGATAAACCCAAGGAGAAACACTCTGAGACACATAGTAATTAAACTGACAAAAATTAAAGACAAAGAAAAATTATTGAAAGCAACAAGGGAAAAACAACAAATAACATACAAGGGAACTCCCATAAGGTTAAGACCTGATTTCTCAGCAGAAACTCTACAAGCCAGAAGGGAGTGGCACGATATATTTAAAGTGATGAAAGGGAAGTACCTACAACCAAGATTACTCTACCTGGCAGGGATTTCATTCAGATTCGACAGAAATCAAAAGCTTTACAGGCAAGAAAAGCTAAGAGAATTCAGCACCAAACCAGCTCTACAACAAATACTAAAGGAACTTCTCTAAATAGGAAACATGAGAAGAAAAGGACCTGCAAAAACAAACCCAGGGCTTCCCTGGTGGCGCAGTGGTTGAGAGTCCACCTGCCGATGCAGGGGACACGGGTTTGTGCCACGGTCCAGGAAGATCCCACATGCTGTGGAGCGGCTGGGCCCATGAGCCATGGCCGCTGAGCCTGAGCGTCCGGAGCCTGTGCTCCGCAAAAGGAGAGTCCACAACAGTGAGAGGCCCGCATACCTCAAAAAAAAACAAACAAAAAAAACCCCCATAACAATTAAGAAAATGGTAATAGGAACATAAATAGCGATAATTACCTTAAACATGAATGGATTAAACGCACCAACCAAAAGACACAGGCTTGCTGAATGCATACAAAAACAAGACCCACATATATGCTGTCTACAAGAGACCCACTTCAGACTTAGGGACAAACAGAGACTGAAAGTGAGGGGATGGAAAAAGATTTTGATTTCCATTCAAATAGAAATCAAAAGAAAGCCTGAGTAGCAATACTGATATCAGATAAAATAGACTGTAAAATAAAGAATAAAGAAAATAAAGAAATAAACAAACAAGAGACCAGGAAGGACAATACATAATGATCAAGGGATCAATCCAAGAAGAAAATCTAACAATTATAAATATATATGCATCCAACATAGGAGCACCTCAATACATAAGGCAAATGCTAACAGCTATAAAAGAGGAAATCAAGATTAACACAATAATACTGGGGGACTTTAACACCTCATTTACACCAATGGATGGATCATTCAGACAGGAAATTAATAAGGAAACAAAAGCTTTAAATGACATAATAGACCAGATAGATTTAATTGATATTTATAGTACATTCCATCCAAAAACAGCAGATTACACTTTCTTCTCAAGTGCACATGGAACATTCTCCAGGATAGATCACATCTTGGGTCACAAATCAAGCCTTGGTAAATTTAAGAAAATTGAAATCATATCAAGCATCTTTTCTGATCAGAACGCTATGAGATTAGAAATCAATTACAGGGGAAAAAATGTAAAAAAATCCCAAACACATGGAGGCTAAACAATACATTACTAAATAACCAAGAGATAACTGAAGAAATCAAGGGGGAAATCAAAAAATACCTAGAGACAAATGACAATGAAAACATGATGATCCAAAACCTATGGGATGCAGCAAAAGCAGTTCTAAGAGGGAAGTTTATAGCAATACAATCCTATCTCAAGAAACAAGAAAAATCTCAAATAAACAATCTAAATTTACAGCTAAAGGAACTAGAGAAAGAAGAACAAACAAAACCCAAAGTTAGTAGAGGAAAGAAAACACAAAGATCAGAGCAGAAATAAATGAAAAAGAAACAAAGAAAACAATAGCAAAGATCAATAAAACTGGGGCTTCCCTGGTGGCGCAGTGGTTGAGAGTCCACCTGTCGATGCAGGGGACGCAGGTTTGTGTCCCCGTCTGGGAAGATCCCACATGCCGCGGAGTGGCTAGGCCTGTGAGCCATGGCCGCTGAGCCTGCACGTCTGGAGCCTGTGCTCCGCAACAGGAAAAGCCACAACAGTGAGAGGCTCACATACAGCAAAAAAAAAAAAAAAAGATCAATAAAACTAAAAGCTGCTTCTTTGAGAAGGTAAACAAAATTGATAAACCTTTAGCCAGACTCATCAAGAAAAATAGAGAGAGGACTCAAATCAATAAAATTAGAAATGAAAAAGAATTTACAACGGACACTGCAGAAATACAAACCATAATAAGAGACTACTACAAGCAACTCTATGCCAATAAAATGGACAACCTGGAAGAAATGGACAAATTCTTAGAAAGGTATAACCTCCCAAGACTGAACCAGGAAGAAATAGAAAATATGAACAGACCAGTCACAAGTAATGAAATTGAAACTGTGACTAAAAATCTTCCAACAAACAAAAGTCCAGGACCAGATGGCTTCACAGGTAAATTCTATCAAACATTTAGAGAAGAGCTAACACCCATCCTTCTCAAACTCTTCCAAAACATTGCAGAGGAAGGAACACTCCCAAACTCATTCTATGAGGCCATCATCACCCTGATACCAAAACCAGACAAAGGTACTACAAAAAAAGAAAATTACAGACCAATATCACTGATGACTATAGATGCAAAAATCCTCAACAAAATACTAGCAAACAGAATACAACAACACATTAAAAGGATCATACACCATGATTTATGTGGGATTTATCCCAGGGATGCAAGGATTCTTCAATATATGCAAATCAATCAATGTGATACACCATATGAACAAACTGAAGAATAAAAACCATATGATCATCTCAGAAGATGCAGAAAAAGGATGTGACAAAATTCAATACCCATTTATGATAAAAACTCTCCAGAAAGTGGGCATAGAGGGAACTTACCCCAACATAATAAAGGCCATATACAACAAACCCACAGCAAACATCATTCTCAATGGTGAAAACCTGCAAGAATTTCCTCTAAAATCAGGAAAAAGACAAGGATGTCCACACTTGCCACTATTATTCAACATAGTTTTGGAAGTGCTAGCCACAGCAATCAGAGAAGAAAAAGAAGTAAAAGGGATACAAACTGGAAAAGAAGAAGTAAAACTGTCACTGTTTGCGGATGACACGATACTATACACAGATAATCCTAAAGATGCCACCAGAACACTACTAGAGCTAATCAATAAATTTGGTAAAGTAGCAGGATACAGAACTGGAGGAATCAGACTCTCTGAAATCAGAGAGTAATTAAGATAATATGGTACTGGCACAAAAACAGAAATATAGATCAATGCAACAGGATCGAAAGCCCAGAGGTAAACCCACGCACCTATGGTCAACTAATATACGACAAAGGAGGCAATGATATACAACGGAGAAAAGACAGTCTCTTCAATAATTGGTGCTGGGAAAACTGGACAGCTACATGTAAAAGAATGAAATTAGAACACTCCCTGACACCATACACAAAAATAAACTCAAAATGGATTAAAGACCTAAATGTAAGACTGGACACTATAAAACTCTTGGAGGAAAACATAGGAAGAACACTCTTTGACATAAATCACAGCAAGATCTTTTTTGACCCACCTCCAAGAGTAATGGAAATAAAAACAAAAATAAACGAATGGTACCTAATGAAACTTAAAAGCTTTTGCACAGCAAAGGAAATTTTAAACAAGACGAAAAGACAACCCTTAGAATGGAAGAAAATATTTGCAAACGAATCAACAGACAAACGATTAATCTCCAAAATATATAAACAGCCCATGCAGCTCAATATTAAAAAAAACAAACAACCCAATCCAAAAGTGGGCAAGAAACCTAAATAGACATTTCTCCAAAGAGACATACAGATGGCCAGGAAGCACATGAAAAGCCACTCAACATCACTAATCATTAGAGAAATGCAAATTAAAACTACAATGAGGTATCACCTCACAGGTTAGAATGGGCATCATCAGAAAATCTACAAGCAATAAATTCTAGAGAGGGTGTGGAGAAAAGGGAACCCTCTTGCACTGTTGGTGGGAATGTAAATTGATACAGCCATTATGAAGAACAGTATGGAGCTTCCTTAAAAAGCTAAAAATAGAATTACCATATGACCCAGCAATCCCACTACTGGGCATATACCCTGAGAAAACCATAATTCAAAAAGAGTCATGTACCACAATGTTCATTGCAGCACTATTTACAATAGCCAGGACTGGAAACAACCTAAGTGTCCATTGACAGATGAATGGATACAGAAGATGTGGCACATATATACAATGGAATATTACTCAGCCATAAAAAGAAATGAAATTGAGTTTCGTAGTGAGGTGGATGGACCTAGAGTCTGTCAGACAGAGTGAAGTAAGTCAGAAAGAGAAAAACAAATACCGTACACTAACACATATATATGGAATCTGAAAAAAAAAAAGGTTCTGGCAAACCTAGGGTCAGGACAGGAATAATGACGCAGATATAGAGAACGGACTTCAGGACACGGGTAGTGGGAAGGGTAAGTTGGGATGAAGTGAGAGAGTGGCATGGACATATATATTCTACCAAACGTAAAACAGACAGCTAGCGGGAAGCAGCCACATAGCACAGGGAGATCAGCTCAGTGTTTTGTGACCACCTAGAGGGGTGGCATAGGGAGAGTGGGAGGGAGATGCAAGAGGGAGGAGATATGGGGATATATATATATATATGTATAGCTGATTCACTTTGTTGTACAGCAGAAACTAACACACCATTGTAAAGCAACTATACTCCAATACAGATGTTAAAAACAAAAAAAAGGAGAAATACAATACATAGCAGAGTTTGGGGTCCATAGCTCCACCACCTGCAGGCTATGCAGTCTATCTGGGCTTCACTTATCTCAGCTGTAAAGTACGGATAATAACACTTAATTTTAAAGGTTTTAAAGAGATCTGACATGTTATATATATCAAGTTCCTGACACTCAGACACTCTTATTGCACTCAGGAAAAATAGTAGTAGCTGCCATCGCCACCAGTGCCACTATTATCGTGGTTATTACGATTCAGCTTGTATTTCTATTAATCACAGGAACTTTCTCTGGAATCGCGGCCCTGTGTATCAATATCTGTCGGGAGAGGAGTCAACTTATTCATTCATTAAACAAATATTTCTGAAAAACAAATAAAAAGAATTACCATATGACCCAGCAATCCCGCTACTGGGCATATACCTAGAGAAAACTATAATTCTAAAAGACACAGGCACCCCGATGTTTGTTGCAGCACTATTTACAATAGCCAGGTGATGAAAGCAACCTAAATGCTCATCAACAGACAAATGGATAAAGAAGATGTGGTACATATATACAATGGAATATTACTCGGCCATAAAAAGGAACGATATTGGGTCATTTGTAGAGACATGGATGGACCTAGAGACTGTCATACAGAGTGAAGTCAGAAAGAGAAAAACAAATATTGTATATTAACACATATATGTGGAATCTAGAAAAATTGTACAGATGAACCAGTTTGCAAGGTAGAAATAGAAACAGATGTAGAGAAAAAATGTATGGACACCAAGGGGGGACAGTGGGGGGCGGGGGGGATGAAAAAGATAAAATAAAATAAAGTGCTTAGCACAGGTTAGCACAGTTTAACCAGGCACATTGCAGACACTCAATCTGCTGTTCCCAGTGTGCTTGAATCTCCTGTTCCTCCTGTCTCCCTCCTTCCTCTACTCTCCTTCTTTCTTCCTTCTTCCAGGGAAGTTCTGCTGAAGGCTACTTGCAAATACATCCCAAAAGGCAGGCCAGGAGCAGATCATGCAGCTGAGAGACCACGGCTTAGGGTTTTATTTCAAGATGATGGGGAGCCATGGATGGTCATTAAATAACAAGAAGGTCTGCAACAATTTTGAGTGGAGGGGAGAAAAGATCAGAATCTTTGAAAGCAGTCAAGAAGCTCTAAAGGTGAGGAATGATGAGAACTTAACTCAGGTGGTAAAGGTGGGCAAGGAGCGGAAGAATCAAATTAGGGAAATGAGGCAGAATCAATAAAGCTCGGCAACAGATTCAATATGAGGTTAAGAGAGAGAGGAGTGAAGAATGAAGATGAAGTTCAACCTCAGACGACTAGAAGACTGTGATGCCCTTAACAGAAGTCTGCCAGGAAAAGGGATAGGTTGGATGGACAAAGATATATATCTGGTCTAGGACAGGAATGAGGCACATGCAAGCCTAAATGTCTAACAGACAGCTAGAAGATTGACAGAGATTCCATGAGGGTCAACCGTGTCCGTCTTGTTATATGCCCAGTGCCTAAGGCAGAGCCTGTGTAGTATAGACAATCAATAAACACTTTCTGAATGAATGAATGAATGCTGGGCCAGAATTCAGGCAAGAACTTGAGCCTGGAAATGAGTGTTTTGGAGTCTCATTATATAGATCCATTAGCTGAAAACATACAATTTAATGGAGCAGCCCAAGTATAGAGTGATAGGCAGAGAGGAAAGGCGGTCCAAGGAGGGATCTTCATGGGGAAGATGCTGACAAGTGTCAGTAGGTCTTTACCAGGGTTGATAAGTGAGGAAAGAAGAGTCAGCAAGGTGAACGTACACCAGAGAGATCTATCAGAAAGTGGGTCTTCTATTCTGAGGTTGAGAACCATTACATCAGCATTCCCAGAAGCTACAGCTTGGAATCCTAGAAGGACGAGGGCCCCGCTGGCACCTGAACAAGAAAAGAGTTGCAGAAAAAGCAACAGAGCAAAAACCTCCCCAGCTTGTTAAATCCTGCTTGAGGCAAAAGAAATTGCAGCAGATTCCAGGAAACTGTCAAGAGGAGGAATTGCCCTCACCAAGACAGCGCGACAACCATATCCCAATAGGGCCAAAATGCCTTGTCAGGGTGTCACCGAGCAGGACCCTCAGCGGCCAAAGAAGCCACTCTGCCAGTTGAGTGTTGATACCCCATTGTTTCACTTTGTCCCTCCCAGCAATTCCAAAGATTCACCCATTTCCCTTGGGTCTGAGCTGCTTGCAACAAAGTGAAAGTATTTTCCCACTCAGCAACTATGATCCTTGTTAGTCTTGCTCGGTCTTTCTTGACTGATTTGGCTCATAATTTAGTCATCTCCTTGCTATCTTTCCTGGGTAACCCCCAAGTTACTGCCGTTGAGGAAGAAGGGACATTGCCCTGAAGTGGCAGGGCTTGAAATTGATCTTCAAAGAAAAATAATGTTATTTCTTTTTAATTGTTATAGATGCTTTCATGGTTTTTTAGAAGGGAGGAAATATCTTTTCTGGTTCTATTGGAAGAGGGGGAGAGAGATCTAAAATATTAAATTCCAAAGACGTTCTTGACCTTCACACCTGACACAATCCCTGTTCCAGGTCCCAGCGTGAGGACTCAGTAAATGTTTGGTCAAGTAAATTCATGCAATCAGAGGGCATTCCCTCACAGGCAACACTTATTGTGGGTCAAAAACTATTCTTCTAGCTGTGTGCTCTGTCTCCTGGAACCAAGTCACTGTTTTCTCCAAGGCAAACAAAGTCACTGTTGACATTCTTCCTACTTCTGCATTTAGTCGCTCACCAAGCTATTGGATTTTACTCCACAAATCCCTTTCAGATTAGCCCTCACCCCTATATCCCTACTGTCACAGCCTACCTTTAGGGTTTATTATCTGGAGCTAGAAAGCATCATTACAATTAATTGTCTCTCTCCTGGTTCTAGCCAGGAGGAATTTGTTCTAGTAACTATACCCTATATATATGCTAGTTATCTTTGTCAAATAAAATTATATCATTATTCTCTTATATAAAAAAACTCCTGGGGACTTCCCTGGTGGTCCAGTGGTTGAGAATCTGCCTTCCACCGCAGGGGATGCAGGTTCGATCCCTGGTCAGGGAACTGAGATCCCACATGCCGCAGGGCAACTAAGCCCACGTACTGCAACTACTGAGCCCGCGTGCCACAACTAGAGAGAAGCCCACGTGCTGAAACGAAAGATCCCATGTGCCGCAACTAAGATCTGATGCAGCCAAAATTAAAATAAATAAATAAATATTCTTTAAAAAACCTCCTGGGAATCAATTTTTTCCAGAATAAACTCTATACTCCCTACCGAACTTTCCAGCCTCACCCCTCGCTGCTTCTCCCATTTCAGCCAGTGTGCCAGGCACTCTGAGCTACTCATTTTTCCTAAAATGCAACCAATTCTAAGATGCATGTGTACCTTTCCTTTCCTTTCCCCAGAAGTCCTTTTCCCCTTTTGATTGCAGAGCAATTTATCTTCTATAATCCCCTTGCCAGTCCTTCATGGTCTCAAACTTAGTCCCACTCACCCTACCCTACTCTGCTTGTATCCTAAGTGTTGAGGCAAGAGATCCATCATCCTCTGTCCTTTGAGGGGGACAAAGGACATCCCTTGTCTCCTGCAAGAGAGGACATAGTCCTCCAAGATAGAGTTTTATCTCCACTATTTCCTGAAATGTCCCCAGAGTGGGAAGGACAAATAGCATCATGTCCATTTGATATGTGGAAGGAGACAGTCTCAGGCAGGAGTTGTCACAGCAAGACAAGATGTGGAAAGTAGCACAGAATCATTATCTGGCTCTGTATCTTCTTGGCCCACTCACTGAGCAGCTCCACAAGGTACCACGTAGTACCCGAGAGCTCTTCTCACCCAGAATTCCAAGAAAAAAAATCCCAGCTCTCAGCAGGAGTCCAGGATGACCTGCTCTGTCCTGCCAGCCAGCAGGGCCAGTGATTCCTTCTAGAAAACTGTACTGTGTGGTGTAGATGTTTTCCTAAAAGAAATGAAGCAGTCTCTAGGAGAAATGAAGCTCAAAATTAAGTGCCCACAACCATACAACTTGATATTTATTATTGGGAAAAAACCAATATATGAACATGGAAAAATAAGCAAGCAATACAGAAAGATATACCATGAAAAGGACATCTAAAAAAAAAAAAAAAGAAAAGGACATCTATCTCTCAACACTTGTGCCCCATGCTCTCTCCCCAGCAGTTGTTTACCTCCTAAAACTATGCCACCTTAGATAATGAGTGCACATTTTTGAAATGAATGGAAACACAGTAAAAATACGAATCGACACCTTGCTCTTTTCACTTAAAATATACTTTAGAGATCATTCTGTATGAGCCATAGACAGCTAAGTCCTTTTATAGCTGCACAGTATTCAACTGTGTGGATGTGCCCCCAGTAGTTCAGCTTCCCTATTGCTAGGCCCTTAGATTGTTTCCAGGCTCTAGTTATCAAAAGGGTTGCTGCAAATAGGTCATACATATGTCATCGTGCACATATGCCAATATCTGTGACATAAATTCACAAAACGGAAGACGATGGGCCAAAAGATATGAAAGTACAAACAAAAAAAATGAAGGTCCTTCTGTGGATGATGGGTCCCTGGAGTTCTGAGTCATTCTACATGGCTCTGTTGGCCATCAGTGGGGAGCAGCTGACTTCAAACAGAGTGTCTGGCATGACACGGCCCTGCACTGCACACAGTAAAACCGCTCTGGGGTGAAAGAACTTGGGGTGCTTTGGTGTTTTCAAATTCATTGTCCATATATAAACCCTTAGCATGGCATTCAAGGCCTTTCATGATCTGGTACATCATATAATGAAGTGATTTAGGTCTTATCTACAAGCCACACTCCTGCTTAAAAACTTGAAATCAGAATATAAGAGGTGCCAAGACGAACTCAGAGTGTGGTTAACTTTCCCCAAGGCATATGTAGACCTGGCCCCATGTTACATCTTCCTAGTCTGATCCCAAGTCATTAACCAACCCTCATGCATATCCCATAATAGTCATTAGTCACATCCAAAGAGGCAGAAAAAAGACTTTTAGTAATTTAAGACCTAGGACACACCCAATTAGGAATAAAGATGTAGATTTGGAGTTTCACACTCATATACCTACGTAGCCCCACCACCACACACATACACAGACACACACCTTGTGTTATGACTAAGCCGAGTGGAGAGCTCAGGCCCCGTCCAAATGCAGCCACCACTATTAAGTTCAGTTCCACTCCTGCTCCCTTGTGAGACAGCCAGCCTGCTACCACAAGAATTTACATGCTTCCAAGACAAATTAGAAATACAGATTTGTATGTAAAACTTCCAAATTGTATAGAATTTGAAAATAATATTTTAAAAAGTTAATCCTAGGCCAGGTGAAAAAAAAAGCATATAGTCAGATTAGGTCCATAAGCCCTCAGATCTCTCTGCTCTCTTTCCCCTTCTCCAAACAAGTTCTCCCAGTACTCAGCATCCATGCTTCCAACCTAAGTAATAGAAATCCACAAAGGTCTCCAACTTACAGCTGAAACAGAGGCTGGAAAGCAAGCTCACTTTTGTTGAAAGGAATATTCTGAAGGACTCTCTGAGCCTGTGCTCCAGCTGTTGGAATGAAGCTCACATATTAAGCATTCTGAGGACCTCACAAGACAAGTTATAATTAAGAGCTAAATTATATATGACCAGCTGGTGAACTGAGTGTGTTGGGCCATAAAACAATGATCAGTCAGATCAACTTAAGAAAGCGACATTGCTTCATTACCAACCCTAAAGCTGCTTTGTTATCCGAGGCTTCTTGACCATTTCCCACTCCCCAGGTGGTGTTCTTTCCTCGATCCTTTGAAATGAGTTGTGTGCTCCTTCCTAAAGTGCCTCAGAGGAAGAGCAGAAAATCCGGGGGCTCCTCACACCCATCCTTTCCATTCCCCCTTTGAGTGGGATGTGCAAATTTGCTCCTCCTTGGAACAGCCTCTTGTACATATGGCATGTTCTTGGAGGAGATGTGCCTGCATCTTTAGGAACTCACTTGGGGCGGGGCTGGCACTAGCCTACGGCCTTCCCTTTCAGAACCAGAACAGCGGGGAAATGGGTCTTCAGGTTACCAGTCAACAGCACCCCAAATCTGGCTACCACTGTGTGTGCACAGGAAAACAAGGATGGATTTAGATGCATTTGACCCTGATTTTTCTGTTACTATGTTGAAATGTGAAACACTGGGAGAGATTTGAAATTTTCCATGTTATATATAAACCTTGCTGGGAAATTAAAAGTATCTCTCTACATATTCCACTCTATTGGCTGCCCAGCACCCCTTCAATGGTCTCTTGATAATATCACCCGGATTTCCCTTTGGAAAATTATCTCTTCCTCGCTGGCTTTGGGCTTCAGGACTATTTTCCCAGATGCTTTTTTTATCTTACCCTAGTCATAGCATGAAAACATTCTGTCATTAGTTCAGTGGTTCATTTCACAAATACTGAGCATCTACTTTGTTTCAAGTACTGTCCTTGGTGCTGAAAACATAGATTGATAATTAATAGTCTTCTCACTTCTGACTTTATGGAGCTTACCTTTGGCCTAAGCGGGGCTAACTGTCAAGCTCCTTCAATGGAATTAGGATTGTAAACAGAATGACACAATAACTAAAAATGATTGGACTCATCTATTCCAGCTTTGGCACCCTTGAGAGATGTGGGAGGAATTTCTGATTCTCGGACCCAAGAATTACTTACATCTCTATCCACAGGAACTACTGGGTGCTTACTTATATCTATATCCCTTTTCCCAGCCTTGCCATCAATGCCATGAGTACTCAACATACTTCCAATAAAATCCTCTTTTGTTTTTATTTACTGGTGTCAATTTTTACTACTTATAAACCAAGAACCTCCACTAATGTTGGAGCTGCTTCTCAGCCTATCTGGTCACTAAGCTGGCTTGGGTATCTCAGCTTACCAAAACTTGGAGTGTTTTTTTTTTAAAAATCATTTTGATAAAAACAATTAGTTGAAAATAACTGAATCCACACTGTAGAAAACATTACATGCAATTTGACACTACCCTTCTCTCTCTCTTCCTCTCTCTCTCTCTCTCTCTCTCTCGCTCGCTCTCTCATAGCTCTTCTCTCTTGATCCCCCAAAGAAATCAAGACTATCTAAAGCACAATTTTTTTTGCCCAAGCCAGGCAGAATGCAGGACCCCAGTTCCCAGACCAGGGATCGAACCCATGCCCCCTGTAGTGGAAGTGCACGGTCCCAACCATTGGACCACCAGGGAAGTCCCTAATGCACAATTTTAATAATAACCATTGGTGTCTCCTCACTAGGATATTGTTACTGTCTTTAGGCAGTGGTAGCTAGGAATATGTATGCCCTAGTTCTTGCCTATCTTGGTTTCTTCCATATTTTAACTCACCCACTTCTCCATCCCTCAGTGACTGGCACAGCTCACTGTTTGGAGCATGCTTTAGTACAGGTTTTGTATCAGTGCAAATATCCTAATGGCTTGTCTTTCAGACTCTCTGTACAGTGTAGTTTCAAGTGAGTCTTGAAGGGAATGTGCGTCTCTGAGATGTGCCGCAAATGCGTCCTCTCCCTTTCTAAGCCGACTTGCACATGGCGGCAGAAAACATAAATCATTTTGGTTATTTTCGGAGTCTAAGCAGATAATGTAAACAAATAAATATAGAAAGACATCAGGCAATATAAGGTTGTGGAAGCCTATGAATCAGAGAGCACGTGCCCTGCTCACAGAACCCGCCACCACCTGGCTGTTGCCGTGCAGAAACGTGGGCCCAGGATTGCCAGATCTTTCCATTTTTCAAGAGAAGTTTTGAAATCTGGACTTGTGGGTAAATCTACCCATTTTGGGATGTTGGCAATGAAATAAAAGGGAATTAATGCTTGAAAACAAAACAAGATATGTTTATGGGCAGATTTTCGCCAAGGAGCTGTCAGTTTTCAGCTCTGGATCTTCCTTCATCTCTGCAGTTCATCTCATAATATATCAGCTGATTGTGCTTCTCGATACTTTTAGCTTTATGTTTTGGTTCTTCCTTATTCTCTCACCTTGTTTGGAATCGATAACCTTCTTCCAGACCACTTGCTTTATGGTGTTGCTCTAGGAATTACCCCAGGCTCTGATGCTTGGGTGCTCTTGACTTCATTCCAGGCCTGGGGATGGCTGTCCAAGCCTTCCAGCCTCCAGCCTCTGCTGTAATGCTCTCCATGACAAGGAATTTACTACCACCCATCAGATGATTCCATCATATGAAGCCATATAATGTAATGGAAAGCATGTAGATTTTAGGGTAAAACAAATACGAGTTCATCCCAGCTTGGTTACTTAGCCTGTGCAAGCCACAGTTTTATCTGTTAAACAGATACTCGTTTGAGGAATTAAATGTGATGACATTGGCCAGCATGTTGTCCCTTTCACATAGGAAGTAAGGGGGTCATAGTGGTGGCTTCCATTCCTTCTATTATTTCTTCTCCATTCATCTTGGGAATGCCCTCCTGAGTACATACCAAATCTCACTTTCACATTGTAGTCTTTCAAAATTAAGAAACCATGTTCATATCTCCCCAGGTGTTCTCTTTTCCAGACTCAGTGGAACCGGTCAAGTGTAGAGGGACCCCCATATGGACATTAACCCCAGTCATTCCTGGGATTCAAGCAAGACGAGGATGTGTGTTTGCAGCTGTGGTAGAGAGGGACTTCTGGAAGCCTGTCTGGGGGACTGAGGATCCATCTGGGAAAGGGATCGTCTTAAGAAGAGGGTCTTGGGGAAAGGGTTTCATTCAGTTACAATGCTCCAATCTGAGAGTGGGAAGTGGTAATAGGGAAAAGGTCTTTCTCAGCACAGTATGTGAGATTTGTGCTCTAACACAGCACCTGTGGACACATGCCTGGCTGACTAAGGAGAAGGCAATGCAAAAAGAAATGAGTAAAAGAAGAACAAAAGGAAAAGAGCTGTTTTGACTTTGTAAAACATTGGGATCCAGGGCAGGATCGCTTGGAAGCTCATGAGACTGGGCCGTGAGGGTGAGAGTTCTCCCATCAACACAGGCTTTGCTCCGCATCACCATCATCCCCAGCAGACAAACCCCTGTCGGGATTAAAGGGATACCGGCTCTGCAATGCTTTACACATTAAGCCTGCAATAATTGCTATTATTCGGTGTGATGGTGTGTGGCTTATAGCATCTGTGACTTGACAATCAAGTAATGAGCTATTGATGAGGGAAATGAACCTGACGACAGCTGAGGCTGGAGACCATTAACATATAAGCCATTTCCTGCTGATGTTATCACCTGGGATTCTTTGATAATAGCTAATAATTATAACCACATTTATTGAGATGTTACTCTGTGCAGGGAGTGCTTTATACGGATTATTCCATGTAAGCCTCACAACTCTATGAGAAAATTGTTATTACTGTTCTGACTTACAGATGAGCAATCTGGGCAGATGAAAACAACACAGTTCCACAAAGTGTTGGGAAATGGGGGCTCAGGCATACGCATCAGTAGAGAGTTTAAGAGACACAAGCAGAGAAGTGACAGGGTGTAATAGGGAAGAACAAATCTGACTGCATATTAGATCTGTTTCTTTTACTTTAACCTTTGTGTTCTACTGCCTTTGCTTCCAGTTAAGACTGTTGCCTATATCCTGAAATACACAGGGTAGCCCATTCTCAAGGCTCTGACCTTTAAGAGTATAACACTTCCATTCATATGGAGATAAAAAGTTGCTGAACAGAGAATAACATTTGACTCATCGGAGGTTTACAGGAACATTGTGACCTGACCTATGTGGACAGCTACAAGAACAAAGGATTCCGACACCAAGAAGTTTGCAACAACTAACCACAACCCCTCCCCCTTTTAGTGTAAAAGAAGCCTGAATTCTGACTGGGGTAAGAGGGTTCTCTAGGACATTAGTCTGCCATCTTCTCGGTCTGCTGGCTTTCCAAATAAAGTCATTATTCCTCGCCCCAACAACTCATCTCCCGATTTATTGGCCTGTTGTGCAGCAAGCAGAACGAGTTTGGACTCAGTAACAAGAGCACACATGATCCCCTGAGCTATGATTGTCCTCAAGGAGGGATGACGCTCAGACTGGTCAGAGATAGGCTGGAAGCACCATGGGTGAGGATTCCACAGAGATGGATGCTACTCCTCTACTTGACCATGGTAATAGGGAAAGGGCAGCGTCCGTGCCTTCCAGACATTTAGGTGCAAGGGGGATGAGCTGGGGATCTTGTTAAAAATGCAGATTCTGATTCAGTAGGTCTGGCGCGAGGCCCAAGATTCTGCACGTCTTAAAATCCCTAAGGGGATGCCAATGCTGTGGGTCCACAGATCACATTATGTGTAGCAAGGATCTAGGCAACTATATAACAATGGAGCTTGTGGTTAAAGAACTGACCTTGTGGGGAAAGAGTAGCCCAGCTCTGGTCTCAACTTACTCTGCCACTGAGCAAATTCAAAGCTGCTGAACCAACTCACTGCTACAGTAGCAGAGAAGAGAGTAGTAAGGAGATGAGACCCCACAGCCATCCACATGGGTCTCTTCTTAGTTCTCCAAATGAAACTAAAATGCCTTGCTTTTCACAATTAAAAAAATTGCACATTCAATGTAGCAAAACCACAAAACTAATAAAGTTAATTTTTTAACATCAATTTAATGCGATGGTAATATGTTTAATATTGTGGTAAATCAGCACCCATTAAGTGAATGGGATATAAATTACTATAGCCAAGTTTCTTTAACTTTTAGCAATGTCCCTCCGATTTTTAGTGTGAACTAACTGCAAAACTTAGTTTTGTACAGCTCACAACGATGTTATGTGGCCTTCGCTTGATACAAAAGCATCCTTTATCTACTATGCTCACCTCTCTTATTTTTGCATTAGCCTGTGACAATGAAAGTCATACATTATTGCTTTCATGATGACAAATCAAAATTTTCATTTAATAATTACATTAGAAGCTGAAGTCTTCTTTCATCAAAGTATCTTTCGATTGCAAAAAGGATTCTTTGTTTTTGTTCCTGCCAAAATACTTCTAAGTGAATACAAGAACCGGAAGATGCAAAATTATGTGCCATCTTGTTTTTTAATTTTTAAAATTCATTTTTAAAAACTATTTTTTTCTTCCATCAAAACAGTGTATTTTTATTTCCTACTTCCTCATGTGAGAATATAGATAAAATATCAGTTCTGTTTCCATCGCTACTTCCCAAATTTCTTCTGAATTGTTACTTTTATAATGTCACATTTACAGTACTTACATTTGGTTCTAGAATGGTAATTAGTCCTCTGAGCTTTATCAGTAGGTTGATTCTGAAAATGAAAATCAATAGTTATTTCATTATTATGACTGTTTAAACGTGGTTCACCACACAACTGTTTCTCTCTACAGCTAAATGTACTTTCTTGTATGACTTTTTGCCTGGAGTTCAATTTTTTGGAACTAATTACTTTTGGCATATTGTAAATTTTGTTCAACCTCTCCTATAAGTTTAGTATCCTATCAAGTTCTCCCATTTCCCTGGAGATAATGTCTGATTATGTCTTTATTCTACCATACTATTTATTGATACTTAGCTATGTATTAAAACTTTTTTTTAACATCTTTATTGGAGTATAATTGCTTTACAATGGTGTGTTAGTTTCTGCTTTATAACACAGTGAATCAGTTATATATATACATATATCCCCATATCTCTTCCCTCTTGCATCTCCCTCCCTCCCACCCTCCTTATCCCACCCTTCTTAGGTGGTCACAAAGCACCGAGCTGATCTCCCTGTGCTATGCAGCTGCTTCCCACTAGCTATTTTACATTTGGTAGTGTATATATGTCCATGCCACTCTCTCACTTTGTACCAGCTTACCCTTCCACCTCCCCACATCCTCAAGTCCATTCTCTAGTAGGCCTGCATCTTTATTCCTGTCTTGCCCCTAGGTTCCTCATGACCTTTTTTTTTTAAGATTCCATATATATGTGTTAGCATACAGTATTTGTTTTTCTCTTTCTGACTTACTTCACTCTGCATGACAGACTCTAGGTCCATCCACCTCACTACAAATAACTCAATTTCGTTTCTTTTAATGGCTGAGTAATATTCCATTGTATACATGTGCCACACCTTCTTTATCCATTCATCTGTTGATGGACACTTAGGTTGTTCCCATGTCCTGGCTATTGTAAATAAAGCTGCAACGAACATTGTGGTATATGACTCTTTTTGAATTGTGGTTTACTTAGGGTAGATGCCCAGTAATGGGATTGCTGGGTCATGTGGTAGTTCTATTTTTAGTTTTTAAGGAACCTCCATCCTGTTCTCTATAGTGGCTGTATCAATTTACATTCCCACCAAAAGTGCAAGAGTGTTCCCTTTTCTCCACACCCTCTCCAGCATTTATTGTTTCTAGATTTTTTGAGGGTGGCCATTCTGACCAGTGTGAGATGATATCTCATTGTAGTTTTGATTTGCATTTCTCTAATGATGAATGATGTTGAGCATTCTTTCATGTGCTTGTTGGCAGTCTGTATATCTTCTTTGGAGAGATGTCTATTTAGGTCTTCTGCCTGCTGTTGGATGGGGTTGTTTGTTTTTTTGATATTGAGCTGCATGAGCTGCTTGTAAATTTTGGAGATTAATCTTTTGTCAGTTGCTTCATTTGCAAATATGTTCTCCCATTCTGAGGGTTGTCTTTTCATCTTGTTTATGGTTTCCTTTGCTGTGCAAAAGCTTTTAAGTTTCATTAGGTCCCATTTGTTTATTTTTGTTTTTATTTCCATTTCTCTAAGAGGTGGGTCAAAAAGGATCTTGCTGTGATTTATGCCATAGAGTGTTCTGCCTATGTTTTCCTCTAAGAGTTTTACAGTGTCTGCCCTTACATTTAGGTCTTTAACCCATTTTGAGTTTATTTTTGTGTATGGTGTTAGGCGGTGTTCTAAATTCATTCTTTTACATGTAGCTGTCCAGTTTTCCCAGCACCACGTACTGAAGAGGCTGTCTTTTCTCCATGGTATATTCTTGCCTCCTTTATCAAAGATAAGGTGACCATATGTGTGTGGGTTTATCTCTGGGCTCTCTATCCTGTTCCATTGATCTATATTTCTGTTTTTGTGCGAGTACCATACTGTCTTGATTACTGTAGCTTTGTAGTATAGTCTGAAGTCAGGGAGTCTGATTCCTCCAGCTCCGTTTTTCTTTCTCAAGATTGCTTTGGCTATTCAGGGTCTTTTGTGTTTCCATACAAATTGTGAAACTTTTTGTTCTAGTTTTGTAAAAAATGCCAGTGGTAGTTTGATAGGGATTTCACTGAATCTGTAGATTGCTTTGGGTAGTAGAGTCATTTTCACAATGTTGATTCTTCCAATCCAAGAACATGGTATATCTCTCCGTCTATTTGTAACATCTTTAATTTCTTTCATCAGTGTCTGGTAATTTTTTAATACAGGTCTTTTGCCTCCTTAGGTAGGTTTATTCCTAGGTATTTTATTCTTTCTGATGCAATGGTAAATGGGAGTGTTTTCTTAATTTCACTTTCAGATTTTTCATGATTAGTGTATAGAAATGCAAGAGATTTCTGTGCATTCATTTTGTATCCTGCTACTTTACCAAATTCATTGATTAGCTCTAGTAGTTTTCTGGTAGCATTTTTAGGATTCTCTATGTATAGCATGTCATCTGCAAACAGTGACAGCTTTACTTCTTTTCCAATTTGGATGCCTTTTATTTCTTTTTCTTCTCTGATTGCTGTGGCTAAAACTTCCAAAACTACATTGAATAATAGTAGTGAGAGTGGGCAACCTTGTCTTTTTCCTGATCTTAGTGGAAATGGTTTCAGTTTTTCACCATTGAGGACGATGTTGACTGTGGGTTTGTCATATATGGCCTTTATTACGTTGAGGTAAGTTCCCTCTATGCCTACTTTCTGGAGGGTTTTTATCATAAATGGGTGTTGAATTTTGTTGAAAGCTTTCTCTGCATCTATTGAGATGATCATATTGGTTTTCTCCTTCAATTTGTTATTTTGCTGTATCACACTGATTGATTTGCATATATTGAAGAATCGTTGCATTCCTGGGATAAACCCCAATTGATCATGGTGTATGATCCTTTTAATGTGCTGTTGGATTCTGTTTGCTAGTATTTTGTTGAGGATTTTTGCATCTATGTTCATCAGTGATATTGGCCTGTAGTTTTCTTTCTTTTTGACATCTTTGTCTGGTTTTGGTACCAGGGTGATGGTGGCCTCGTAGAATGAGTTTGGGAGTGTTCCTCCCTCTGCTATATTTTGTTAGAGTTTGAGAAGGATAGGTGTTAGCTCTTCTCTAAATGTTTGATAGAATTTGCCTGTGAAGCCACCTGGTCCTGGGCTTTTGTTTGTTGGAAGGTTTTTAATCACATTTTCAATTTCAGTGCTTGTGATTGGGCTGTTTATATTTTCTATTTCTTCCTGGTTCAGTCTCAGAAGGTTGTGCTTTTCTAAGAATTTGTCCATTTCTTCCACGTTGTCCATTTTATTGGCGTACAGTTGCTTGTAGTAATCTCTGATGATCTTTTGTATTTCTGCAGTGTCAGTTGTTACTTCTCCTTTTTCATTTCTAATTCTATTGGTTTGAGTCTTCTCCCTTTTTTTCTTGATGAGTCTGGCTAATGGTTTATCAATTTTGTTTATCTTCTCAAAGAATCAGCTTTTACTTTTATTGATCTTTGCTATCGTTTCCTTCATTTCTTTTTCACTTATTTCTGATCTGATCTTTATGATTTTTTTACTTCTGCTAACTTTGGGGTTCTTTTGTTCTTCTTTCTCTAATTGCTTTAGGTGTAAGGTTAGATTGTTTATTTAAGATGTTTCTTGAGGTAGGATTGTATTGCTATAAGCTTCCCTCTTAGAACTGCTTTTGCTGCATCCCATAGGTTTTGGATCGTCGTGTTTTCATTGTCATTTGTTTCTAGGTATTTTTTTATTTCCTCTTTGATTTCTTCAATGATCTCTTGGTTATTAAGTAGTGTATTGTTTAGCCTCCATGTGTCTGTATTTTTTACAGATTTTTTTCCTATAATTGATATCTAGTCTCATAGTGTTGTGGAAAAGATACTTGATACAATTTCAATTTTCTTAAATTTACCAAGGCTTGATTTGTGACCCAAGATATTATCTATCCTGGAGAATGTTCTATAAGCACTTGAGAAGAAAGTGTATTCTATTGTTTTGGATGGAATGTACTATAAATATCAATTAAGTCCATCTTGTTTAATGTATCATTTAAAGCTTGTGTTTCCTTATTTATTTTCATTTTGGATGATCTGTCCATTGGTGAAAGTTGGGTGTTAAAGTCCCCTACTATGATTGTGTTACTGTCGATTTCCCCTTTTATGGCTGTTAGTACTTGCCTTATGTATTGAGGTGCTCCTATGTTGGGTGCATAAAAATTTACAATTGTTATATCTTCTTCTTGGATTGATCCCTTGATCATTATGTAATGTCCTTCTTTGTCTCTTGTAATAGTCTTTGTTTTAAAGTCTATTTTGCCTGATATGAGAATTGCTACTCCAGCTTTCTTTTGATTTCCATTTGCGTGGAATATCTTTTTCCATCTCTTCACTTTCAGTCTGTATGTGTCCCTAGGTCTGAAGTGGGCTATGTAGTGAATCTTAAATCAAAATAGTTGTCCCTCTGAAAGTCAAAAGCTCCTAATGTTTGAAGCTGATGATGAGTAGTATGATGTTGACTTCTTGTTTTCATTTTGATTTTTTTTTCCTCATTTTTTGCTCTTAGGGTTTCCCTTTTATCATAGATGTTATGACATTTTGTGGTAATGTTCTATGTGGGTTTTTTGTTTTTGTTTCAATTCACTGGGCACTAGGTGTACATTTTCAATCTGAACATTAAAAGTCCTTCAGTTCTGGAGAACTGTCCTCATTACTTCTTTGATACTTTCCCTTATCATTTTTCCCTTGGTCAGATATTCAGTGCTCTTGCATTGACCCTCTGGGTTTCTTTCTCATATTTTCCATCGCTTTGTTTTCGTGTTCCTCTTCTGAGATATTTCCCAGATCTAGTTTTCCAACTTTGCTATTGAATTATTTTCTCTTCTGACAAATACATATTTACTATCTAGGATAGAATTTCTTAGTATGTGTTTATTCCATTTTCACTGTGTTCTATGCTTGTTTGAATATTTTCTCAAATCTCCCTGAGGACACACATCAGAGTTTGGAGAAGTTCCCTCCTGTTCTTTGCATGAATCCTGTTCCCTGTTGTGTGTCTGTTCATTTTGATGTCTCTCTTCCATGTTGGAGGGTCTGTCATTTGAAGACCTTTGACTTTTCATGCTCAAGAAGAAGTCAGTTAAACCTGATGAGGGTCCTGTGGTATAGATGAACCTTGCTCATTTTGCCAATTTGCTGTAAGTGAGAGCAGTTTGGGGAAGCAAGTAAACCATAACCTGGTGAGCCCCTAAATGATAAAATGTAAAAGACATTTCTCTGGAGCCTTCCAGTTTCTGTGGAAGAAAATACTCCTTTTTAAAAAAGTATTAGAGTAGAAGCTTAGCTTCCAAGAATTATGCCCTCCAGAGTGGAGTGGGTTTGACTGTTTCATATATAAACTTTTGATTAATCACATTGTTTTCTACCTCACAATTTTAATCCTACCCTTTTTTTTTTTTGCGGTACTCGGGCCTCTCACTGTTGTGGCCTCTCCTGTTGCGGAGCACAGGCTCAGCGGCCATGGCTCACGGGCCCAGCCACTCCGCGGCATGTGGGATCTTCCCGGACCGGGGCACAAACCCGTGTCCCCTGCATCAGCAGGCAGACTCTCAACCACTGTGCCACCAGGGAAGCCCCCTACCCTCTTTTATACATGATATTTCATAGTGCTGAGACCCTTAAATACGTGGAAGGGCATATTGCCTCCCTCCTTATTTGAATCTCCTTTCAGTACATACTCTGGGCTGTGGCTTCCTTATTCTGTTTCACCAGTTTTCAATTCTTCATATCTTATCCATCTTCCAGAAATTTGATAAAATCTTTCTTCTCATGGCTCTCTTTTTATCTTCTTATCATTGAATATTTAGACATCATTTTCATTCCTTTACTATCGTTTTACTGAGATACTGGTAGAGAAAGGGAACAAACTCATGTTGTCAAACAGCCAACTTCAACCAGAAGTCATTATTGTTACTTTAGCATCAGAAATACCAATCTATTGCCAGCCTGATATGCTTACCTAGGTCTTTAAAGATAAATGCTTCCTTTAATTGGCACCAATGATTACTTGGTGAAATTATAAACCACACGCAAAGACAGTACTTGATCATAAGGATATGTGTCAAATATGATCGTATTCCCTGTAAGTAATAGGGAAACCTCAACTCAATCTGTTTAAACAGTAAGGAAATGTATTATTTCATATATCATTAAATCAGGGGGAGGCAGAACCCACAGTGAGTAAAATCAGGACTGTTTACTTTTGAGATTTTGTTGACTGCTTTCCTCTCTATGCAGACTCACATTAGCTTCCATGTGGTGACAAAATGGCTTCCTGCACATACACAAGATGATTTCCTGAATGTATACAAGACGGCTTCCTGTGTGTACATAAGACAGCTTCCTGCATGTAAAGAAGATGATTTCCTGCATGTACACAAGATGTCTTCCTGCACGTACATAACTTCCTGCATGTATACAAGATGATTTCTTTCATGTATACAAGATGACTTCCTGCACATACACAGATGATTTCCTGCATGTATACAAGATGATTTCCTACATGTACACAGATGATTTCCTGCATCTACACAAGATGATTTCCTACATGAACACAAGATGACTTCTTGCATGTATAGAAGATGGCTTCCTGCATGTACACAGATGACTTTCTGCACGTACATAAAGTGATTTCCTGCATGTATACAAGATGAATTCCTGCATGTACACAGATGACTTCCTGCATATATACAAAATGATTTCCTGCACGTGCACAGATGACTTCCTGCATGTACACAAGATAATTTCCTGCATGTACACAGATGACCTCCTGCATGTGCACAGATGACTTCCTGCATGTATACAGGATGATTTCCTGCCTATATACGAGATGATTTCTTGCATATATGCAAGATGACTTCCTGCATGTACATAAGATGATTTCCTGCATGTCCACAGATAACTTCCTACATGTATACAACATGACTTCATCCATATACACAGGATGATTTCCTGAATGTATACAAGATGACTTCCTGCATGTACACAGATGACTTCCTGCATGTGTACAAGATGATTTCCTGCACGTGTACAAGATGACTTCCTGGGGATTCCCTGGTGGCACAGTGGTTAAGAATCCGCCTGCCAATGCAGGGGACACAGGTTCGAACACTGGCCCAGGAAGATCCCACATGCCGCAGAGCAACTAAGCCTGTGTGCCACAACTACTGAGCCTGCGTTCTAAAGCCTGCGAGCCACAGCTACTGAGCCTGTGTGCCACAACTACTGAAGCCCGCCCACGTGCCTAGAGCCCATGCTCCCCAACAAGAGAAGCCACGAAAATGAGAAGCTCACGCACCACAAGGAAGAGTAGCCCCCGCTCTCTGCAACTAAAGAAAGCCTGCGCACAGCAACAAAGACCCAACACAGCCAAAAATAAAAACAAATAAATTAATTAATTTTAAAAAAGATGACTTCCTGCATGTATATAAGATGATTTCCTGCATGTACACAAGATGGCTTCCTTCATGGTCACTAGAGACAACTAGGGAAACTAGTTTTCCCATTTTTATATCCTGTGAATGAGAGGGGAGAAAAACCTTCCTCCAACCACAATATAAAAAGTCATCCTGGC
Organism: Phocoena sinus; assembly: GCF_008692025.1. NCBI lineage: Eukaryota > Metazoa > Chordata > Mammalia > Artiodactyla > Phocoenidae > Phocoena > Phocoena sinus. Next base: position 69,219,933 of record NC_045777.1, on the reverse strand, counting down.
AATCTCAAGCCTACCCCACACTTTTAAGTCATCAGGGAATGCTAGTTTACTTACTTAAATCTGTGTTTCTGAAACAAATAATTGCAAGGGAAATAGGATTGCAATGATTTGCATAAAGAAACCAGAATCCAACTTGAGAACATGGGCTGAGTGAGGCATGGGCATACCTGAAGAAAAGATGGGGCTTTGGAAAAGATGACTGGGAAATAGGACACAATAGGTAAACCAACAGGGTCTACCATAGTTGGGTGATCCAGGACATGCTTTTATTTTAATTACTATTAATGCCAACATGGCAATGTACTATTTAAGTATCCTCATGGAGAATTCTCAAGCACCTGACAACACATTCAGGAAATTCCTCACCTTACCACACCACACTGTTTCTCCAGATGCGGGCCTCCCCATCAATCACCCTCTCTATGCTCCCTCCCTACAGAGAGTAGGCTCCACTTAATGTGCCCTCTGAGATGAAAGTTGCCTGGAGGCTCTTAATTGCCAGTCCAAGAGGCGAGTCCCTAGCAAAGATTTTGAGTCAGCTTTATGAGGGGTAAAGCCATGATGCTGTCCCAACCCCAGTGACGTCTGAAAAAGAATGACCATTATTACTATTTTCCAACACTGCCTTTCCTTTCCGCTGCCTAACTTCGATTTACAGCCCATGCTCAGTTCTTGATCACACTGCTCTCTGCCTGCACCTCCCACATTAATACTGTGTGTACAAGTAATTCATCTTCCAATGTATTACAAAAGTGTCAACCATGCTAGGTTCATCCAGGCAACATTAAAGTTCAATTAAAATAGAAACGTGCAGAGTAAGTGAATGTTACCTTACCTAGGCCCAAGGTTAATTTCTCAGACTTTGAAGGTCCAAGTTTTGTTAGCAAAATCAGAAAAAAATTATGTAGCTTGGGAAAACTGAGCAGGTCAAGTTTGACTAACTTTGCTTTTATTCATGGATTTATTCCATGCACATTCCCGAATGTCTACTCTGAGGAAGCAGCTGGATGAGGCCCTTAGGGAGACCTAGATATTCTCCACCCATAGAGCAGAGTCTTAAATAAAGTTCCCTAAAGACACAGACTACTGAGATGGAGATTACTAGAGGTGCTCTTGGAATTAGCACCTGGAAAGCAGTGAGTGAAGCAAAACTGATAAAAGGAAGAAGTTGAACAGAAATAGGTGGGAGGGAGATGCAAGAGGGAAGAGATATGTATAATGTATAGCTGATTTCACTTTGTTGTAAAGAAGAAACTAACACACCATTGTAAAGCAATTATACTCCAATAAAGATGTTAAAAATAAATAAATAATAAAGCATTTTTTGCCCCCAATTCAAAAAAAAAAACAAAAAATGAAATGCAACAAAGGCCTGAGCTTGTCCTACAGGGAGCTCTGAAGGGGGGATGGCCTTTTGTCATGATCCTGAATTGAAGCGAGGAAGCCAGGCCTGTGTGCCTTCACTTGATCAGTCACTAGAATTTCACTGCTCCTGAGGAAAGGCTATAGCTTTTGGCAAGGCAACTCCCTTCAGGTGAAAACAATTCTGGTAGAGTGACTCAGCTGTGAGCCGTCAGCAGCCCAAACTCCCAGCAGCTGAGGAATGAGTGCTTTAGTTCTGAGAGGAATCTGGGCAGTTCACGACTGCTTCTACACCAGGGAGTGGAGTTAAAAATGTATAGCTTGACTTCTGGTCAAGGGAGAATTATAAGGTAGGTGTCTTGAAGCCCTACAGCTATTCCAAATACATGGCAACAAATGACAAAATATAAAAAGTAATAAGCAAAGATGCACATTCACATATGATACAAAAAAACAAAGATTAAAAAGATATGTTCGTGTGTTTGACACATTGCCCTAATACAAATGTTCTTTGTGGGCACAAGATGGGTTTTTATAGCAATAAGAAGACTTTCTATAGTAATTAGAGCAACAGGCTTCCTTATTCGTATCCTATAAGAGAGGGAAAAATCAACCTCTCCTTTAACCACAAAATAAAAGTCCTACCCTCCAGTCTGTGTCATCAGAAACGGAAGATGGTAAAGGGGTTCCTGGAGCAGTAAAAGGCGGCCAGGGGTTTGGCTCCTGCAAGGAAATGGAGACTGAACACTCCCCATGACAGGAAGGGGACAAGAGCCAAGATTACTGCTCGAGCCCAGGAGATAGATTATCTTTTCCCGTCTCTGAAAGAAAGCTGAAAAAGCTGAGACTTACTACAATGAGAGAGCGAGGCGGGCAGGAGGGAGTAGATACAGCCTAAATCCAAAACTTGGACAAGCAGTCCAGTGGCTCAGTAGCTGCAACTATGTTAGTACAATATTATCAACAAGTACCTTAATCCAATAAGAGAAAACTGGGTTCTGGACCAGGGGCCATGAAGAGCCAGGTGCAAAACTGGTTAAGTAGGGAGGAGTGGGCACAGAGAAAACGAGGAGGGGAAAAAAGGTTTTCACTGAAGTTGAGACAATAATACAAAATAATAAAATATTTAGTGAGATCTAATGTTAAGAGAGAAATCCTGGACTCCCCTGGTGGTCCAGTGGTTAAGAGTCCACACTTCCAACGCAGGGCACACGAGTTTGATTCCTGATCAAGGAAGTTCCGCATGCCACACAGTGTGGACAGAAAAAAAAAAAAAAAAAAAGGTAAGAAATCCTATAGAATCCACAATGAACAATCAACAATGAGTAATCATTAATGAAAATAACAATAATGCAAATAATAGAACAATCTGAAGTTAACATTAAAATAATTATGTTCCAGAGGATGACATCAGCATCATGGTGGCATAAGAAGCCCCTCATTGTTGTCCCCCTTCCCCCCAACCAACAACAAAGATTCGGCATCCATCAATGGACGAAAGTACCTTTAGGGACCTATGGGATCCAGCATCACATAGGACCTGAGAGGAGCCTCACCAACCCATGTGTTGAAAATAGATAAGTAGACCTTGGTCCTGGCTGTGGACCCTGCTGTGGCCCATGAACTGGCTCCAGCCCCTCTCAACTGCAGCCCATGAGCCCCCAGAAAACACTATATTAGATAATCACCCACAGATGAGAGAGCCTTTGTGGAAGTCCAGGTTTCAAGAGGAGAGGTTCCAGCACACTGCTGGGGGGAAAAATATGAATTTGGATGCACCATAGTGGATGAGAGAACAGTTTCATTGAATAGATAAAGAATTTGTGGGATATGCATCATATATATATGAAAAAGTATTCAGCCATGAGGAGGAAGTAAATCCTGCTGTTTGCAAACAACCTGGATGGACCTTGACAGCATTACGCTAAATGAAATAAGTCAGACAAAGAAAGACAAACACTGTATGATATCACTTATATGTGGAATCTAAAAAAGTTGAAATTGGGAATTCCCTGACAGTCCAGTGGTTAGGACTCTGTGCTGTGGTTACCAGGAGCTGGGGAGGGGATGGGGGTTGTGGGGAAAGATGGGGAGACATTGATCAAAGGGTACAAATTCCAGTTATAAGACAAATGCGTTCTGGGGATCTAATGTACAACATACTGACTGTAGTCAGTAATACTGTATTATACACTTGAACATTGCTAAAGGAGTAAATCTTAATATTCTCACCACAAAAAAAGAAATGGGAATTATATGATGAGATGGAGGTGTTAGCTAAGACTATGGTGGTAATCATTCTGCAATGTATACATATATCAAATCAACACATTGTATACCTTAAACTTAACACAATGTTATACGTCAGTTATATGTCAATAAACCTGGGGGTAAAAGTGAAAATGTAATTATTAATTAATTAATGTTCCATATCTTTGAAAGAAAAAAGGGAAGAAGTAGCAAATAACATTACTTTAAAAAAACCAAGAAGTTATGAGGGGACACAATGGTTATAAAATATATATTAAAAAGTGTCTCCTAGGGCTTCCCTGGTGGCGCAGTAGTTGAGAGTCCGCCTGCCGATGCAGGGGACACGGGTTCGTGCCCCGGTCCGGGAAGATCCCTCATGCCGCGGAGCGGCTGGGCCCGTGAGCCATGGCCACTGAGCCTGCGCGTCCAGAGCCTGTGCTCTGCAACAGGAGAGGCCATGACAGTGAGAGGCCTGCGTACCGCCAAAAAAAAAAAAAAAAAAGTGTCTCCTAGAAATGCTGGAAATGAAAACAATTTTTAAATTTAACATTTTAAAATCAGTAGATGATATAAACTCTAGACTGGATATAATTAGCAAGAATTGGTTGGGCTTCCCTGGTGGCGCAGTGGTTGAGAATCTGCCTGCCAATGCAGGGGACGCGGGTTTGAGCCCTGGTCTGGGAAGATCCCACATGCCGCGGAGCAACTAGGCCCGTGAGCCACAACTACTGAGCCTGTGCATCTGGAGCTCGTGCTCTGCAAAGAGAGGCCGCAACAGTGAGAGGCCCGTGCACCGCGATGAAGAGTGGCCCCTGCCCCCCGCAACTGGGGAAAGCTGTCACACAGAAACGAAGACCCAACACAGCCAAAAAATAAATTAATTAATTAAAAAAAAAAGAATTGGTGAATTGAAAATACTACTGAGAGTGCAGTAAAATGCAGAGAAATAGAAATATTTTGTCATTAAACAATAATTAAGAAACAGAGAATACACTGATAGTCTCCAAAATACATCTAATAGAAAAATTTTAAGTATAGGATAAAGTGAGTGGCAGAGTAGAAACATTTAAAAAGACAATGGCTGAGAATTTTCCAGATTTGCTGCAAGATGCACCCAACCCAGGTAAAATAAATGAAAATGAATGCACATCCAGAACATCTTAGTGAAATTTAAGGACATCAAGAAAAAATAGTCTTTAAGTTACCAGAAAGGAAATAGATTACCGACAAAGGAATGACAATTACATTGTCAGCAGACTTCTCATCCACAACCATTAATGCCAGAAGGCAATCTTCACAGTGCTGAGGGGAAATAACCATAACCTACAATATCCTACCTTGCTAAATGTAAAGGAAAAATAAAGACATTTTCAAATATACAATGATTAAAATAATATACTACCTGTAGACTCTTCTGGACACTCACAGAAAGAATTATCAAAAGATATAATTCAGGAAGAAAGAGATAATTTGTGCACTGAGTGAGGCAGTCAGTAAACAAACATTTATTGAGCATCTATTATACATAGAACTGTGGGCTTGGCCCTGTAGGTACATGATCCCTGACCTACAAAGTTTATAGTCTCGCTCTAAAGGACTAAGTTGAAGAGTATCTCAGGCAGAAGGAATAGACGGTAGAAAGGTATATGGGCCTGAAAGCACATGGGGTGTTACAAGGATAAGTAATCAGGAGTTGAGGTCAAATGGCTCATGGTTGAAAGAGCTGAAACTGAAAAGATTGAGTCCAGGATGTTCTTACAGCAATGGGGATCCACTATGGGCTTTTAAGAGTGATTAAGTCCTGGTAATTTAGTTTGGTATCAACATGATAGCTTGAATTGTTAAAAATGGGAATACAGAATGTGTGAATCCCCAAACCCTCCTTCCAGGGAGAATAAAGTTAAAACTTTCAGTGGAGACATTTAAAAGATATCAGCCCTTTTCTGCATATCATTTAATGCATCTGAATTTTTTCAGTTCTAGTCATTGACCATCTTTATACTTTGATGCTGTGGGTCACAAAGAAAGAGAGTGAAAACAGGATAAATCCCAAATGAAACCAAAACAAACTAAAATAAAAGGGTAAACCTCTGACCTTTAGTCAGTTTTGCTTTCTGAAGAAAGGTGTGCACATGAATTTGTTTCCCTAGCTACCATGCAGAAAAATAGAAGATGCAGTATTTGGTAATTTTATGGCTATTAGAATAATAAAGTGTCATGGAAAGTTATTGCATTTTAAGACAGTATTCTCCTTCATACACGACCCTAGGGAGCAGGAAAAGATGGGGAAGACATCATATGCAGAAATAGTTCATGTGTTTATAGGTCATTTTAGAAAAGTTCTGTGTGACTAGGCAAGATGCTAGTCAGCAGTGGCTGTACTGTGTGCTACGCTCTCAGGAATTAGCCCACAAGGTAGCTCCTCTGAAGGTAAATACAATGTAATGAATCTGATACCGGAGCTACTTCATCCACAAGCACATAAAACTGGCCAGTTTGATTTTGTACTGGGGCAAAAACCATGGCAATACATACAGTGTAGCAAACACACCAATACAGCCATGAATGCACCTTTTCAGGAATACACAGGAGCTTTCAAAAGAGGACATGAAGGACTAAGGAGTGTTTGATGATATTGTAAATGGTTGGGGAATGGGAATCCTTTGCTTTTGTCTAGGGAAACTAATTCAGTCATTGTAGTTGAATGGAAGAAATTTAAGGGAAGTATTTTTTTATGAAGCTAAAAGTTGTCTTTACAGGTAATCTAATCCAATCTTTGGAATCTAAGCACATCCTAATTATGTTGACAGAAAAGGGGATGGATATGTCAACCATTGCGATGGCCTTCTCCAGATTCTATCTGTCAATAGAAAGTCTTTCCTTGTATTCCCAGGGGACTTGAGTAGATTACTCAACCCTCCACCCATCTTAGGCAATACCATAGGGAAATCTTATCAGATGAAAGCCTGTCGTTAAAAAAAAAAAAAATGTCAAGCATGCCTACTCTTTTTGTAATCTATCAGACCATTGGGTAAGTCTTCCTAACATTTTAATATGTTGACATTGCTAATATTCTCTACCATCCACTGGTTTTTATGCTCCGAAGGCCCCCGTTGCCTTTGGATTCAAACAAAACCCCTTAGAATATGCCTCCTCTGATCTTTCCCCTACATGCATCCTTCCCCAGCTTACTCTCTGGACTCATTTAACTGCACCATTTAATGTGTATGAACCATGCCAAGCCATTCATGCCCTTCAGGACATGCCACTCTTCCTTGTCATCTGTTTCAGATGGTCCCTGAGTTAGCTCAAGGAATAAGGGAGTGTGAACTGGATTACTCAATGCTTCCTAACCCAGTCCCACAAACAGATAAATTAAGTGTTCATTACTTCCAGGCTCTTGAAACCAAGGGTGGTCAAAGAACAAAGTTGGAGTTGCACCCATCCACCATCCCTTATCTAAATGCCGAAGGTGTGCTCCACTGGGATGGTGATAGCTGACAGTAGAAAAGATGTTTGTTACTGATTCCTCTTGGACCATGTCTTCACTATGGCTGGGCCACTGACTTCAGCAGCTTTTTCAAGAGGAAGACCAAAATATCAGGTCTAGAGTTGAGGCAATAGCTGAACAAGAATAATGTGCACTGAAGTTAAATTAATAAGTTAAAGAAACACACACACATACATACATATCAACTATGACCAGGTTTCTGCCTTCCACCATCTTTTTTTTTTTTTTTTTTTTTAAACATCTTTATTGGGGTATAATTGCTTTACAATGGTGTGTTAGTTTCTGCTTTACAACAAAGTGAATCAGCTATACATATACATATGTTCCCATATGTCTTCCCTCTTGCGTCTCCCTCCCTCCCACTCTCCCCATCCCACCCTTCCAGGCTGTCACAAAGCACCGAGCTAATATCCCTGTGCCTTGCGGCTGCTTCCCCCCAGCTATCTACCTTACTACGTTTGTTAGTGTGTATATGTCCATGACTCTCTCTCGCCCTGTCAAAACTCACCCTTCCCCCTCCCCATATCCTTAAGTCCGTTCTCCAGTAGGTCTGCGTCTTTATTCCTATCTTACCCCTAGGTTCTTCATGACATTTTTTTTCCCTTAAATTCCATATATATGTGTTAGCATACGGTATTTGTCTTTTTCTTTCTGACTTACTTCACTCTGTATGACAGATTCTAGGTCTATCCATCTCATTACAAATAGCTCAATTTCATTTCTTTTTAAGGCTGAGTAATATTCCATTGTTCCACCATCTTTTTACTCTACACCTGTTATCCATCATTGGTGCAAATGCTCCAAGTTTGATATATCAGAATATAAATTCACCTCCTAACTGTCTTGTTAACTCTTAAGTCAAACACATTAGAAGTAGGAGCCTATTTATTATTGAGTCAACCATTTTATCTTGATTAATGAAAACAATTTAGGAATAAGTAAACAAAGAAAGAAGTTGATGGTATTGAGTGCAAGGTTTTGACTTGCCTCTACACTCAAGAGGACACTTCCAAATCTAAAAGCTTTCCTTTTTCTCACAATTTCCTATTTCTCCAAGTCAAAGTAATCATAACAATTCTTTTTTTTATTAATTTTTATTGGAGTATAGTTGCTTTACAATGTTGTGTTAGTTTCTGCTGTACAGCAAAGTGAATCAGGTATATATATATATATATATATATATATATACCCTCTTTTTTGGATTTCCTTCCCACACTTCACTATATGGCATTACAGCTCACATATATTTCTTCTTCTAGCCAGTTAATTACACTTAAAAATAAATATGCATATGTTAAAGAGCTAACAGTGAATTCCCTCTAAATATTAATGATTGGATTTTAAATACTATACTCATTGTAGAGCAAGACTTATGAAGTATAAGACATGTTTTTCTGAAATTTGGCCTCTACCCAACTTTAAACCCTATCTGCCTTGAAAGATCTTCCACATTTCTTCCATAAACCTTAACTATGCTTCAAGGCCAGGCTTCAACCTCCTTTCTGAATCCTTTCTTCAACCCTCCAGGTGGTGCTGTAATAAGGGGTAGGAATGGTCAGCTCCAAAAGAGTGAAGTATTTTCTCACTGATGTTATTTAGAATTGCCAGCATACAGTGAAAATAGAAAGCAGATTGATTTTATGTTGGTTTTATTATTGCTTTTGCATTTTCTATAGTTGCCTATACTCAAGGCAAACTTTTTCCTACTCCTTCTCCCCACATTGGTATACCACTCTTTTCAAATGGAAGCGATACATAACTTCTTTTTTTATTCCTGCTTTCTTTTTTTTTTTTTTTTTTTTTTTTGCGGTACGCGGGCCTCTCACCGCTGTGGCCTCTCCCGTTGCGGAGCACAGGCTCCGGAAGCGCAGGCCCAGCAGCCATGGCTCACAGGCCCAGCCGCTCCACGGCATGTGGGATCCTCCCAAATCGGGGCACGAACCCATGTCCCCTGCATTGGCAGGCGGACTTTCAACTACGGCGCCACCAGGGAAGCCCTTGCCTGCTTTCTTTTATACCACTTGCATGTAACATCAAATTTTGTCTTGTGTGGAGAAGTGTGTCCATATTTCATCATAAGTCATTTGAGATCAGGGATTACATCTTTTCCATTCCCTGAAATGCTCAGCAGAGTGTCTGAAGCAAAGAAGGCCAGCAGTTCACACTGGTTTAATCAATAAGTCATGAGTATTACCATATGATCCAGCAATCCCACTCCTGGACATATATCCAGAAAAGATGAAAACTCTAATTTGAAAAGACACATGTACCCCAATGTTCACAGCATCACTATTTACAATAGCCAAGACATGGAAGCAACGCAAATGTCTATCAACAGAGGAATGGATGGTGGTATGTGTGTGTGTATGTATATATATATATATATATATATATATATATATATATATATAATTGAATATTATTCAGCCATAAAAAAGAATGAAATATTGCCATTTGTAGGAACATGGATGCATGTAGAGTTTATCATACTGAGTGAAGTAAGTCAGACAGAGAAAGACAAATATTATATGATATCACTTATGTGATAAGTAGAATCTAAAAAAACAGTACAAATGAACTTATTTACAAAACAGAAACAGACTCACAGACATAGAAAACAAATTTACGGTTACCAAAGTGGAAATGGTGGGAAGGGATAAATTAGGAGTATGGGATTAACAGATACATACCACCAAATATAAAATAGACAAACAACAGGGTATATTGTATAGCACTGGGATCTATATTCAATATCTTGTAATAACCTATAACGGAAAAGAATCTGAAAAATATACAAATATATAATAATCAGTTATATATATATATATATAAAACTGAATCACTTTGCATGAAACTAATACAATATTGTAAATCAACTACAGTTCAATTTAAAAAAATCATGAGTGAATATACGTAGGAAAGCTGAGATTCAGAGAGGTTAAGCAACGTACCCAAAGTCACAGAGAGTTATGAATGGAATTGATTGGAATCCATGACTGTCCAATTTAAGTAAAGCCATCAATCATGCAGAAATTGCTCATTCATACTGCTAAACTAGACTCACAGACAGCTAACCACTTATTTCACTTCAGCAATAATAGGTCATGTAAGAGTATGTGGGGTCAAGAGTATATACTTTTCTCTAAACAAATGTGAAATATCCAGAGGTTAAGAAAATTTCCTCGTTTTGATTATCTTTTGTGTGCTAGGCCTTTTTATCTTTTGAGGAAGAATATAAAGATGAAAAAGCATTCCCAGGTTTTTTTTCAGCCTAATTGAAATATTCTCTACATCAAATATGTTCAATGTAGTAGAAACTACACATGTTATTGCTTTAATTTTATAACCCAATTATTCTTTTATTTCTAGTTGTCTTCAGGATAAATGAACTCTTATCAGCTATTCAAATAGGTAATTATCATAAAGCTAAATACCATACAAGCTCATAATCCATGTTAATTTATAGACTAAACTGGAGTAAAATCATGCTCTGGAGTTACAGGAAAGGAATTCCAGATTTTTATTATTTCTCAACATTTTATCCCAGAACACCCAAATGAAATTTAACAAGGAGATGATTTCTTTTTGTGAAGAAAAGGATCTAGAATTGTTTGTTTGTTTCACTGTAGCAAAATGAATGCTAAACTTGAGGCAAAAGATAATGAATTTGGATACAAGATCTATAAGGTCAAGTCACGTGGATTAATCTCCAAAATTTACAAGCAGCTAATGCAGCTCAATAACAAAAAAACAAACAACCCCATCCAAAAATGGGCAGAAGACCTAAATAGACATTTCTCCAAAGAAGATATACAGACTGCCAACAAACACATGAAAGAATGCTCAACATCATTAATCATTAGAGAAATGCAAATCAAAACTACAATGAGATATCATCTCACACCAGTCAGAGTGGCCATCATCAAAAAATCTAGAAACAATAAATGCTGGAGAGGGTATGGAGAAAAGGGAACACTCTTGCACTGCTGGTGGGAAAGTGAATTGGTTCAGCCACTATGGAGAACAGTATGGAGGTTCCTTAAAAAACTACAAATAGAATTACCATATGACCCAGCAATCCCACTACTGGGCATATACCCTGAGAAAACCAAAATTCAAAAAGAGTCATGGACCAAAATGTTCACTGCAGCTCTATTTACAATAGCCCGGAGATGGAAACAACCTAAGTGCCCATCATCGGATGAATGGATAAAGAAGATGTGGCACATATATACAATGGAATATTACTCAGCCATAAAAAGAAATGAAATTGAGCTGTTTGTAATGAGGTGGATAGACCTAGAGTCTGTCATACAGAGTGAAATAAGTCAGAAAGAAAAAGACAAATATCGTATGCTAACACATATATATGGAATTTAAGAAGAAAAAAAATGTCATGAAGAACCTAGGGGTAAGACAGGAATAAAGACACAGACCTACTGGAGAATGGACTTGAGGATATGGGGAGGGGGAAGGGTGAGCTGTGACAGGGCGAGAGAGAGCCATGGACATATACACACTAACAAACGTAAGGTAGATAGCTAGTGGGAAGCAGCCGCATGGCACACGGATATCGGCTCGGTGCTTTGTGACCGCCTGGAGGGGTGGGATAGGGAGGGTGGGAGGGAGGGAGACGCAAGAGGGAAGAGATATGGGAACATATGTATATGTATAACTGATTCACTTTGTTATAAAGCAGAAACTAACACACCATGTAAAGCAATTATACCCCAATAAAGATGTAAAAAAAAAAAGAACATAATTGTATTCATCTGCATCCCCTCAGGGCAGGGCCATGGTTAAGGGGATGAAAGTGAGACACTCACATCAGTGCAAAATTTAAGGGCATCCCCCAAAACTCAGTAATCAAGACAAATATTATTTTAATGTAACTTTTTTTAAAAAAATCAAAATTAGTGCAAAAAATCCACAATGAACAAATATCAAATCTTTCAGCAAAGATAGGATTAGTACTCAGAGAGGTCATTATTAGTCAGAATAGGCTTATTTATGTTGCAGTTTTTTTTTTTAAAGCATAATTCCCAGATCTCAGAGGCTAATGAAAAAAAATGTTGAGTTATTGTTTCTATTACAAATCTGGTGAAGGTCCACATGGGCTTTTCTGCCCATAGTTACACAGGGACTCATGCCAGGCAGGCAGTCTCTATAATCGCTGCAACAGAAAAAGAGAGATCTGGAGGGCCATTATATGAGTCAGTTTAGGTTCGGTAATGCTGCAGTAACAAGTGGCCGTGAAATCTCAATGGCTTCCAGCAACAAAGATTGAATTCTGGCTCACAACATGTCCTTCATGAATCAGCTGCTGCACATATTTTTCACTCCAGGTCCAAGGCTGAGGAAGCAACACTTATCTAGGACATACCACTCTCATGGCAGAGGGAAGAGATAGAAGGGAAGAATTCTAAGGTGACTATAAAACTCCTGCTCACAATGGCACACCTCACTTCTCAAATTTCATGGCCAAGGAAAGTTATATGGTCTATCAGGTATCAATAGAGCGGAGAAGTATAATCCTCTCCCAGAGGAAGAAAGAGAAAATATTGTGAATATAATGCTATGTTGCACAGTCCACCATTCTTTTCATGGATATTCACCTCTCTTCCTTCTACATATACACACACTCCTTAAAGGAGTCTACCTGAAAGTCCCATTCAATCATGGCATTAGGCACAAAGCGCAAGATCTCTACATCTTGATCCCTAAACTTATGAACTAAAAAGAAAAGTTTTTTGCTCTACATACTATCATGAGAAAGGGTAGAATAACATCATTAATTACCTATTGCTGCATTATACATCAGAGACAAATAATAATAGTCCCTGTTATACCCTAACTGAATCCCAAATTCAAATGCTTATGAGCATAATAAATTTGTTTTTGTTTTATTCCTATAAGTTTTGAAGTGGTTTGTAATAGAACAATAAATGATCAGATCATAAATTGGTACTTAGAATGGGGTGTTGTCATTAAAAAAAAAACAAAACACTAAGATATGTGATATTGTCTTTTGGACTGAGTTGTAGACAAGAACTCAAAGAGCCTCAAGGAGTCTTAGTGAACTTGACTCCTTGAAGTCAAGTAAAGACCTTGTTATTAGAGATTGGAGTGAAGAGGATATATATCCTTCTTAATGGTGAAAAGTTTGGAAACACTGTTGCCTGAGGTAATGTGGAAAACAGATTCCCAGGAAGAATGTTGAAGCTGCCAGTTGATTTTGTTTGCCTACATATAAAAAACTATAAATGGAAAGAGATAAACTCTTTAGTTTTCAATTTCAATAATAATTTAGAGGTAATATAAGGGAGTCAGAACCTGTATGTTCAACAAAACTATTTCTCTTTCCCAGTCTCTCAGGGCAGCAAAAAGATCTCAATACAGGAAATGGCCTCAAGGTAAAGATCATCTCAAACATGAGACGAAGATCTTTTGTTAATACTAAAGAAATATTTATGGGCATGACTTGCAGACTCTCAACTAGACAAAAAGGCTTCTAAACATCTTTAAGGTGTTGTTTCACAGCACTCTGACTCTAACATGAAGTCAGAGAGAGCCTGCCACGAAGAGATCTGTGAGTGTTGTTTTTGTCTAATGGAGTGAAGCCTAGTACTATTTATAGGAAACTCACATAATATTTAAGATAATTAAATTTGTGGAAGCACTGGCAACTTATAAAAGGGATGGAAATAGCATAAAATTATGAGTCTCCAACTTTCTACAGGAAGAAGGCTGAGAAGGGTACTCAGCTGCATACCTGATTGATTTCCTATGGAATGGAATGTTCTTAGACTGTATAACCAAGGGCCATGGAAAATGATTACTGGGCAGTAAAACTGGGGCCTAAATCAAGGAACCAACAACATATTCCTGGCTGTATTTCAGAATTGCTTTAGACTAACAACTGCTGTGTGCACCCTATTTCCCCCTTTTTAGTGTCTGTTTTGTCTTTTTATTGCATGTTAGGTGTATTTAGGAGATAATAACTTAGTTTTTTAATTCAAAGTTCTTCAGGTCAAGAGGAGCCATACTCAAGAGACCAAACCCAAAGAGCCTCATCTATACCAGGACCTGATTTAGATGATAATATCCTGGAATTTGAATCAATGCCATGAAGGGGTGAGACTTGGGTAGTCTTAGAAGAGAATGCATGTGTTTTTCATGTGAGAGGAATGCATCTGTGGCCAGAGAGAAAGATGAAAGATAACCACAAATTCTCTGACACCCACCCACATTCATTTCCTCCTCTTTTAAATATAAGCTTGTCTGTGAATTCTTTGATCACCAGAATATAGAAGTGACACTGTACTATATGTAATAAATTTATGGATTCAGCTAAGGAGATTCCCAGGAAAAATGTTGAAACTGCCTGTTGATTTTGTTTAGCTACATATAATAAAGTGCAAATGGAAAGAAATGAGCTTAAAAATGTACTCTTTAGTTTTGATTTCAATAACAATTTGGAGGGAATATAAAGGAGCCAGGACCCACAGGTTCAAAAACAAAACTATTTCTCATTCTGACTCTCAAGACAGCAGAAAGATCTCAATACAAGAAATGGCCTCCGGGTGAAGACCATCTCAAGGATGAAACTGAGATCCTAGGCAGAGCCTAGTTCAGAGCCTAAACTTTAAGAAGACCTGCAGTCTTTGCCTTGGTCTCTTGCAATTATGGTTGAGTTATGCTTTAGAAGGAAAAGATGCCAATATCTTAGTGATTTGTTCCTTACTCCTATTTCAAGTTCGCTGTGAGTTGAATGCAATTCTGGCCCACATCTTCTTCATTATAGGTCACAGGATGAATAAAGTGCCTCTATCTGGACCAAAACAATTTCATGGCAGAGGGAAATAATAAAATGGAGTAACCATATATTGGCTCTTGCAGCTTCTCCTTGGACATGTCACATCTCACATCTGCTCACAGCCTGTTGACAAAAAGCAATCACATGGCTCAAACCAAACTGCAAGAAAGCTTGGAAATGTGAAGGAGTTCACAAATATTTGGTAAACGTCTTTGTCATAGAGGGAATATTATCAAATTATAGAAATCCCTCTTGCTCTGAGGGCTACTTAAATGGTCAGTAGTGTTTTGTGTCTCAAGTCAGAAGATTCAACACAAGTCAACACCAAACTTCCTGTCTTTCTGAAGCGTGGGATCCCAGTAGGATTTTAATCTAATTCTGAAAATTTTTTAAAAATATGGCCAGAGCTGCACTCTGAAAATTGTAGAGTAGTTCAAACTGCTTAAGCTAGTATCTTCCATGGAAATCTTGCAGAAGAAAATTAATGACTGTGCTGAAATCAAAATGTTTCCTGGAAGTCCCCTAGGAGTGCTTTTTCAGGTTGGAAGTAGGGAGACTAGTTAGGAGGCTGTTACAGTAAATGTAGGCCAAAAATAATGAGCTCTTGGCCAATGTAAGGAAGTTGGAGGTGGAACAGGGGATACATCCAAAGATATTATAGAGATAGAATAAAAGAATTTCAGGGGGGGGACCTTGAAGATGGCGGAAGAGTAAGACGCGGAGATCGCCTTCCTCCCCACGGATACACCTGAAATACATCCACACGTGGAACAACTCCTACAGAACTCCTACTGAAGGCTGGCAGAAGACCTCAGACCTCCCAAAAGGCAAGAAACTCCCCACGTAACTGGGTAGGGCAAAAGAAAAAACAGAGACAAAAGAATAAGGACGGCACCTGCACCAGTGGGAGGGAGCTGTGAAGGAGGAAAAGTTTCCACACACGAGGAAGCCCCTCCGCGGGCGGAGACTGCGGGAGGCAGAGGGGGGAGTTTCGGGACCGCGGAGTAGTGCACAGCGACGGGTGCGGAGGGCAAAGCGGGGAGATTCCTGCACAGACGATCGGTGCCGACCGGCACTCACCAACCCGAGAGGCTTGCTGCTCACCCACCGGGGCGGGCGGGGCTGCGAGCTGAGGCTCG
The DNA here is from genome assembly GCF_008692025.1 of Phocoena sinus. Lineage (NCBI taxonomy): Eukaryota > Metazoa > Chordata > Mammalia > Artiodactyla > Phocoenidae > Phocoena > Phocoena sinus. The sequence goes on along the minus strand of NC_045777.1, from coordinate 69,203,855 downwards.
GGTTTTGGTTTTGGACGGAGCTCAGGGAGAGGACTGGGGTTGGCGGCTTGAACATAGCCTGAAGGGGTTAGTGCACCACGACTAGCCGGGAGGGAGTTCGGGGAAAAGCCTGCACCTGCCGAAGAGGCAAGAGACTTTTTCTTCCCTCTTTGTTTCCTGGTGCGCGAGGAGAGGGGTTTAAGAGCGCTGCTTAAAGGAACTCCAGAGACGGGCGCGAGCCGCGGCTAAAAGCGCGAACCCCAGAGACGGGCGCGAGCCGCGGCTAAAAGCGCGAACCCCAGAGACGGGCGCGAGCCGCGGCTGAGGGCGCGAGCCCCCGAGACGGGCGCGAGCCGCGGCTGAAAGCGCAAACCCCAGAGACGGGCGCGAGCCGCGGCTAAAACCGCGGACCCCAGAGACGGGCGGGAGACGCTAAGGCTGCTGCTGCCGCCACCAAGGGGCCTGTGTGCGAGCACAGGTCACTCTCCACACCCCTCTTCCGCGGAGCCTGTGCAGCCCGCCACTGCCAGGTTCCCGGGATCCAGGGACAACTTCCCCGGGACAGCGCACGGCGGGCCTCAGGCTGGTGCAACGTCACGCCGGCCTCTGCCGCAACGTCACGCTGCCTCTGCCGCCGCAGGCCGGCCCCGCACGCAGTGCCCCTCCTTCCCCCATCCCCCAACCCCCGGCCTGAGTAAGCCGGAGGCCCCGAATCAGCGGCTCCTTTAACCCCGTCCTGTCTGAGCGAAAAAACAGACGCCCTCCAGCGACCTACACGCAGAGGCAGGGCCAAATCCAAAGCTGAGCTCCTGTGAGCTGTGAGAACAAAGAAGAGAAAGGGAAATCTCTCCCAGCAGCCACAGAAGCAGCGGATTAAAGCTCCACAATCAACTTGATATACCCTGCATCTGTGGAATACCTGAATAGACAAGGAATGATCCCAAATTGAAGAGGTGGAATTTAGGAGCGAGATCTATGATTTTTTTCCCTTTTCCTCTTTTTGTGAATGTGTACGTGTATGCTTCTGTGTGACATCTAGTCTGTATACTCTAGCTTCCACCATTTGTCCTAGGGCTCTATCCGTCCATGACTTTTTTTTTTTAAATTCTTCTTCTTAATAATTAAGTTTAATTGTAATAACTTTATTATACTTTACCTTCGTTCTTTCTTTCTTTCCTTCCTTCCCTCCCTCCTTTAGACAACGAATCACCCCAAATTGAGGAGGTGGTCTCAGGGAGCAGGATTTATGATTTTTCCCCCTTTACCTCTTTTTGTGAAGGTGTATGTGTATGCTTCTGTGTAAGATTTTCTCTGTATAGCTTTGCTTCCAACATTTGTCCTAAGGTTCTATCCGTCCCTTTTTTTTTTTTCTCTAAATATTTTTTAATTCAATAACTATATTATACTTTATTTTATTTTTACTGTATCATCTTTCTTTCTGTCTTTTTTTCCTTCTTTCCCTCCTTCCTTCCTTCCTCCCTCCCTCCCTCCCTCCCTCCTTTCTTTCCTTCTTTGCTTCTTTCTTCCTTCCTTCCTTTCCTCCTTTCCCTCTTTCTTTACTCATACTTCTACTAATTCTCCCTACTTTTTCTCCCTTTTATTCTGAGCTGTGTGGATGAAAGGCTCTTGGTGCTCCAGCCAGGAGTCAGGGCTCTGCCTCTGAGGTAGGAGAGCCAACTTCAGGACACTGGTCAACAAGAGACCTCCCAGCTCCACATAATATTAAACGGTGGAAATATCCCAGAGACCTCCATCTTAACACCAGCACCCAGCTTCACTCAACGACCAGCAAGCCACAGTGCTGGACAACCTATGCCAAACAACTAGCAAAACAGGAACACAACCCCACCCATTAGCAGAGAGGCTGCCTAAAATCATAATAAGGCCACAGACACCCCAAAACACACCACCAGACGTGAACCTGCCCACTAGAGAGACAAGATCCAGCCTCATCCAGCACAACACAGGCACTAGTCCCCTCCACCAGGAAGCCTACACAACCCACTGAAACAACCTTAGCCACTGGGGACAGACATCAAAAACAACGGGAACTACGAACCTGCAGCCTGCAAAAAGGAGACCCCAAACACAGTAAGATAAGCAAAATGAGAAGACAGAAAAACACACAGCAGATGAAGGAGCAAGATAAAAACCCACCAGACCTAACAAATGAAGAGGAAATAGGCAATCTACCTGAAAAAGAATTCAGAATAATGATAGTAAGGATGATCCGAAATCTTGGAAGTAGAATGGACAAAATGCAAGAAACAGTTAACAAGGACCTACAAGAACTAAAGATGAAACAAGCAACGATGAACAATGCAATAAATGAAATTAAAATCACTCTAGATAGGATCAATAGCAGAATAACTGAGGCAGAAGAACGGATAAGTGACCTGGAAGATAAAGTAGTGGAAATAACTACTGCAGAGCAGAATAAAGAAAAAAGAATGAAAAGAACTGAGAACAGTCTCAGAGAGCTCTGGGACAACATGAAACGCACCAACATTCGAATTATAGGGGTTCCAGAAGAAGAAGAAAAAAAGAAAGGGACTGAGAAAATATTTGAAGAGATTATAGTTGAAAACTTCCCTAATATGGGAAAGGAAATAGTTAATCAAGTCCAGGAAGCACAGAGGGTCCCATACAGGATAAATACAAGGAGAAACACGCCAAGACACATATTAATCAAACTGTCAAAAATTAAATACAAAGAAAGCATATTAAAAGCAGCAAGGGAAAAACAACAAATAACACACAAGGGAATCCCCATAAGGTTAACAGCTGATCTCTCAGCAGAAACCCTACAAGCCAGAAGGGAGTGGCAGGACATACTGAAAGTGATGAAGGAGAATAGCCTGAAACCAAGACTACTCTACCCAGCAAGGATCTCATTCACATTTGATGGAGAAATTAAAACCTTTACAGACAAGCAAAAGCTGAGAGAGTTCAGCACCACCAAACCAGCTTTACAACAAATGCTAAAGGAACTTCTCTAGACACGAAACACAAGAGAAGGAAATGACCTATAGTAGCGAACCCAAAACAATATATAAAATGGAAATAGGAACATACATATCGATAATTACCTTAAATGTAAATGGACTAAATGCTCCCACCAAAAGACACAGATTGGCTGAATGGATACAAAAACAAGACCCTTATATATGCTGTCTACAAGAGACCCACTTCAGAACTAGAGACACATACAGACTGAAAGTAAGGGGATGGAAAAAGATATTCCATGCAAATGGAAACCAAAAGAAAGCTGGAGTAGCAATTCTCATATCAGACAAAATAGACTTTAAAATAAGGACTATTAAAAGGGACAAAGAAGGACACTACATAATGATCAAGGGATCGATCCAAGAAGAAGATATAACAATTGTAAATATTTATGCACCCAACATAGGAGCACCTCAATACATAAGGCAAATACTAACAACCATAAAAGGGGAGATCAACAGTAACACATTCATAGTAGGGGACTTTAACACCCCACTTTCACCCATGGACAGATCATCCAAAATGAAAATAAATAAGGCAACACAAGCTTTAAATGATACATTAAACAAGATGGACTTAATTGATATTTATAGGACACTCCATCCAAAAACAACAGAATACACATTTTTCTCAAGTGCTCATGGAACATTCTCCAGGATAGATCATATCTTGGGTCACAAATCAAGCCTTGGTAAATTTAAGAAAACTGAAATTGTATCAAGTATCTTTTCTGACCACAACGCCATGAGACTAGATATCAATTACAGGAAAAGATCTGTAAAAAATACAAACACATGGAGGCTAAACAATACACTACTTAATAATGAAGTGATCACTGAAGAAATCAAAGAGGAAATAAAAAAATACCTAGAAACAAATGACAATGGAGACACAACGACCCAAAACCTATGGGATGCAGCAAAAGCAGTTCTAAGGGGGAAGTTTATAGCAATACAAGCCCACCTTAAGAAGCAGGAAACATCTCGAATAAACAACCTAACCTTGCACCTCAAGCAATTAGAGAAAGAAGAACAAAAAAACCCCAAAGCTAGCAGAAGGAAAGAAATCATAAAAATCAGATCAGAAATAAATGAAAAAGAAATGAAGGAAACAATAGCAAAGATCAATAAAACTAAAAGCTGGTTCTTTGAGAGGATAAACAAAATAGATAAACCACTAGCCAGACTCATCAAGAAAAAAAGGGAGAAGACTCAAATCAATAGAATTAGAAATGAAAAAGGAGAAGTAACAACTGACACTGCAGAAATAAAAAAAATCATGAGAGATTACTACAAGCAACTCTATGCCAATAAAATGGACAATCTGGAAGAAATGGACAAATTCTTAGAAATGCACAACCTGCCAAGACTGAATCAGGAAGAAATAGAAAATATGAACAGACCAATCACAAGCACTGAAATTGAAACTGTGATTAAAAACCTTCCAACAAACAAAAGCCCAGGACCAGATGGCTTCACAGGTGAATTCTATCAAACGTTTAGAGAAGAGCTAACACCTATCCTTCTCAAACTCTTCCAAAATATAGCAGAGGGAGGAACACTCCCAAATTCCTTCTACGAAGCCACCATCACCTTGATACCAAAACCAGACAAGGATGTCACAAAGAAAGAAAACTACAGGCCAATATCACTGATGAACATAGATGCAAAAATCCTCAACAAAATACTAGCAAACAGAATCCAACAGCACATTAAAAGGATCATACACCATGATCAAGTGGGGTTTATTCCAGGAATGCAAGGATTCTTCAATATACGCAAATCTATCAATGTGATAAACCATATTAACAAATTGAAGGAGAAAAACCATATGATCATCTCAATAGATGCAGAGAAAGCTTTCGACAAAATTCAACACCCATTTATGATAAAAACCCTCCAGAAAGTAGGCATAGAGGGAACTTTCCTAAACATAATAAAAGCCATATATGACAAGCCCACAGCAAACATCATCCTCAATGGTGAAAAACTGAAAGCATTTCCACTAAGATCAGGAACAAGACAAGGTTGCCCACTCTCACCACTCTTATTCAACATAGTTTTGGAAGTTTTAGCCACAGCAATCAGAGAAGAAAAGGAAATAAAAGGAATCCAAATCGGAAAAGAAGAAGTAAAGCTGTCACTGTTTGCAGATGACATGATACTATACATAGAGAATCCTAAAGATGCTACCAGAAAACTACTAGAGCTAATCAATGAATTTGGTAAAGTAGCAGGATACAAAATTAATGCACAGAAATCTCTGGCATTCCTATATACTAATGATGAAAAATCTGAAAGTGAAATCAAGAAAACACTCCCATTTACCATTGCAACAAAAAGAATAAAATATCTAGGAATAAACCTACCTAAGGATACGAAAGACCTGTATGCAGAAAATTATAAGACACTGATGAAAGAAATTAAAGATGATACAAATAGATGGAGAGATATACCATGTTCTTGGATGGGAAGAATCAACATTGTGAAAATGACTCTACTACCCAAAGCAATCTACAGATTCAATGCAATCCCTATCAAACTACCACTGGCATTTTTCACAGAACTAGAACAAAAAATTTCGCAATTTGTATGGAAACACAAAAGACCCCGAATAGCCAAAGCAATCTTGCGAACGAAAAAAGGAGCTGGAGGAATAAGGCTCCCTGACTTCAGACTATATTACAAAGCAACAGTCATCAAGACAGTATGGTACTGGCACAAAAACAGAAAGATAGATCAGTGGAACAGGATAGAAAGCCCAGAGATAAACCCACGCACATATGGACACCTTATCTTTGATAAAGGAGGCAGGAATGTACAGTGGAGAAAGGACAGCCTCTTCAATAAATGGTGCTGGGAAAACTGGACAGGTACATGTAAAAGTATGAGATTAGATCACTCCCTAACACCATACACAAAAATAAGCTCAAAATGGATTAAAGACCTAAATGTAAGGCCAGAAACTATCAAACTCTTAGAAGAAAACATAGGAAGAACACTCTATGACATAAATCACAGCAAGATCCTTTCTGACCCACCTCCTAGAGTAATGGAAATAAAAACAAAAATAAACAAATGGGACCTAATGAAACTTCAAAGCTTTTGCACAGCAAAGGAAACCATAACCAAGACCAAAAGACAACCCTCAGAATGGGAGAAAACATTTGCAAATGAAGCAACTGACAAAGGATTAATCTCCAAAATTTACAAGCAGCTCATGCAGCTCAATAACAAAAAAACAAACAACCCCATCCAAAAATGGGCAGAAGACCTAAATAGACATTTCTCCAAAGAAGATATACAGAATGCCAACAAACACATGAAAGAATGCTCAACATCATTAATCATTAGAGAAATGCAAATCAAAACTACAATGAGATATCATCTCACACCAGTCAGAATGGCCATCATCAAAAAATCTAGAAACAATAAATGCTGGAGAGGGTGTGGAGAAAAGGGGACACTCTTGCACTGCTGGTGGGAATGTGAATTGGTTCAGCCACTGTGGAGAACAGTATGGAGGTTCCTTAAAAAACTACAAATAGAATTACCATATGACCCAGCAATCCCACTACTTGGCATATACCCTGAGAAAACCAAAATTCAAAGAGAGTCATGTACCAAAATGTTCATTGCAGCTCTATTTACAATAGCCAGGACATGGAAACAACCTAAGCGCCCATCATCGGATGAATGGATAAAGAAGATGTGGCACATATACACAATGGAATATTACTCAGCCTTAAAAAGAAATGAAATTGAGCTATTTGTAATGAGATGGATAGACCTAGAGTCTGTCATACAGAGTGAAGTAAGTCAGAAAGAAAAAGACAAATACCGTATGCTAACACATATATATGGAATTTAAGGGGAAAAAATGTCATGAAGAACCTAGGGGTAAGATAGGAATAAAGACGCAGACCTACTGGAGAACGGACTTAAGGATATGGGGAGGGGGAAGGGTGAGTTTTGACAGGGCGAGAGAGAGTCATGGACATATACACACTAACAAACGTAGTAAGGTAGATAGCTGGGGGGAAGCAGCCGCAAGGCACAGGGATATTAGCTCGGTGCTTTGTGACAGCCTGGAAGGGTGGGATGGGGAGAGTGGGAGGGAGGGAGACGCAAGAGGGAGGACATATGGGAACATATGTATATGTATAGCTGATTCACTTTGTTGTAAAGCAGAAACTAACACACCATTGTAAAGCAATTATACCCCAATAAAGATGTTTAAAAAAAAAAAAATAAAATAAAATGTACATTTAACACAAAAAAAAAAAAAAAAAAAAAAAAAAGAATTTCAGGAACAAATGGTTGTGGGTGGGAAATCCAAAAAGTCAGAAACTAGGGTGCATCAAATATTTGAAAAATAAAAAATTAAAGTCCCAAAGTAAAATATGGATGAAAATTATTGCCTTTCATTTCATAAACAGGAAATCCAGGAAAAAATTAAAAGTTGAGAAATTTGACTACAGAAGCTTTAAAAATGCCTGCACTCTTCCAATACATGTACACACAAGATCAAAGGAAAACAAAGTACAAAGTGGGGAAAAAATGTTGCAACTCAGATAATAGAGTGCATGTTCTAATATGTAAAGATTGCTTACAAATCAATGATAAAATATAAATTCCCAAATCAAAAATGGCCAAAAGGCATGAAGAGGCAACTCACAAAATAAGAAATACAAATCACTGATAAATATGTGATGTTCATTTTCATTGGTGATCAAATAAATTCAAAGTTTAAAATGTAACATGAATTTTCCCACCAGATTGTAAATATTGAAATCATTTACAAAATCTAATGGTGATAATAATTTTGGAGACAAAACATTTCACAATCACTTAAAGAAAGTGCAAACTAATATATTATTTTTGGAGGGAAGTATGACAATATGTAAATAATTTTGAATGAAAATATCTTTTGACCATCAATGTAACTTAAAGACTTTAAGGGGAGAAGATAATTGTGCAAGTATTTTTTAAAAGTATGTTCAAGGATGTTCATTGAGGGAATGAACCTATTGGAAAACTTAATATCCATTAGTAAAAAGAACTTGTTAAGTAAATTGTGGTATGTTTATCAAAGTAAAATACAGCCCTTGTAGATTTACATTTATTGACCTGGAAAGTTGGCTAAATTATATTGTTTAATAAAACACAAAGCTACAGCATTGTATTGTGTGATCATAAATTATAAAATTATATGTTTACAATCAAACCGGCTTATTCAAATAGAGTTTTCCATAAGGGTGTTAGGGAATCCCACAGCCTCTAAGAACAGAATTGCAACCAGAGTCAGCAACACATATTGTTATAACTCTCTCTCTCAGTCTCTCTACCATCCTTCTCTGTGTCAACTGAAAACAAAAACAAAACAAAAGTGAGAGTTGTGAGTTGAGTTTTATTTGGAGCAAAATGAGGACTAGAGCCCAGGAGACAGTATTTCAGATATCTCTGAGAAACTGCTCCGAAGAGGTAGGGGGGAAGGTCAGTGTATATGTGATTTTGGTGAAGGTGGGTACATGCAGTCAAACACACATTTTTGCAGAAGGCTGCTGCCAGTCTCGTAAAGGTTACTACTAGTCACAAGGAGCAGATGTCACCATTAATGATTTTAGTGCTTATATAGACATGAGGAGATGCAAGAATTGGGCTCATAAGATGTTCTCCAGATAATATTTATCTGAAGACCTGTTCTGCCAGTTTTTCCCAGAGCATAGAGAGCCTCATCCCTGATCTCCACCCTGAACTCCTTTCAGGGGGATATTGAAGGTCAGCACTGCAGGAGCTCATGATTTAATCCTTGTAGAGGTAGATGGCAAGTGACAATTTTTAGTTGGCATCCACATATAGGTGTTGTTCTTAAGTCACAGTCTACCCTCCCCTTTCAGTTTCCACTTCATATGGCAGAAACGGGTCACCAATATCATATCCTAAATGTGCATTTCTTTTAAAAAAAAAAATAATAAATTTATTTATTTATTTATGGCTGCGTTGGGTCTTCGTTGCTGCGCGTGGGCTTTCTCTAGTTGCGGCAAGCGGGGTCTACTCTTCGTTGCGGTGAGTGGGCTTCTCATTGAGGTGGCTTCTCTTGTTGCAGAGCACGGGCTCTAGGCGCGCGGGCTTCAGTAGTTGTGGCACATAGGCTCAGTAGTTGTGGCTCACAGGCCCTAGAGCACAGGCTCAGTAGTTGTGGCTCATGGGCTTAGTTGCTCTGCAGCATGTGGGATCTTCCTGGACCAGGGCTCGAACCCGTGTCCCCTGAATTGGCAGGCAGGTTCTTAACCACTGTGCCACCAGGGAAGCCCTAAATGTGCATTTCTTTAATTCAACCAAGCAGCCAAACTAGACTGGGACAGTCTGGCCTCAACTCCAAGTCCTCAGGGATCTACTCTGATTGACTCAATCCAGGAAACGCTGGTTTAAGCAACTGTTAACTGGATAACAATGTCATATTTCATAAAACTGTTCTCCCTGTGGTAACCAAGAGTGAGACTGAGGTGGTGTTGCCTCTTTCACCCAACCTGGGTTATAGTCTAATAAGTGGGTTTTGGAGGTAAAATAAAAACCGTCCATCTTTCCTGGGCTTCTCCCTAACATCCCCCAATCTAGCACAATCAGTACTACTACCACTTTTCTAATGTTCACATTGTATTTATAATATAGTAAAGAATCTATTACCTACCATTCAGCAAGGTATATTTGATCTTAATTTGCTTCAGAAAAGATTTTCCTATAAGAAACTCACTACTGGGCCAACTAACTGTGGACAAGTGTTGAGTTTTTCTAACTGAATACAAAATAACTGTTCCTCTGGTAATCATGGTTGGAGGAGCTGCCTCCAAAATTGAAAACAACTCCAAAACATCAAGGAAGAGAGAATTGTTTAGACACAATTTTGAATCTACTTCAGAGAGAAAGAGAGATTGGGATGAGAAAGGATGGCCATCTAATATTAACCTTAGTTTTATCTTGGAGTAATTTTATCCAATCAACTTTGTACTATTCTGCATTGCTTTAATGTTTCAATAATTACGTGTCAATTTTAAAATCAGAAAAATAATTTCATAATGATAAAAATGATAAAAATTTCCAGAGGATTGGGATTGGGCTAAGAGAACTAAAAGGAAATACCTGGGGTGGGGGTGGGGGGCTGGGGAGGAGGAAAGAGTCAATTAAGAAAGCTAAGAAAAGATTTTCAATAAAGAAGTAGTCAGTTTCAAATGCTATAGAGAGGTCAACTGAAAAAAAGGATAAATAGTTTCCCATTACATTTAGCAATTAGGAATTCTTTGGTCACCTTGGAAAGTCTTAGTTCAGTGACTGGGGAAGGGGTCAAAATATGGCAGCTGAGGAGTTATTGAGAAGAGAGGAAGGCTGGATAACAAATTTGAGCAGTGGATGACTGTTAAGTAGTATACATAGTTAGGCGCTGCCTCTGGGTGAAAGGTATGAAGAAGATAATAGACCCTAGATGGTCCTTGACCAATGGAATGAGCACTTGGAGTTTGGGTCTATAAGTCAGACCTCAATTTGTAGAAAAGATATAAATTTGGGGAATTAAGATGATATTTCTGAAGAGAGTAAATTTCAGTTTAACTGCAGCCGAACAGAGTCCACGAGTAATTTTCTCCTTCAAGTAACATACTTAGAAAAAGTCAGAGTCCCAAGGAAGCCAATGTCTGCCCCTCTCCACTGAGTTCCAGACTTACACAGAACAAATACATTGGATGTCTACAGGTATTTCGCAATGAACATATCAAAATGAACTCATTATCTTAAGAAAGTACTCACCTTCTTGCATTCTGATATTGGATTAATAGCCTCACCATCCACCTAATTTTCAAAGTTAGAAATTTCATGGTAATCTTCAATTTCTTCCACACCTAGATGGCCACCAAATGTCCTTGATTTCAATTACTAAATTGCTATCAAATTTTGTCTTATTTTCTGCCCTCTGCCATCTCTGGATATTAGTTCTGGGTCTCATCTTTTCTTATGTGACCAATAAAATGTTTTCACAGTTGGTCTGCAACGTCGACCTTTTCATTTCATTCTCCGTGTGTGTACCCAGAGTCATTCTTACAAAAACCTAAGATCACTTAAGATCTGTTAATTTCTATTCATCACCATTTGAACTACTTTACAAACATTATCACCACTCTTTCTTACACACCTTATACTCTAACTCCATGCAACTACCTTAGTAAGGTTGTGGCTGGGTCCTAGGATATAAAAGTCTATCTTCTTGGAATTCTTTCACCTTCTCTTTACCTGGAAAACTACTTATCATTAAATGGAGAGTAAGAATGTCATTTATTCTGTGAAGCTTTGAGCTTCTCAGGGGAAAACATGGTATCTTTTTTTATTTTTGCATCACTCATGACTTGCATAGTACCTGGAAACCAGTAAGAGATAAAAAATTGAATGTTTTTGCTCCACTTTGAGCCCTTGAAGCACAGTCAAAACAGCAACCACTGAATAAGCTTCAGCCAGCTCATTTAAAAAGTCACGAACAGGAGACAATGTTTCTCTTAACTCCTAACCCCTTTCCTTTTAAAACCATTTGATCATTAAGTTAGGTATCACTTAAATAAGAGGATATTTTCCAGGCACTCCACCAGGGGCGGAACACAACGACAAACAATATACATTTCTTGCTCTAGAGGAACTTAGAATCTAGTGTGATTCTCAACTGTTTGCGCTTACTCTCATTTCTTTGCCTCTGAACTCCTTGCTAAATATAGCAACTTACTAACAAATGCCTCACCTTATATTTTGGACATTAATCTACAGGATGGCATTTGGCTTCTTGACCTCCTCTGGTTTGGGAATATTCTATAATCTCTAAGAACTTTCTATTTTAATCCTGGGACGCTATGGGAACACAAATGCAGCTCTAACCCTTGACTGGTGTTGAGGAGGGAGAAAAATGGTTTCTCCCTAACCATCTTAGGTTCTCTGGCTGGGACCATATAAATTAGACTGGCAAAAGGCAGATCAACAAGAGAAAAAGAAAAGAGGTTTACTAGCATGTTCATTGTTGGGAGCACCCAGTGATGAATAACACAAAAGGGTGGCTGGAATTTGGGCTTATATACTGTTTTAAGCTAAACAAGGAAAAGGGGTTTGGGGCTTCTGAGAGGAAGAGGAGATGAGAAGGTGATCAGGGAAAGCATGGTAAACAAGGCTTGTTTGGTAAACCTTACCTTGGATACGGGCTACCACAGCTGGCTTCTTCTCCTTCTCTATCCTGCTCCTCCCATTCTCTTATCAGATTTTCCTAGCATTCCTTCTTAATGAATCACTTCCACCTAAATCCTGGTCTCAGGTACTGCTTCTGTGGAGCCCAGCCTAAGACATCCTGCAAAGTCATCCATGATATCGTCCTTGTCTCATTCTCCAACTTCACCTCTTGCCAACAAGTGCTGCGTCCTAAATGCAGCAGCAACATTAGAATGATGCTTGAGATTATCTGTACATGGCATGTGATCTTTCTATGCCCTTCCTCAGAGTCTTAGTCATCTTTTAATCGCTCTCAATTGCTACCATTAGATATTTGTTGAATGAATGAATGAGTGCGTACATCTTAAAGTACTCTCTGTCCTTCATTGGCTATTGCGGGATAGGTAGAGGAAAGGACAATGAGGCTTTGTTCTGTCACTTTGGGCAAGCTGGAGAATTTCACCATGCCCTCCAAACTCTGGGAAAGGAAAATAAGAAAATCTATTCATTCATTTATTCATTCAACAAATATTTATTAAAAGTTTATTGTGTGCCTGTACTTTCCTGAGCGCTGGAGAGGTAACAGTGAAACAAAGAGACTAAAAGTTACCTTCAGAGGTTTACATTCTAGAGGAGGAAATAGTAACAGCTAAAAAGAATTGGGGGTTACCATGTCCCAGGCACTGTCATATGGCTATAGATACAGACAGATAGATGATAGATAGGTAGATATCTGTATCTATATATCTCACTTCATTTAATTCTTACACAACACTTAAAGAATCTAAATTTCTTGAATTCTGACACATTAGGTAATTCTCATTATTATTTTCATTTTGCATATAAGAAGAATAATACACAGAGAGTAAATAATAGACCTGGAGTTCAATCCCAAGTAGTAGTACTAAAGAAAAAATTATGTATGACACAGTAAAAACTGTAAGGCAGACTTTTTTCAGGGGACTACTGCAATGAGGGTTTGTAGAGGGGAGAGAGATGGGGCTTAATTCTGAATACAACAAAGATAAGTAGATTTATAGCCAAGGATCAGGGCAGGAGTCAGTGGATGAAAAATTATTAAAAAGGAACTTCAGGGCTAGGGGAATTTTGGCTAAACTGACTTCATAGGATTTTTGCTGAAGGCAGGCCAGAGTGATAAGATATGAAGAGTTGAGGATGAGGAATGTGATCAGATATCAAGGGTGGGGGATTTTTTTCACTAAATTGACCCAGCAGGATTCTTGCTAAAACTGGGCTAAATGGGCCCAGGACAGAGCCCAAGGGCAAGGTCCAATCAGAAAGAGGACTCAGAAATAGCTTGACATGAGTTAGGTCAAAGGGAGAGTCTTTCAGAAGCATTTCAGAACCCATTATTCTTGTCTACTCTGCTCAGTGAGTGTAAGTGAAACTGAGAAGGACCCTGTGGGGCTCCTGGGCACGGGAGCCTTTCTGTTTAGCCTCCATGACCTTCCCTGAGTTCCAAAGGGCAGGTCCAAACAGTTGCTAATCAGAGGAGGAGGAGCAGTCAAGAAACAACAGTGCAGCCTCGGGGCAGGTCCTGGTTCACCTCAAGGGATACACATCACAATATCTTTGAGCTCTTTACAGAACTAAAACCCCCAACAAGTGGAAGATGTCAGCATTCTTCATTCCAGAGAAGACCACCTGAGGCCAGATTAAAGAAACCAGAGAAGCTCATCAAGAGATCACCTGAGACCAGATTAAAGGAGTACAGGCCCTGCACACACCCTAATCCTATCAACAACCCCACCCTTGAACCATTGCTATAAAACTCCTCACCAACCTCCCCTGGGTTGGGACAAACAGTTTTTCAGGACAGGAGCCCGCTGTGTCTCCACTTTGCCTGGCAAAGCAATAAAGCTATTCTTTTCTTCTTTACCCCAGACTCTGTCTCTGAGATTCAATTTGGTCCCAGTGCACAGAGGCTGAGCTTTCGGCATCAGAAGAGCATGAAAAATGCCTTGACGTGGCAATACTAGTTGCAAACCTGTCTGCCTATCTGGTTTCCCTTGTCCTACAACGTGTCTCCTTCAAAATTCTGAAAACGGAAAATAATGAAACTCTGCTGATATCTAGTTTACCTAGATTAAAACTGTCACTTTGAGCAGGAATCACCCAAGAGGCAATGCAGTGAAGAGGTTGAAGTGAGAGTCAGGACTCAGGCTGAGCCAGAACCTGTACTGTAGTGGGGTCCATGTCCTCATCTCTATGATACCATGCTGAGAAATGTGGTTCTAAGGTTCTTTCCTCTAGTCCCTTGATAGCAACCTTAATGGTCTAGCTCTTAAGATCCCATCACCTTTACAGCATGTAATCTTGCATTATTTTTATCAGCCTACATACCTCATCTCCCCTGCTTGACAATAAGCCCTGTGTACAATGAATGCTCCCTTACACACCATGATATGCCATATAAACCATGCCATCCTGGGCATGTCTTACCATAGGGAATGAGTCTCTATATCCAGGGAATTCCCTTGCAAAGGCTCCTTCAAGACCACAGAGGGAATGAATAAAAGAGTCAAGATTTAGATGCAGGCCTACCCCATCCCAAGGCTGGTACTTTCAATACACACCCAGTGACTCAGAAAGAGCAATTGCTTAAATAGAATTCTTCTGGCTCAGTGTATCATTCCTGAAAGCCTACTTCAAATATTTCTCCATCAGCCACACACACACACTCACTCACAAGTTCAACACATTTACTTTTCAGAACACCCCAGACGGTATATCTCACATTGTTATCTATCCTCCTGTGAGCAAACTAGGTTCCTGACCCAGATTCTCAGCTTGAAAACACCATGGGGATATACTACAGAGAAGTTAAAAAAACAACAACAACAACAAGATTTTACCAATATTGATACTTTTTCTTTAGACTCATGGGAATTCATTGCATTGTTCCTAGCATGCCTTTATGTTTTAAACTACTAAATAATTATTTTTTTAAAAAAAGAACAGGGAGGCATTTTTCCCCATGGATATCAGTTTCATTGAGGATTCATGTAGTTTCAACTTCCCAGTGATACCCTAGTTCCCACAAGTCTATAAGAGTTGGGGTCCCAGCAGGAAATATAACATGCTCAGAAGGGGTAAATGAGGAGAATTTACAGAAGCAACCACGTAGAAAATAGTGGGCAGAGATAAGGGAAATTAATGAGGGTGATGTGGCACCTTAAGACTAGTATTAGTGGAGTTTGGGTCTCTGGAGCACAAGCCACTCATTCTCCTTACTTGGCCCCCACAATAAACCCTTCTACGCTATTTTAAAAAAAAAAAGACTAGTATTAGCAAGAAGCCATTAGCACCTTGAGTGTGAAAGAGTAAGTGGGGGAGTGTGTAGGGAGACCTAGTGAGCCATGGAGAGACCTCCAGAGAGAAGCCCAACCTCTAACCCTCTGTAGCCTGAGCAGGGTGGGGAGGGGTAGATAACTCTCTCATTCCACCTTCCCATCTCTTGCTGGTGCTTCCCATTGGCCTTACACAACCAGGAGGCTAGGTGATGCAGATTCCAGGGCACAGGGCAGGGTGAAGATGATTGGAGAGAGATCTGGAGAGGCAAAGTGAGACTCTAGCTCAGAAGCCAACCTCTTTTGCCTGGTGCCCAGCTCTTCAGAAGTCAGATGTCAGAAAAGGGACAGTCGAGGCTGAATGCAGAGTATGATATGTCTGCTATTCTGGGTGTGAACAAGCATCCATTTGTTTAAAATAGGAAATCTCCTCTTCAGTAACTAATGGTTGGATGGATACATTAGCTTTGCTTTCCATAAAGGGGAAAAGTCAATCAACAAGGTATAGAAGAGAAAGAAGTGAATCAAATGCTATAATTAGGAAGCATAACCGAAACAGTCGTGCATTTAACATCTGAAAATTCAAATATGTTGCTGGGGTGGCCAAAGGGGAAAAGAGAACTTAAGCAATGTAGGAAATTCTGTCCACCACACACTGCATAAGCTAGATTTCATTGTGGAATACTGAATTAAAGTCCTCCGAAAAATCTAGTAACTTAGTAACTTTTGTTTCTGTATATAAAAAATCTTAAATGCTTAATAATGCCCTTAGAAGGTCACAAATAAGTAGCCCTTGATCATACAAAGAAATAAAAATCTAAATAATTATTTGCCATTCAATCATAAGAACCAAGGGTAGGACTTTAATATTGGATGGGTTTGAACTCCTCTAGAACACTCTTGGGGTTAACTAGTGAACTCTGATCTCAAAACCAGCATAGATTATGTTGTGCTATAGTAACAGATATCCCCCAAACTTCAGGGGCTTAAACAAATAAGGGTTTATTTCGCTTTTTCCAGCTTTATTGAGGTATAACTGACTAATAAAAGGTATATATATTTAAGGGGCGTAACATGATGATTTAATATACGTATACATTGTGAAATGATTACTATAATCATAATCAAGTTAAGTAACACATCCATCACCTCACATAATTACCTTGTTTTTGTTTGTTAAGAACACTTAAGATCTACTCTCTTAGCAAATTTCAAGTATACAATACAGTACTGTTAACTATAGTCACCATGCTGTACATTATACACTCAGAAGTTACGTGTCTTGTAACTGAAAGTTTGTAACTTTGACCAACATCTCCTTATTTTCCCCCTCCCCCAGCCCCTGGCAACCACCATTCTACTCGCTGGTTCTATGAGTTCAACTTTTTTAGACTCCACATACAAGTGAGATCATACAGTATTTGTTTTCTGTGTCTGGTTTATTACACTGAACATAATGTCTTCCAGGTTCATCCATGTTGTTGCAAATGGCAGCATTTCCTTCTTTTCTCTGACTGGGTAATATTCCACTGTATAAGTATACCACATTTTCTTTTTCTATTCATCCATCAGTGGACATTTAGGGCTTATTTCTCACTCAGTCAGCTGGGGGCTCTTCTCTCTGTCATCTTGTCTTCTCTCTTCTCTCTAGGACCCAGGATGATGGAGCTCCCACAATATCAAACATGTCAGGCTGTAGTTATAGAAAGGAGGGTCTCACAATATTAATCAAATGTTTGCACTAAGAGTGACATATGACTCTACAACTCATATCTCACTGGCCAGAATTAGTCACATGGCTCCACTCAGTGGGGCTAAGAATAGCAGTTGTCATGCATCCAGAAGGTGGAGAGCCAGAAATATTTGATGTTTAGAATTAATGGCTATCATATCAATATAATGCCCTTTCCTGTATCCTGAGAATGGCAGTTGGGACCTGGGATTCTGAACAGAGTGGAAAGTTGGGATCTTCAGACTACGTGGTCACAGAGAGAATTAAGCAGTTAAGTCACTGAACCTGTGCCCATGTCATCAGGACAGTATCTTTTAGAAGACTGAAAATGTGGCCGGTGGTGTCACTTGCCAGTGTTTCAGTGCTTTAGAGACACAGTTAACATTTTTTTTTTACCATGAAACCCCATAGAAATGTATGTGACATATATACACGTATCTATATACTTCATACATGTACTACTATGCTAACACATTATGTACATTACTAAACGCAGAAAGACGTTTAAAGGATGAGAAAAACAAATATATGCTCTATTATGTTTCCCACCAAATACATCATCTCACACCCTCCCTGGGATATTTGGACCCCACTTTGGAGACCCTCTCCTTTACAGAAGTGAGATGTTTAAGCCACATTCTTAAGGGTGGGAGACTAACAAGACTAATTTTATGTATATGTTTACATAAAATTATCTGTAATACCAGCTATAACCTCAAAGTTATAACTGTTAATATCTTGGTACATTTCCTCTTTCTCTGTATAGCTACCCAGATATGGAAGTTTTTTTGTTGTTTGTTTGTTTGTTTTGCAGTACGCGGGCCTCTCACTGTTGTGGCCTCTCCCGTTGCGGAGCACAGGCTCCGGACGCGCAGGCTCAGTGGCCATGGCTCACGGGCCCAGCCGCTCCGCGGCATGTGGGATCTTCCCGGACCGGGGTGTGAACCCATGTCCCCTGCATCAGCAGGCGGACTCTCAACCACTGCGCCACCTGGGAAGCCCGGGAAGTATTTTTAAAACAGAAATTATAATGAACAAACTGCTTTGTAATCTCCTTTCCTCACGGAACACACTGTGAACAATATACTGCATATTCTTCTACATCATTTTTATCACTTTTTTCACTTTGTTTTAGCAGTAATATATGTTCATTGTGGAATCATATTAAATGTGTATAAGCAAAGAGAAAAAAAATTACCCATTTTCCATTATCCAGACATAACCATTTTTAATACTTTGCTGTTGTGGGGATTTTTTGTCCGGTTTCTTTTCAATACACTCAGAGTCTTCCATTAATGGGATCACATTATGCGTCCTTTTCTGTACACTGTTTTATCATTTTGTATTTATTGTATATACTCTTTCGTGAAATGAAATACTCTCCTACAACACAACTGGAAGGACTCTGCATGGCAATGTTTCCAAAACTGATGTTCTCTCAACATTATTCTAAAAGATTCTAACAGGTACATTGAGGAAAATAAATGTTCGGAAAATACTGCCTATTTGAATTCTTATAATGCACATTAGCTATTAAAGTCTCTGAAAATCCTACAGCTAAAGAAGAATATTTAACTTTGTTTAACATGGTGTTTCTAAAATTTATTCAAGCATGACTCACTTTTTTGAGGCACTTCAAATAACATCCTTCAGAGCAGTGCCGATTACTCTGTAATTATATTCCAGCTCTGCTTTCTTAAACTTACAAGTTGTCACAATTATTAACCACAAATACCTGCACTGTAATGAATATTCTTGTTCCTATATCTCATGCCCTTCATATATTTTAATATACGTTTAATAAAGCAGAATTGTCAATTCAAAGCTATGGGGATTTTGGAAGCATCTCTTCTGACAAATCACTTTCCGGAAATGCTGAACTTATTTATACTCCCATTGTGAGGACATAAGAATACCCATTTCCGGGCTTCCCTGGTGGCGCAGTGGTTGAGAGTCCACCTGACGATGCAGGGGACACGGATTCGTGCCCTGGTCCGGGAAGATCCCACATGCCGCGCAGGCGGCTAGGCCCGTGAGCCATGGCCGCTGAGCCTGCACGTCTGGAGCCTGTGCTCCGCAACAGGAGAGGCCACAGCAGTGATAGGCCCGCGTAATGCAAAAAAAAGAATACCCATTTCCATTCAACCATGTCAGCACTGGACATTATCACTAAAAAAGTAAGTAAATACATACATAATTGGTCTTCCTATTTCCAAAGCAATTAATGTTTATTGTAGAAAAATTTTTTAATTAATATAAGAAAAGAGAGAGTGAAATCACCTATAATCCCACAACTCAAAGATAATCACTATCAACATGGGAGGCAATATATAACTATGGGTGTTTTGTTTTAAACAAACCTATAATTATGCAAACTCTATATCATGCTATTTTACAGTTAACATTATGTCTATAAAATGTTATTTCATTGTTTAAATTTGTAGTTGTTTTAATATCAGCAAAGCCGAGTGGTTTTTCATATGTTTATTATCTCTTGGTT